>NW_023425438.1:48817217-49292517 GCF_014108245.1 Pipistrellus kuhlii | reverse complement strand
TCTGCCTATTCCACCTGAGCCTCCTGGGCACTGTCTGGTCCTCTTCTTGGCTTCCAGGCCCAGGGCAGGGCAGGTTCTGTCCTCAGCTCAGTGCTCCTGCCTTTCCCTGAAGAAGGCTTGGCTGAGCTGATGGCTACCCCCACCACCTCCTCCAACCAGGAGGTTCCATCTTTCTCAGGAAGTCCCCAGGACCTTGAGAACTTCAGGCCTCAAACTATGAATAAATCCCCAAAGACAGGCAAGGCTTCCATAGTCATATTCAATCTACTATTCACCCTGTTATGAAATGCTTCCTACCATTCCATACACTGGTCTGGTGTCTGCACTGGCAACCCTATCTGCGGCATAGTCCATGGCCTATCCGAAGGGCTCAAAAATTCCTACTCTCAAAAATTCCTACCATTGGTCAGCACTAGTTCCTGCCCTCAGGTGCTTACAGTCACTTGAAGGGGGTGTTTAAATGGATTTAGAACATGGAGACAGCCCCCTTGTGAAATGCCAAGTGTTCCCACCACATTTCAAATGTTAACTTTTTAACACTCTCCATAACGTCTGAGAGCATAGGTTTTTGTTTTTTTTTAATTATTATTGCTGAGTGTCTAATGGGGAAACTGAGGCATGTACCTATAAAGTACAGATATTAACATCACACTAGCTTTGTGGAGCAGGCATCTGGATGTGGTTGGGTTGGGTACCTCTAACTCAAGGTGTGGATGAAGCAGGAGATGTGTTTCAACTGAGGATCCGCTGGGAACAGATTTTCTCCCAAGGTCACTCATCTGGCTTTTGTCACTATGCAGTTTGGACTGAGAGCCTAAGTTCCTGCCTATTGGCCTGGGAACTCCCTCGGTTCTCTCCTATGTGGTCTCTACATAGGGCAGGTCAAACCATGGGTACGTGTACGCCTTGTTCCAGAGATATGACAGACACAGACACGGACACAGACACGGACACAGACACAGACACAGACACAGACACAGACACAGACACAGACACAGACACAGATACAGAAATTGAAATGCAGAGGAAGAAAGAGACACCAAGAATGAAACTACCAAAGAATGATGGGACCTGACATGCCATGACTTGGGCTGTACTCGATGTTGTTGAGTAGCCAGATAGTGAGCACTCAATGGACACACAAGGATGTTCCCACCAGGAGGCTGGACTCAATCAAAGCCACTGTGAAAGCTCCCACCACACAGATCCACATGAGACACGTGGACCAATGCTAAGCATAACAAGAGAACACTGTGAGGTTTTAGGCCAGTGAGGGACAATATCTGAATTTCCTGACATTTCAAATCCTTAAAGGTGCAGACTTGAAAAAGAGGCCAAATGAACATTGACTTCCCTGAGATCACACACTGGACCCCAGGCCTGTTTTGTCTAGTACCGGATCCAGCCGGCATCACAGGTCCTGGAGGTAGGGCTAGGAGGTTTTAAGAGAAATAAAGACAAGAGAAAGCGGGACTTCAGGAGGACTGCTAGTCCATGATGAGACTGCAGTAACTTTATTAGTTGCAAGCATACATTTATGAGGCTTTTCTGGGCATTTCTCCAAGTGCCCCTTTCCCGGGACAAGGCTGCCTGACAGCTCCTCAAGACATTCTTGGAAAAGATACATAGAGCAAGCATCTGGCTAGATATCATTGAGAATAGCCTAGCTGAGAACATCCAGATAATTCGTGTATCACGCGCACTCTCTAACAATGGGGCTATGGTCTGCCCTGTCCTTGGTTGACCCTGAAGGCTTAGGGGAGAGCAGGTAGGCGTCCCTACCCTATGCTCCATCCTTGCCCTCGGGCCCCACGGAACATGGCTTCCCACAGTCTAGTGTTCCATGCTATGTCCCACTCATGCTTATCACTCTTCCACCTCTGTGTTTGTTCATCAGATTCATGGGACACCAGCCCACAGGTGTTAGGGGCCTTATATCATCTACACCTGATGACTTCCGGTGTGTTGTGGAGTCCAGACCAAATTAAAATTTAGGGCGCCCTTATTAGCCGGCCAGCAGCTGTTCTCTCTCTACCCAAGGAGATCAGAGAGCAGACCTGACCCTTTGTGCAAGACCACCTTTTAAGCACATTCACTACATCCTGTTTTTGCAGAGTAAGCAACCCAAGACAAAACAGTTTTTCCCAAATAACGTCAGGGCCATGCTATTGACTACCATGTTATTTTCAGGGTTATCCTTTTCTTTAGAAAGCTGACAGTGTTCTATCTTGCAAGGCTATTTTGTGAGGTGCAAGGGGAAGGGGCCATGAGACCATATCTCAAGGCCTGGTCTGGTGTCTGCACCGGCAACCCTATCTGTGGCATAGTCCACAGCCTCTCCGGAGTGCTCAAAAATTCCTGCTCTCTAACACTATGGATATGGTGTCTAGCATCATCCTCATTGCGCAGGTTGGGAGCCTGTGGGAGGCCTTGAGAAGCACAGAGTCTTCCCCAGGACACAGCACACGTAGGAAAATGGAGGTGTGAACACAGCTTTCTCCCCCAAGCAGGGGTCTTATACCTTCCCAGAGAGCTGGGGGAAGGAATATTGGATATTGGTGTAAGGGTATGGGGATAACATGGGTGAAGAGGGTGAGAGGTCACCAGCTCAGAGAGGGCTTAGGGTGACTCTGATTGGAGGAAGGGCCTAGGTCATGGAACCTTGAAGTGGTGACCTCACTGCCTTGGTGACCAATTCCCAACAGAAATTAGAACCGTGGCAACCAGGTCCACACATTCTAGAGACAACTGTCTTTCCAGAGCACTTGCGTGGAGAGGATCAGGAGACTACGATGTCTCTTTGTTGCCTCCCGTTCTTCCGAGGCTCTAGGAAGAAGGAAGTGAAGCGGGAGATATGTGTCTGCGGACGCAGAAGTCGAAACGAGCCCCACCGCCGACTACCCTCCATCTCTGGCAGGAAGACCCGTCTGGTGACTGAGGGCATCCCGGGGAAGGAATATCCTAGCCAGGCCATAAAGTGGGTCCGAGCTAGGAAGGCCCACACTTCTCACTCCTCATCCCGGGTATGTGTTGGTTGGGGTGGTGAGGGTCAGCGTGGGATGAGGGAAAGACATGGTGGGCAGGAGCAGGTGGGTAGGTATTAGGAGCCTAGAGGCTTTGTCATGCTCATGGCCTAGGTCATGGCTCACAGGAAGGGAAGCTGAGTGTTGGGGATGGACTCTACTAACCACTAGTGAATGGGGGTCCTCATGGGATCATCTCAAACTCTCCCTGTCTAGAGGTCATTGCAAATGCCCCTGTCTGCCTGATCTGGGGTAGAATGGGTGGTGGGCATCTCCCCCACTGGTAATGCCAGGTCTTGAGCTTCCTGGCCGGGCACCAGGCTCTGTATTTGCAGAGCTCCAGCCATAAAGTCGTAGAGGAGAAGGTTGACAGGATCATTGATGCCAGCAATGGGCACAGAGGACAAGTGTATGAAGCCAGGAAATCCGTCCAGTGCCAAACTGAGGTGAGAGGTGGTCCACAACCCTGACCCTGAGGTGACCTGGGAGGGACCAGAACTCACACTCATATCTGGGGCATCAAATTTCTCACAGATCCACTCCCAAAGGGATCTGTTCCTCCAACCCTCCTGACCAGGTCCCCAGTAGGAAAGAAAAACAGTCTTTGTGTGTTTCTAAGGCTCACAGTGAAAACATTTTTGTTGTATTTGCATTTTTCTCATTTCAAATGTTTAACTTCCTGCCCCAAGTATCCTATGGACCAAAACGTCGTAGAAAAGCAGGTTGATAGGTTCAGTGATGCCAGCAACAGGTACAGAGGACAAGTGTATGAGGCCAGGAAATCCGTCCAGTGCCAAACTGAGGTGAGAGGTTGCCCACAACCCTGACCCTGAGGTGACCTGGGAGGGACCAGAACTCACACTCAAATCTGGGGCATCAAATTTCTCACAGATCTACTCCCAAAGGAGTCTGTTCCTCCAACCCTCCCGACCAGGTCCCTAGTAGGAAAGAAAAACAGTCTGTGTGTGTTTCTGGGGGTCACAGCGAAAACATTTTTGTTGTATTTGCATTTTTCTCATTTCAAATGTTCAACTTCCTGCCCCAAGTATCCTGTGGACCAAGCCCAGCTCAGATGTTCTGATAGAGTTTCTCCAAACCTTACACATCTTCCCACTAGATAGTGCAGTGTATTTGGGGGGGGGGGGCGAGGGGGCGAGCTGGGGAGAGAAGGGATTAAATTAATGGATACTTTCTCTGTAATCTACCATCCCACAAAACATGGCATTCCATTGAAGTGTGCCTGGTCAGGAGCTGTGGCCTTACCCATTTCCATATCGTCCCATCCAGGAAGTCTTTTTCCTCAGTGATTCAGACTTTCACTGTTGTTAGACCTTGTTGTGAGTCAGTTCTTGCTGGTTCAGCAGGGCTGTTGGGAACAACCCCACTGGGTCCTAATAGACTGTAGGAGTGTGCCAGGACCACGGATGTGATGGAAGGTTCCTGAAGCCTCCTTGTTCAGTACCCGCTCTGTCTTTGCAGACTTCTAAGGTGGAATTCACGGAGATAGTGGCCCTTTGGCCTAGCTATACCACCTACCAAGTCAGGGTGCAGGTGAACCAGGCCGATGGCACCGTCCTGTATCTGTCTGAGGTGAGAGCTGGCTCAGGGTGGTCTCTATCTTCAGCACCTCAAGATGTCCAGGGAGGGTTGAGAATCCAGACTTCTATCTACAAACTCCCCCAGGGCCCTCCCAGGGCTTTCACACTAGGGTGTCCACAGTCCCATGACAAAGCAATGTGGACCTCCAATCCTCTCACCAGCTACAGGAGAGAATGGAAAGACACACCTCACATATTTGTGGGAATTTTAAAGGGAAAAATATGTTGTTTACCTCACAGTAGGCCAAAAACACATGTATATTTGCTATTCTGTGCTTGTAACTACCTGCCCCAGGTAACCTGTGGAGCAGTCAGCTCCACTGTCCTTGTAGACCTTTCTCTAAGCCTCATCATCATCGCACTTGACTGAGTGGTCTCTCAAAAAGATGGGAGGAAGCAAAGTTTTGGATACTTTTCTCTGCAACTTGTCATCTCACAGAGCAGGACAAAACACCCTACACCCCATGGTCAGGAGTTGTGACCTACTCACCTCCAAATCATCCCATAAAGGATGCAGACTTCCTCAGGAATACAGTCTTTCAGGGTTGTTGACCATGACATGATGCAGAGGTGCAGGTCTGCTGGAACATCCTCACCATGTCTGAATAGACTGTCTGTTTGTCTGGGCTGCCAGATGTAGACTCACCGATTGGGGTGGAAGTTTCCTGAAGCCTACTGGCCCGATAACCGGGCTTTGTCTTTCTAGAGCTCCAACCAGGACAACACTAAAGGGCTGGTCAAAGGGTTCAACTACTCGACCTCCTTCGGACTGGGCAAGTTGCATCAGGCCACAGACAATATCCAGCGTTGGACTCAGGTGAGAACTGGCCTTGAGGGTCTTTACACCCACAAACCTGAGATAACCTGGCAGTGTCCAGAACCCGGACTCAGAGCTGCGGACCCTGGAGGCTATTCCATGGCTCTCCCTGGCCCGTGCCTCAGCCCCATGACAAAGGAATCCAGGCCTCCACTCCTCCCTTCAGTTACATGGGGGAGTAGAAAGATGCCCCTCACATTCTTGTGGAAAGATGAGAGTGAAATTATATGGTTTCACTTTAGAGGAGACCAGGAGCACATTTGCATATCAGTTTTTGTTGTTTAAACTACCCTTGCCAGGATCCTGGGGAGCAGTCACCTCCACTGTCCTTGCAGACCTGGACCAATAATGGAGGTCATTTTCCCAGCGATGCAGCCCTTCAGTGCTGTTGGACATGGACCTGATTCACTTCAGCTGCCATATCAGCAGTGCTACCCGAAGCACTGAAGTGTGTCGGAATGGACTGTGTTAGGTTGTTCGGGCGGCCGTAACATAGGACCACGCTGGGTGGTGTCAGCAGCAGACATTCCTTTTCTCACTATTCCGAAGGCTAGGAGTGAGACAGGAGGCTGTCAGCAGGGCTGGTTTCTCCTGAGGGGTCTCTCCTCAGCTTGTAGATGGCTGTTTTCTCCCTGTGTGTCACATGGAATCCCTTCTGCACTGCCATGTGTCCTCCCCTCCTCTTCTAAGGACACTGGTCACACTAGATGAAGACCCTCACCACTGAGTTCACTTCACCTCATTACTTGCTTAAAGACCAAAACTCAAATGTGGGCCCATTCTGAATTTCTAGGGGTCCCAAAGTTATGGAATTGAAGGGACACGTTCTGATCTCAATATGTACCACCCCCCTCTGGAGATAGATGCCCACTGCTGGTGTAAAGACATCCACATGTAAAATGTAATGGCTGCAGGCAGATTCCAAACCCAAAGGGCTGTAGCAGTGATGGTGTCGATAGCAGTTTCTGATGATGGCTGCTGCCTTGCTCTTAGCCTGGCCCTGGGATTTCTCCCTCATTGAAATTTTCACCGGTCCAATGTCAAGTTGCTCAAGGCAATTGCAGTGTTCCTTCATTGGCAATTGCCTCACAGGGACACTGAGTCACCTGTCACTTTACACCCACCACTTGGAATTGCTGGCTCTCAAGTCTCTGCTCAGATTCATGCCTGAGGATCACCCTCCTTCAGTTGGGAGCGTGCAAGCATTTGTTGCTTTGCAGAATCCGGGATCTCCAAAAATGAGGTTCTTAAAATGCTCTTTAATATAAAAGGATGAAACAAAACTGTATTTTTTGAAGTCAATGTTGTCATAGACAACTGTCCCCACAGATGGGATTGCCACCACTTTGCACTCATGTTGGGAGAACATAAGTCTCAGGTAGCTGAAAAAGAATGTCATACAGGACAGTTCACAGTTCAGCCCTCATGACTTGAGAAGACATGTGCCATGCCTAAGCCTCTGTGTTCTCATCTCTATAATGGGGGTGTTTCCTTAGGCCTCATGGGGACAATGCTCCTCATACAAACTATTAATGCATGGAGGGTTGTTTTTCCTAAGCTAAAACAAATGAGCAAAAAGCAAGAAACATGCCTATAAGGTCACAATTTTATGAACACCCCTCCACCCACAAACTTAAGTGGAACTTTGAAAACCTAGAACCTCATTCAGCCTGGTCACTCCTGTCTCTCCTCTTGCACACATTCCTGAGGGTCTGGGACTCCTGTGTGAGCTCCAGGCCTCCATCCTCCTGGGATTCTTGGTGATGCCACTGACTGGATGTCTCACCTTATTCCACACAGTGTGCCGCTGAGTTAACTCAGAGACTTCGTGAGGCCTGCAGGATGCGGGCCCTCCAGAAAAGCACCTTGGAGAAAGTGGTGGGGTCCCTGGTCCCTGCTTTCCCCCCTGGAAACATCCCCCACGTCTGCACCCTGATGCCCATCCACCCGGCCTTCTCCAGGGCCCAGTGGTTCCTGGAAGATCTATTAACACGGTGAGCGTTGGTCCCCTCTTCACTGCAGTGGGGACTCTGCCCACTGCTATCTGTGTGTCTTAACAATGTCTGAGCCTCAGAATATTCCTCTGGAAAGTGGGGTGGTACAGTGTCAACCTCATAGGGCTCTTTTAGGCACTGATGTAGGGACAAGCAATGGCAGCGCTTACCTGCTTCCTGGCTCGGCAGAAAGGGCTGCTGGACCGGCTATGGTTGTTCATGCCACTTATTTCTCTGTGTCCCATAGAAAGTGCCCTGAACCCCCATCAGCGGCCTGTGGCATCTGATTTTCGAAAAGCAGTGGGAAAAAACCTGTCAAGCAGTTTGAGATTTCACCAGCTGATCTTGTCCTGGTCCTTGGTGTAGCCACATGAGATATAGCAGGGGATAGAAGGGTCCCAGGCTCACTTAGATGGCTTAGATGGTTCTGGTTGGATCTCATTTAATTAACAATTTCCCTAAGCTCCTACCACAGGCAGGCACTTTTGGAGACACTTAACCTGACTCAAAAAATGAAGCAGATACAATCACTGGCCTCTGTTCTAGTCACTAAGTCAGACAGTCACACTGTCCATCATTCACAGGTCCTGTCCGCCAGCCATCAGAGCTGATGCCATCAAGGTGTTTGCTGCCTCTGGAGGGATACCTCTGCATAACGATCAGGGTGACACACCGCAGGAGCAATTAGCAAAGTGAGTGTTCTGTGGGAGCAGAAGGAGGGTTTCCTGTGTTAGTGGAGTGGGTACTTAGGAAGGGCAGGGTTTGGCAGATCCCCAATCTTATACATCTTCTGATTCCCAAGGGAGGCCTGAGCTCTGATGGCTCCTCCGCAAAGAGACATGAGTCAAACAGGACAGTGGATGGGGTCCCTGGCCTTGTTGACCCAGAGTGTAGGCTGGGCTGAGTTGACCATCAGAGTCCCATCCCCCCACAGACCCATCCTGCTCTGCCTGCCGCTCTCCACATCCATCTTCCCTGAACCCCACGGGCGGGCTCAGAACAGGATGATGGTGAGCAGGCAGCTCAGGAGTCTCTCTCAGTCCTCAGCCCAGATGCCCAGGGGTATGGAGGGTTGGGGTGGGCAGCGTAAAAGACCTTCAGGAGAGCTGCCAGTGGGAAGAAGAGTCTCACACAGACTCCACGTTAAACCTGCTATTTCCACAAATGCTCCAACCATGACAACCACACAGGTGGCCAGGGTTGGCATGGGATTCTCTCTGGATGGGGAGGGGTCTGCACAGAGGCTCAGTCCTAAATAAGGGTGTCATGGGAGGGCAGAGTGGAAGGAAAGACCAGGACTCTGACTTTATTCCCCACCTGCCTCTCCCCAGGGCCACCGCTTCTGTGATGGGAACCTGGCCAGACCTCATACAACATTTTGGCCAGCCCCTCCTTTTCCCTGGGTTCATCGTGAAGCAGGCCTTGGTGCTGCACAGCCTCCCTGTCAAACGCCCGGTGGGCCTCGTAAGAAGTCTTTGGGTGGAGTTGCAGCAACAGGAGCCTACAGAGGCCCAGTGGGAAGGTGAGGGGACTATAGTCTGGGAAGAGGACTGGGTGAGTGGGGTGGGGGGTGGGGTATTTCATGGGACAGTCTTCCATTAAAGACAGTCACATCTTTCCTGTGTGTGGAAATGCATGGGAAAGTGAGGCATGTGCAAGTACCTGTCTCTTTAACCTGCTCTACGACCACTTAAAGAGCTCAAGCACACCCAAGAGCCAGAGGAAGGACCCGCTCCTGGGCTAGAGCCCAATCCGGGTGTGATAGTGCTGGAGCCTTCTGGACCACCAGCTCTGATCCGAGAGCCAGCTCCATCCCCAACAACCGACTACCTCATGGCTGTGACCCTTAAGCACCATAGAAGGGAGGAGAGGCTTCGCCTCCTGACCTTCCCTCCAAGACTGGTGGCCGAGCAAATAACAGCGATGGATGCAGTGAGTCTTGGTCTTTCAAGGTGGGAGGGACAGGACTTTCCTCTGCCCTTGGCTGCCCAACCTGCCTTTCCCTGATCTCAACTCCTATGATCTTGATGCAAATCGCAGCTCAACCACTTTCTCACCCATGGGTCCTGGACAACTTTCTCAACCCCCAAGCATTGCTGTCCAGCCAACTCGGTGGGCTGTGGAGGTGGGCACCCCAGGCCCTGCTGCACAGAGTGGCTGTGCAGATTAAATGAGGGAGAGGAGACAGAAAGCTGGGTGGGGCGTGGCCAGGATTGTGGGGAGGGGAGCTCTCTGTGTGCAGCCAGATCCATGGGTCACCCATTTATAAGTCCATAGGCTCAGCAGCCTCAGCACTTATCAGACCCCAGATGTGTGTTTAACACCAAGTGAGATAAACAGCTGTGGTTGTAGCTGTCACAAGGGAATGTGTACTGAATGGGGAATTATTCCAGAGGGATGTCAGATGCTGGGAGATGCCCTTTTGGGGTGAGCAGACATAAGCCTCTTCCTGGAGCTTAGAGTCCCTGAGGATGGGCTGGAGTCAGATGCTACTGTCCCTTCCCCCACCAGTCTTGGGCCCTGGATCATCCCATGCTGGGCGCCCAGGGTGGACAGAGAATGAATCTCATGGACTCCAAGGCTCAGGCAAATCCACAGCTTCCTGAGCTTCAGTTTTGACTAGTGTCTCTTTCAGGGACTGGGAACCCTGAACTGGGTGGTGGCAGGGCTGGGTGACACTCCCCTTTCTTCCCAGGAGCTGTTCAAGAAGGTGCTGCCACACCAGTGCCTGGGCTCCGTCTGGTCACAGAGGACTGAGCCTAGAAAGGGGCACATGGTATCCACTGTCAGTGCCACTGTATTACAATTCAACCACGTGGCTACTTGTGTGATCACCACCTGCCTTGGGGACCCAAGCATGACGGCCCAGGACAGGGCCAAAGTGGTGGAGCACTCCATTTAGGTGGCCAAGGTATGTTAGGGGAGGCCCAGCAG
Organism: Pipistrellus kuhlii; assembly: GCF_014108245.1. NCBI lineage: Eukaryota > Metazoa > Chordata > Mammalia > Chiroptera > Vespertilionidae > Pipistrellus > Pipistrellus kuhlii. The sequence goes on along the minus strand of NW_023425438.1, from coordinate 49,282,151 downwards.
CATCCCTGTGGGGATCCTTGAAAAATGCCTCTGCTGCCCAGACAGCTCTCAGGACTGAGGACAGAGATCAGAGCCTCAGCACAGCCCCAGGTCCCCTCTGCCAGGCTCACTCAGATTTTGTCTCCCCCGTCCCTGTGCTGGGAGGTTCACTTTGTTCTTGGCTCCTTCCTTGATTTGATTTGGGATCTTCCTCATTCTGAGAGTTGGTATTTGGGTGCTAAATGTGCCCACCCTGAGCATCTGTCCTATCAAGAGGAGCAGCCAATCTAGGGTGCCTGAAGCTACAGCACATGTCTCACAGCACATGTCTCCTCTTCCCCAGGAGTGCAGGACCCTGAGGAACTTTTCCTCCTTGCGTGCCATCCTGGCTGCTTTGCAGAGCGTGTCCATTCATCGACTGCAGGAGACTTGGGGGAAAGTTTCCAGGTGCGTAGGCCTCTCCCATCACAGCAAGCCTGCTAATGTGTCTCCCATATGTCTCCCAGTGTCCCCTCACCTCCTGGGAGGCAGCCAACCCTGGGGACAAAGACTGGTCTTGTGGGCCGGGTCTCTAAGGCTCTCTGGCTCCTTAGGCCACTAAGTCTTCTTCAGGAGTCAGTCCCCTTCAATCTCAGACACTGCATTGATCCAAATGGGAGATTTTCATGTTTCCAGTACCAGAACCCTATGCCCAGTTGAAACCCAAACTGATCAAAACAGAACTTCTCCTTCGATATGGGAAGGGGTCCCAGAGACCATCATGAGAGTCCTACCCCAGTCCCACGGAGACCCTCCTGCTCAGAGGAACCCAGTGATACCCTCACCAAGGCAGTACAAAACATGAGATTGTTTAAAGGAATTTGCTGTTAACCCCTCTCGCCAATTTTTCCTAATCGTGCCTTTCCTCTTTCCATCTCTTCAGGAGGCACACAGTTGCCATTAAAAAGCTGTTCAAAGAGGACAACTCCCGAAGCAGGGAACAGTTCATAAAGGTAGAGTGAGCCTGGACGTCTGCAGAGAGGAGGCCAAGAGGGATGGGGAGACTGCACAGGCTGTGGCTTTGGTAGTTTGTCACTTAAAGGTTCCCTGGAAATGTTCACCCTCTAGGTCCCAATTACCAGGAAGAGGGATCTCCTTGGTCCATGTGCAGGTGGAACAAAAGAGCTGCTTGGCCTCAGGTCCCACTGGCTGGATCAGAGACAGAGGGGTGTGCTCTCTGAGACTTCCTACTGGGCCCCTATAGCACTTGCTGCCAGTCAGTCCCCTCCTGATTGACATGCAGGGGTGACCATCTGTGATGCAGGCCTCACAAAGTGGTCACGATTTCAGGACAGGAAAGATCTGTGCAGAGCTCCCTGCGCTGTCCTACCTGGAGGGTTGAGGGTGAGAACAATGATGACAGGAATGACACTGAGTCCTCAGGAGAATCTGTGAGCTAGGTGGAAGTTACCCGCTTTCAGAGGATGGATGGGTTAGGGAGGTCAGGCCCAGGCCTTGGTCAATCACAGCGAGTGAGCATTGCAGCTGAGAGGCATCCAGAATCAGAGCATGCTGGAGTCAGTGTGGCACTGGTACCAGCTGACTTGGGTCAGATGTCCAGGGTGTGACGTCAGGAGTGGTGGGGAAGTGGGGTGAGGTGAGCATGAGCTCAATGACTCTGCCATCCACCCTGCTGGAATCAGTCCTCCAGGTTTGCCTCTATGATGCTCTACCTCCGAGGATCCAGGAAGGGGCTGTACAAGAAGGTGAGTGAGCCTGTCTGGGGAATGCTCCGTGGACAGAGCAGAGGGTGTTTGTGCTCCCCACTGGAGGCTTCCAAGTCAAGAGAGGGAGGCTTTCTTCCTCCAGCCCCATCTCCTGTGCCCACAGAACCTAAAACTCTCCCTTAGACATGACCAGGAGGAGGGCCTGGGGAAGCTGAGTGTAGGATGCACGTGGGCGTAGGTATTGCCTAAAGGAGATCCTGGGAGGTGACCAAGAGGGGTTCCTGCAGATGAGGGAGGAAGCAATTGAGTGGAGGCCCTTAGGCACCTGGGCTATTCCACATGAGAACCCTGAGGTGGTCGGGTGGCTGACAGCGGGAGGCTTTCAGGAGAGGGCCCGTGGGCACCAGAGAGAATGGACTGATCCCACCCTCACCCTGTTTGCCCAGTGTGTTCCCTTCCTGGGAGAATACCTGACTCTTCTGCACAGGATGGACGCGAGCATGAAGGATGATTTGGAGGTTGGTAACTGGGGCCTGAGCTGGGGTGACCAAGATTGACCTTGGGGGACAGAAAGCCCCATACTGAGCCCTTACTGAGTTCTCAGCACAGTCTCCCCTTGGAGCTGGAGTGACAGGCTCATCATAGCCATCTGTTACACCTCCTCTGGAGCCAGAACCTAGCCTTGATCCAAGTTCTGTCTTTTCCAGTTTCCCAACCCCTCCTGGGTCTTGGTGGTAGTGTAACATGCAAAAGATGGGCACAAGGGTTTCTTTCTGATGGACCTTAGATGTCTGCCTTTTAGGGGGAGTCAGATTAAAATAGGAAAAGAAAAAAAAAAAAAGAAAAGAAAACCTGAGCCGCTGGGCACCTCCTGAGGAGCAGGGAGGGGAGTGAGAATCAGAGATGCCCTGGCCAGCACACACAGGGGCTTCACCTCCTGCATCTTCCATTTATTGAGAGATTTTTGATAACGAAAGGGGGAGAACCCTCAATTTGATGGCTGAGGGCATGGGAGTGGCATCAAAGATAACCTTCTATAAGAAGGGCTGTTGATGGCCATCTCTGAGCATAGGAAGTGTCTGGGTGGAATTAGGTGGAAGCAGGATGCCCCTGTGTTCAAAGATTGAGAGCTGTGCCCCTGCTCCACTCTGCACTCGCACTGAGGCAGTTTCTGCATCCTCTCCTTCCCTCTGGCCCCAGGTGGATAAAATACTGCAAGAAATAGTGGTGCTGCAGGAGGCTGCCCAGAACTATAAAATACAACCTGAGAACAACTTCCAGGCCTGGTTCTGGGCCCTGAAGCGGCTCAGTGAGCATGAGAGGTGAGGCCGGGCAGGATGTGGGCAAGAGCAGGAGTGGACGCTTTCTGCTGGTCAGTCCAGAGAACCATTGTCCATGGCTCCCTGATCCCGCACAGACCTTGCTGTGTAGCAATTCCTGGGGCTCCTGACCCTGGGAGGGACACCAGAAGCCTGGGAGCTCACAGGTGCCACTCTGTCCTGCAGTTACATCCGGTCCTGCCAGCTGGAGCCACAGTCCTAGGTGACCAAGAAAAGAGATGAAACAACTTCATTGGTTTCCTGTTATGTGGACATTATTCTGGATTTAGAGACTAAATGGGAAATATACCTATTTTCCCTAATATATATAATAATAATCCCATGTAAATATACCCTTAACTATAGTTAAACATAAATTTTTATTATTTTTGTGTTTTTTAAATATTTACCAATATTAAAATTATTTCTGCAAAATGATTTCTAGTATCTTTCTCCTGCTTCGTCATAAATTATATAATTCGGCCATAGTTAATGGACTTAATTTTTTTTCTTCTCTATTTTATGAATAACTCTTTGATGACAGCTGTTGTATAGGTACCTCTGAACATTTATGCGATTCATTTTGAATCATTTCCTGCAAATAAAATTTGTTTCAAAAAAGCACATTTGATATTTTAATAAGTATGCATTGTGAATCATTTCATCAAATTCCCTTGCAATATTGATTGGGAACTCTTCAGCTTAGTAGATTGGGTTAAGAGGAATTCATTCCCTGGCCCCTTTCTGAGGTATGTGTTGAGCACCTCCTATGGGCCAGGCACTAGAAGCACAGTGCTCAACCCAACAGAATGTCCTGATGGCATGTTTGTATGAAAGAGTCAAAGCAGCCAGCACATGCATACAGTGAAATCAGAATGCATGCTCTGAACAAAAAGTAACGCAGAGAAAGAGATAAAAGCTTAAGAGGTAATGTTGTGTGTAGGATGTTGTGAAGGTTTGTGGGATGGAGGTGATAGTTGAGGCTGCTTTGGGCATATGCATAGATGACCAGCAATGTGGAAACATCCCAGCTGAGCCCCCAGTTTGGGCTCTGGTTGCAAAGTGCTCTAGGTAACTCCTGATCTGAGGGAGAATGTGTATCCAGCCTCATTCTTCACTGAAGGGAGGACAGAGCACCCAGCCCCTAGCCTGTCCAGACCCCTTTCCATGAATTAACCTTTCATTGTGGTGCCTATACTTACTTTACTGCTGTTGCTCCAGTTTGTCATCTTCCTGTAACAAAGCATAAGCAGCAGGTATTTCTGTGTGCCTGGCCCTTAATTATAGAAGGGCAGTGCACACTGTTTAATTCCAAATTCTATATGGGCCACGTGATTTGCAACAGAGCCTTCCTCCTGTCTTCCCATTTCTTGGAACCACACACTGAATAAGGTCTCTCCCAAGCATCAGCTGTGTTGCCCAGGAAATTACAATTGCTTCTTGGGCTTCCCTTGAGATTTAGGGCATTTGAGTTGATTCTCCTATAAGCACCACCGCAGCCCCCAGCACACTGCAAGAACTTGGCTCTTTTATTTCCATCATAGTGCTCCCACACTGAATTGAAAACAATATGTCTAGGGGCTTAGGATGTGTTGTGTTGGAGGGTCATTATATGGCAGTGAACTAAGAGTTATGACTAAAAAAGAGTGAAGGAGGTACAGTGATGCAGGTACTAAAATCATCAGAGATGAGAGGGGGAATTAGGGGTCTGTGGATGATCACAGTCAGCAGGGTTGGAACAGTCTAAGAACATAACTGTCTCTATGTTGCCCTCCATCTCCTGGTGAGTCATATGGAGGCGTGACCATTCCATGCTGCAGGCCTCACAGGGTGGTCAGGAGTTCAGGGCAGGAAAGGACTGTGCAGAGCTCCCTGCCCTGTCCCACCTAAAAGGCTGAGGGTGACAACAATGATGACAGAATGACACTGAGTTTACAGGAGAACCTGTGAGCTAGGCGGAGGTCACCCTCTTTTCAAGGTGGGAATGGGTCAGGAAGGTCAGGCCCTAGCTCACACACACCGAGTGAGCGTTGCAGATGGGAGCCTCCAGAACCAGAGCATGCTGAAGTCTGGGTGGCACTGGTACCAGCTGACTTGGGTCAGGTGTGGTGGGGGTAATGGGTGAGGTGAGCATGACCTCATTGAACCTGCCCTCCACCCTGGCTGAAGCCAACCTCCACGTGTGTCACTCTAATGCTGAACACCCGAGGTTCCTAATAGAGGCTACAGAAGAAGGGGGAGGAGCCAGTCTGGGGAACACTCCAGGGTCAGAGGAGAAGGTCTCTGTGTTCCCAGCAGGAGGCTTCCAAGTCAAGAGAGGGAGGCCTTCTCCTCCAGCCATGTCTCCTGTTTCCATGGAACTTGAAACCCTCCCTTAGAAGTGACCAAAGGGAGTGCTTGGAAGAGGTCGGTGCAGGATGGATATGGGGTTGGGGCTGGCCCTTGACCACTGACCTTGTGAATTGTCCAAAGGAGGTCCTGCGGGTGATTATGAGGAGTCTTGGGGACTGAGGAAATGGACAATTGAGGGAACTCCCTTAGGGTTCTGGGCTGTTCCACATGGGAACCCCAGGTGGGGATGGGGGTGGGGCAAAAAGCTGAGGGTAGAAGGTCTTCCGTGGAGGGTTTGTGTGTCACCTGAGAGTTGGGCTCATCCTACCCTCACCCTCTTTATCCACTGTTTTCCCTTCCTTGGCAAATTTCTGATTGACCTTGTAGATGTTGGACACTAGAACGGAGGATTATCTGGAAGTGGGAGACTTAAGACCTGACCTGGGGTGACCAAGATTTACCTTTGGAGTCACAGAATCCACATATTGAACCCTCAGTTCTCAGCAGAGCCCCCCTGGGATCTGGTGCAACCTGTCCATCAAAGTGATCTGTCCCCTTCCTCTGCATCCCAGAGCCTGGCCTAGATCCAAGTCCTGTCTTTCCCTGTTTCCCACCCCCTCCTGACCTGGCAGTTGTGCACCATGAGAAGGTGGGCATAGGGGGCTAGTCCTGGCCAGAAGGCTCTTTCTGATGGACTGGGCTGTCTGCCTTCCAGGGAAGTTGGATCAATCTAGAAAAAAAGGAGAAGGTGAGTAGCACCTCCTGAGGGGTAGGAGAGAGGAGTGACTATCAGGGATGCCCTGGCCAGCACACTCCTGGGCTCCATCCCCTGCATCTTCCATTTATTGGGAGAGTTTGATAACAGAAGTGGGAGACCCCTCCAGTTGGTGTCTGGGAGTAGGGGGTGGCATCAAGGATAATTTCCTGGAAGAAGGGCTGTCGGTGCCCACCTCTGAGCACAGGAAGGGCCTGCATGGAATCAAGGGGAAGGGGGGTATCCATGTGTGCATAACCCAGGACCAGGTCCTTAACCCCTACCCTCACATCCGGCTGTGTCTGTGTCCTGTCCTTCCCTCTGGCCCCATGAGCAGAAAATAATGGAGGAGATAGTGCTGCTGCAGGAGGCTGCCCAGAAATATAAAATAGAGCCTGAGGAGCAATTCGGGGCCTTGTTCTGGGCTCTGGAGCACCTCAGCAGGGAGGGGTGAGTCTGGGCAGGAGTTGGGTGAGGACAGGTTTGGACCTCCCTCTTGGTCAGTCTGGAGAACCTGTGTCCTTGGCCCCCTGGTCCTCCCCAGACTTTGCTTGTAGCAATTCCTGGGGCTCCTGACACTGGGCAGGACACCTGAGGTGTGGCTTCTGGGAGCTCACAGGTGCACTCTGTCCTGAAGTTACATCCCATCCTTCCTGCTGGGTCCCCTGTCCTAGGTGGACAGAAGAACACTCAAGGCCAAGTACATTGGGTGTCAGTGAGTATCCAGGTGGGCAGTGCAACCTTTTCGTCACCAGCAGGGCCACTGCTGGATCCTCAGGAGACAAGACCACTTCCTCTGCTCTAAAAGGAGGAGCACTTGGGACTCTTCCTGGTGAGCCCTGAAAATCAGGAGGGAAGGGAAAACACCCCCACCTTTCTCACAATTCTCCCAAGACCTCTTTTTCCATGGGAGGGGCAGCAGGATTTGGTCTCTTCTTCTGCAAAAGTCTCAGGGCTGGACTTCTGTGAATTTGCACCATTTCCTCTCTGGCTAGGGGAATGCAGCTTCCCTTTTGACAGAAGTCTGCTTCTTGAACTGGAGCTGAAACACAGATGATGTCTAAGAAGATGGACAGAGCAGACCAGTGCAGCTCAGAGGGAAGCAGACCAAAGCAGAGCTGTCTAGCCAGAGAGGGGCCTGAAAGTATTCTTGTTGTTATGTGCTGACATGTGTGAAGTGTGTGAGGCAGGTCCAGCAGATTAACAACTCTGCAAAATCTCATACTGTCATATGAGGCAGAATTTCTAATTTACCAAGAAACCTTAATTTTTACTCTTAAGCATTTCAGCTGAGGAACATACCCACCGCCATTTCCAAGGATAATGACCTCCAAAGTCAACTGATTGCGGATGTCTTTGATCAAATAACTGGGTACCATAGCCCAGCCTATTTGACACACAACTCTCATCATCACAAGTTGCAGGAATTCCTCATCTCTGTGAAGCATTAGACCCTGTCCTGACATAGGCTTTGTTAATATTTCCTACAACTCCGAGGGCTGTCTGTTTGCTCCTGCTGGTTCCTTTGATGCACAGAAGTCTGGCGCATGTATGAGGTTCCATTTAAGATTTTGTGATTTGGAGGTTCCAATTAAGATTTTGCCAATCTAAGATAATCACGATATGTGCACCTTTGTTTTCTTTTTAAGGATTTTATAGTTTGGGTACTGTGTGCCATCAGAGATTCATGTCAACGTGTCCAGTGATGCAACTATTAATAGTAGGAGCAGCATCCTTTTAGACCTTTCCATGGGCCTCCCAGGCTGCTTTCCCAAGGCTCTTCTTGACCCAGTCATGCTGCTCACAGTCAGACCTCAAGGTGGCGCAAAAGAGACGTCAGCTTCTTTGGTGGAGTCCTGCACCGCTGGGAAAGCCAAACTCTTTCTCTTGTTATTATTGTTGTTGTTATTGCTAAAACAGTGTGCTGACACCCTTCCCCTAGAAACCTGGACTCCCACAAAGCCTCTCTCCGTGATGGGTGCTTGTCTAAGACTGTTTCCAGGGGCTCCAGGCCAGGGCTGAGTGGGGCTGGAGCTGGTTCAGAGGCATTGCATTGCAAGGTCCGCGGAGAGGCCTGGGCCCAGGTCTGTCTGCCTGTTACCCTGGGAATGAGCTGGATCCTACAGCTCCCACAACCTGCTTGGTGTCCCTGCATGGATGCAGAAATGTTCTTCTCAGTGAATGGTTGTTGGGGATTAAAGGGACAAAACTAAGGTATGTCTTATGCCACCATGGTGCTGCCATCCTCTGAAGCTTTACCTATGAAACACTCCATTTCTAAGTATAAACCACTGTTTATGAACCCCCTAATATGTCACTGATTTGTTTTTCCTCTTGATCAATCATCGTGCTTTTAGTATGCTTACATTGCAATGAGAGCTAAGAACAGAGTAAAGGTCATTGCATAAAACAGGAGACAGTGCATAGGTGAAGAAAATGGGCTCACTGAATGTGCCTGATGAAGGCTTGTATGCATCTCATGTACTGAATTCCGACAAACCACACACATAAGAAATGGCCAGTAGAATTAACATTTTGTGAAGGTGGTATGCAAATGGAAAATAAGCCCAATAATTGTGAGATACATCATCTTACCCACCAGAGTGCCTAACAGTGAAAGAACTCATTTTAAGGATTTGAACTTGATTCTGACAGCAAAGGAAGTCATTGAATTGACAGCAGAAGTGGAAATGATTCTGAAAATTATCTAATTTACTGCCCTTGCATTTTCAAGGATGTTGTCCTCATGGAAAGTAGGTTTGGATGCAACCTCTGTCTTATGGGAACTCTTTGCTTTTAGTAAAAAGTTTTTTTAAATAAGGCAATACTAACCATTATTTGTAAGAACAGCACCATAAGTACCATACAGTTTGCTGGGTTTGTGTACATTTCCACATCTGTAATGCCTGTTTTAATTATAAGAAACTGAAAGATAATAGTGACAGAACTGAACCAGAAGCAAGTCCTCTGAGATACACTCCATAGGAAGCAAGAATATTTAAAACAGGAGGAAGGGTGATAAGCACTTGATAGAGATTGGTAGTTTTAAAATTTGAGATGCCCACAGCAGGTTTCTAAAAATATCAGCCCACCTCTGGCTGGTGTGCCCTCAGCTGGCTGGGCATTGTCCCATGCACTGAGAGGTGGATGGTTCAATTCCCAGTTAGGGCACATGCCTGGATTGTGGCTCAATCCCTAATTGCTCATATCCCTTCCTCTCTTTCTAAAACATTAATAAACTATTAAAATAAATAAAAATACCAGCACAGCAATGGGAGTCAATGGGGAACCAGTGGAAGGATATTTCTGTGTAGTGATTTTCACCTAGTTTGATCAAGTTGCTTACCTAAAGCGTCTTGCTGTCCTCAGCCTATCAGTAACAACTATTGTGGCTGGACCAGCCCTTGTGTTTCTTATTATGATTGGAAGATGATTTTTGAGCAAAAGCCATTGGGAAACATGTGTGTGGTGAAGACTTATTACTTACAAGCCTGGAAATTACATAGCAAACTTAGGGCCACACAGTAAGGTCTTTGAGGATGGTAACAGGCAAGGAGAAAGGGAAGAACTAGATAAAGTTAAAGGAAGATAAGAAATGAAAGGTAGAAGACTAAAAGAAGGAAAAGTAAAATTTGAAAATAAGGTAAAAAGAACTTGCATGTAGTAAAACATCTAATACAATGAAAAACTTTAAGAGCGGAAACAATGTAGGAAGTTGTGACTTTTCATAGCACATTAAAATAAATGTTTTCTTAAACTATGTTAGAATGAGATTTTTAAAGAGAAGAGAAATGTAAACATGAGGGCAGTGAGTAGCAAGAAGCCAGAAAAATGGACAGATGAGATCAAATACAGAGGAAATGGACATAAAGATAAAATAGTAGAGAGCAGGGCAATTCACAGTGTGTGGGATGACGGAGGGAGCAAAAGAGAGATTTGTGGGGCTGTGTCTTGCTGCACTAATCTCCTGGTACATATGTCCAATTGGTCGAGTGGATCTGCCTCTGAATAGAGTGTCTTGACACAATGCAATTTGATGTCCATGCATGGGATTTTTTTTTCTACAGGTACTATTTGGTTCAGGAAATATTACACAACTTTTAGGTAAAACCTAAAACCTGCTCATCTTTCCAGGTAGATAATATAAACAAACTTCTTTATCCTCATTATCAATGTTTAAATATGCTCACAATGTATATCTTAAGAGCAATTTCTTCATCTTTACAATAAAGAAATTGGACTTTATATTATTTTTCTTTTTCCAAATAAAAATAGGTTTATTCATTATAAAAATAATTCATAGTTACAGGTAGAAAAGAGAAAGGTTAAAATAAGTAAAAATCATGCACATACTAAATTGAAAATAATTATACATACCTTTATACATCTTTTTCAAATATTCTAAACATACATAAATATACATATCCACCATCTGAAAGCTCATTAAATTTGTTTGACAATATATTCTATTTCTAATATTAAAAATATGTCTGCTTGGTTGTTGTTGCTAAGTGGTTAGTGTAGAGAGTGCCTGGGAAGGCACAAGAGCATTCCCTTAATTATTGTCAGCTGAATCCAGGGGTGCTGACAGAGCCAAATCCTGGAAACACACCTTTCCAGAAGCTGGAGTGTCGTCAGTCTGACCTTCAGCCCAGGCACCAAGGGGTTGGTTTTGTTATCTAAATCCAGCCAAGCAACAGGAATAAATAAGACTCAGGCCCACCCATGATTGCACATAATCGTTGTCTTGACCTTTAGTAAAGCTTCCTGGGTTTTGCTGTATAAAATAGACTCACTGTATTTATTGGCTCTGGGTCCCTGTCTTTCCATCAGAGGACAGTGGTCCCACCCACTCCCAGCTTTCCCTACTGCATTTGTGTCCGTCTCTTTCATTTTCTCAATCTCCCATCACCCCTAATCAGGAACTGGACCACTCTCTAGCTGAACTGACATGGAAAAGAGAGAAATATTTAAAGGTTAGAGCATCAACCTGAGCACTAGAGGGTTTCAGGTTCGATTCCCAGTCAAGGGCATTTCAGGTTCGATTCCCAGTCAAGGGCATGTACCTGGGTTGCAGGTTAGATCCTGGCCCGTAGGGGTGCATGCAGGCGTGCACAGCAATCACTGTGTCTCTTTCATCTCTCTCTCTCTCTCTCTCTCTCTCTCTCTCTCTCTCTGTCTCTCTCTGTCTCTCCTTCCCACCCCTCTCTTCCCCTTCACCCTTTCCCTTCCAGTCTCTCTAAAAATCAATGGGAAAAAATATCATTGGGTGAGGATTAATAACAATACACACAAAAAATTTTCTGAAAAAATTGTATCTTATAGTATGTTCGTAGTAAGTACCTCTGAACACTTATTCATTTTTTAAAAAGATTTTAAAAATTGATTTTTAGGTTTTAGGGAGAAAAGAAGGAAGAGGGAGAGGGAGAGGGAGAGAGAGAGGGAGAGGGAGAAGGAGAGGGAGAGGGAGAAAGGGAGAGGGAGAGGGAGAGGGAAACAGAGAGCGAGACACAGAGAAACAGATGTGGGAGGGACTCGTTCATCTGCTGCCTTCTGCATGCCTTCCCTGTCCCCCATGGATCCTATACCCCAGGCAAATGCTCTGACAGGTAATCAAACCAGCAATCCTTGGTACCCGGAGGACGCGGAGCCAACTGAGCCAGGTGTTGACCAGGACTCTTCAATTATTTTTGAGTAATTTTTTTGCAAATAAAATTTGTTTCAAAAAATACACATAGCCCTAACTGGTTTGGCTCATTGGATAGAGCGTCAGCCTGCGGACTCAAGGGTCCCAGGTTCAATTCCCGTCAGGGGCATGCACCTTGGTTGGGGGCACATCCCCAGTGGGGAGTGTGCAGGAGGCAGCTGATCAATGTTTCTCTCTCATCGATGTTTCTAACTCTCTATCCCTCTCCCTTCCTCTCTGTAAAAAAAAAATCAATAAAATATATTTTTAAAAATACACATATTCTAAATTTTAGTATGTATGAATTTTAAATCATTTGACCAGGTTTTCTTGGAATTTGATTGGGATCTCATCAAGTTTGTAGCTGGGAATAAAAAGCATTCATTCACTGGCTCCTTTAACAGGTATACATTGAATGCTTCCTATGGGCCAGGCTCTATAAGTGCAGTGGACAATACAGTTTACAATGAGGGTACTTTTGCCTCAGAGTCAAACCAGCCTGCAGGAAGCTACATAACGTGAAGTCAGGGCCTGCCTCTTTGCACCCCTGCTCTGTGCCTTTCCTTGATGCTCATCCCTCCAGGAGCAGCCCGCTCCGCCTTCCTGAGCCACGTGCGTGGTGTCCTGGAGCCCTGCGGCCCCTGCACCTTTGGTGGGGCCCCGGGGAAACTGGTCCCTCTCTCCGCCCCCCTTGGCCGCTCCTCCCCGAGAGGTGCCTCCTTTCCCGCCCCCCTCGTTCTCCCTCCCTTCCTCTCGGCTCTGGGACCTCCCCTTCCAGAGTCCCGCGCCTCCCAGCTCATTCCGGGCGCCCGCTGCTGGCGCCGGACCGCGCTGCTCCGCCGGCTGCGCCGCCCGCGGGTTGAAAGAATTTCCAGACGCGGCGGGCATGGGGCGGGCCCCGCTGCTGCTGCTGCTGCCGCTGCCGCTGTCTTGGCTCTTCGTCCCTGGGCTTCCGAGAAGGGGTGAATGCACGGGACGGGGGTCTGGGAGCGGGGATGCGGGGCCCGGGGGCTGGGGGAGGGGGCAGGTGAAGCCGGGGAACGCGAGGGTTGGGGAGGAGGTGGATGTTGGAGTTCAGGAGGGGGCGCGTCGGGGGGGGGGGGGGGCGAGAAGTCAGGGGCAGGGTAGGGGTGCGTCCCCCTGCTGGGCAGGCTTGAAAACACCCACTCCCCCAGCGCCCCCCTAAGCGGGTCCAGCGCGGTCCTCTGGGCAGGTTTGCAAACACCCACTGAGACAGCAAGAGAGCAGCTCTCGTCCTAGCCCAGAGTCGGGGCGCCTAGGTGGGCAGTGGAGGCATGTCCTGTGGAACCGGCGGGGGGAGGGGGGGCATCCCTTTCCTCAGGGAGGAGGTCACGCTCTGTGCTGTGAGTTCCCCAAGTTTTCCGCCCAGAGGACCGCGCTGGACCCGCTCCGGCAGGAGCTCTGGGGACCGCACACCCACTTCCCCAGGGACTCGTGCCCGCTAACGCGCGGGCCGCGGAGTTGGGGTCGCTGTTGGGGCGCGTGGACTAAGGCGGGACCCGGGATGGCTTGCACTCAGGCTGCTCCCACTGGGCCCTCATGGGCAATACTAGCACCCTTCTGCACGACACCCCGTGGCGGTGCGGGGCCAGGAGAAAGGGGAGCATTCCCTACCCTGTTCGTGGAAGAGCGGCTCCAGTGCTTGGACAGCGTGTAGGTCCATCCCAGCTCTGCCAGGCGTGTGCACAGGTATTCCAGTGTGGATGCCGGCTGGATGAGCACAGCCGGTCTGCAGGGCCGGTTCTGCACCCATAGCTGGTTCACGAGTGAGGGGTAAGCAAGTTAGAAGGCTGGTTGCTGATCCACTCCTGGAACCAGGGAGAAACTTAGCCAGGCCCTACAAAAAGGCACAGAAATGGGGGGGGGGGGGGAAGGTATGCTAAATAAACAGCCCAGGCATTTTTCCTTGGCTAAACTGTTTCCATCCAGCCTGTGGGTTGGTTTGTTTAGTGGTGTGTGTTTGTTTGTTTTACCATGAATACGGCTGAGTCCTTTTCACCTATTAGAAAAAGGTGTGTTGCTGTGTTTTAAGAATACCGAGTTACAGTTAAGCAATTTACCTAAAACTTTTCCTTTTGAAGTTGTGTGTGTGTGTGTGTGTGTGTGTGTGTGTGTGAAAGCTCAGTTGGTCAAATGAAAAATTCTTAAGCAGTGTCTCCTTTTGCACATTCAGCTACATAGAAGCACTTTATAATTTGAGGCAATTTGAAACTAACATCAAAGAACTAAAACATGCCTCCTCTCCACCCCCCAAACCCTCATAAATTCCTCAGCATTTCTGCCAGACTCATTTTTTCATAATCCACCAATCTGTTATATTTTTCTGCTAGTGGGGGCTGGGCACAAATAGTCTTGGAGGTAATGAATGCGGTGAAAAGTATGTGAAAAATAATTTTGGTGTCAGATATTAAAAAATAGTGTTTCTCTTTTTCTAAATTTTAAAAAAGCTGTAATAAAAATGTTTGTAGTTGACCATCAGCTTTAGTCAGATGAACATGCAAGGACTGCTAAAATCCACCCAGTGGTGGCCGACTGGCATGGGTTGAGCGTCGGCTATGAACCAGGCTATTCCTGGTCAGGACGCATGCCTGGGCTGCAGGCTGGATCCCCAGTGGGGGTTGAGGGGAACTTGCTGGAGACAGCCAATCAAGGATTCTCTTTCATCATTGATCTTTCTCTCCCTCTGTTTTTATATATATTTAAAAAGGAATCTTTAAAAACAAAAAAATCAACCCAGTAGGAAGAATGAAAATATCTCCCATTTTTCTTCTTCTATCATTTGCTTCTTTTCTTGAATTTACCTGGGAGATGTCTGATAGTGTTGGAGCTTACCTGTGAAAAGCTTAAAGGGTGGAATTTTCACTGGCAGAATTCGAGCAGAAGTCAGAGTGCTGTGCAAAGAGATTAAAAATGGGAATTAGAGTCTCAGTCTAGGTTTAAGATTTTCATATTGCGTGTTGTGGATCCAAGTGGTTTGTGTACCGAGACAAGAGGAGACCAGCGGACTGTGTGTGTAGGTAGATGTGGGTTCTACACTGTAGAAGAATCCCCCCACCCCATACAGACAAATACCATCCCGCCGGGCTACAGAGAGGCAGAAGCGAAACTGCTGACCCAGGGCATTCAGTCCTTCCTGCCTGAGAGGCTCTGGTGGGGGTGCTAGTGAGCAGCAAAACCACCCAACCCAGGGCTCGTAGGTCCTGGGAGAGGATAGAGGAGAAACAAAAGTGGGGAACAGTGAGGGCATATCGGGGACCTGGCCCATGATGAGGCTGTGTATGCAGCTAAACCCCAACCTTTAGAACAAATTGGGCTTTAAAACCTTAAATTGTAGTGTTAACCTTCCACACTGATGCTGGACATACAATATATAGTCAAGATTTCCCCAGGGAAAATTTCAATTTGTCCCATTGCTTGTGGCCTTCATATCAACAGCTTCAAATGGTTTTTGAAAGTAAGCAGTGCATATGTCACAAATAAATAACTTAAAACAAATTATTCTGACCCACTTTTTAAAAACTGATTTTGAGAGAGCCAATGAAACAGAAACATCAATCCGTTGCCTCCCTCACATGCCCTGACCAGGGGATTGAACATGAAACCTGGGAATATGCCCTGAATGGGAATCGAGCCCGCCACGTTTTGGCGTATGAGACGACACTACAACCAACTGAGCCACACTGATCAGGGCCTGATCCACTTTCTTAAAGTGCTGAATGGAACACATTTATTTTTTATATTAACAATAACTATGTTTTCCATTGTATTTTTACTTATTTATTTATAATATTTTTATTGATTTCAGAGAGGAAGGAAGAGGGAGAGAGAGATAGAAGCATCAATAATGGAGAGAATCATTGATTGGGTGCCTTCTGCACGCTCCACACTGGGAATCGAGCGCCCAGCCTGGGCATGTGCCCTGACCAGGAATCGAGCCATGACCTCCTGGTTCATAGGTTGACGCTCAACCACTGAGCCACACCAGCCGGCTTCCGTCATAGTTTTAGAAATAATTTCCAGATAATCCTAGGAGCAGGGCAAGTGTGTTAGTAGCTGCAGTTGGTTCTGAACAGGTTGACTCTCTTCATGCCTGTGAACAGAGAATCTGCTGCCAGCTGGACAAGCTGAGCCAGGGCCTAAGTGTAAGCAGAGCCCTGGTCACCTGCAAAGAGTAGCAGCCACTCCCCATACAATAGCCAGAGTGAGATTTGAAGGTGGGTCTGGCTGTGTTGGCCCTTGTTTAGAATTCTCAGAGGGCTTTTCACTCCTTCACAGGGTTTGCAAGGACTCTCACTCCCGTGGACTCCTGGCCAGTTACTCCCTCCTGTTCGGATGCTTCAGTCCCGTGTCTCCTTCCTAGGGCTTCTGCAATAGGCATGCCTGCCCTCTGGCCGATTCTTTCCTGTGAGCTGGCTCCTTCTGGTTTAGGTTTCAGCTCAGAGGCTGTGCTGAAGAGGCCTTCCCTCACTCCCTCCCCAGCTAGTCACACCTCTCTCTCTCTCTCTCTCTCTCTCTCTCTCTCTCTCTCTCTCTCTATCTCTCTCTCTCTCTCTCTCCATTTTTAATTTCCTAACGACACTGCTCACCACATAATGGTGGATGGTAGAGCCTAGTCCATCACAGGTGCTCAGTGGGTGACTGTGGGTAATGTCCAGGGCCAGGCCTCCCTATCTCTCTCCTCTCTCCCTCCTGACTTTCCAGAAGCACAGTTGTTGCAGCTCCTGTGCCCTTTGGGTGTGGGAGGGTCTTGGTTGATGGAAAATCGTCTTTAATTTAACTGTGATATTGAAGCAATTTCATTGCTAGAAATGTTAGGACAGCTAGAGAAGATAGATTTTAGGACTCTATTATCACTAATATAGCAATGTTAGCCTACTTTATGTTCTCACAACTATCCCAACTGGGGGAAGTCACAAGCTGCTGTTCTAATGTTGAAAACACAGATTTAACAGCATCTCCCCAGGAGCAGGTTGTCCAGAACTCAGGTGGGGCCTTAAGTGCCTTCACTTTGGCCCATTGTCACAGATTCCACCTTAACCCAGAGCACAAGGCTGTGCCTACTATGCATCTCAGCAGGAGGTTAATGGTTATAAAAATGGAAAAAAGCCTTTGGCCTGGAATGAAGTGCTTAATAGGGTCTTGGCTCAGGATCTGAGTAGGCAGCAAACCTGTCAGTCCTGCCTGGCAGTCTGTTTTCTCTCTGGTCAGGGGGACTCTTAATTTTTCATGGAATTGTGAGGAGGATGGAATGAGCTAATGGCATGTCATAAGTCCTCCAAAAATATCAACCGTTATTACCAATGACTTCTTCCATTATTCTGAGCTCAAATTTTGGGGTAATTGTTTTTCTTGGACAGCCAGTGTTGGTGGAGTGCGGGAAAGGTTCTTTTCTCATTGAAATGCATCCTAAATTGCACCTTGAACTATAAGGGCAGAACTAAGGGCAATACCCTCCCCCCTCCCCAACAGCGCAACCCCCCCCCCCTCCCCGCCCCTGTGGGGCAGGGCTGTGGGGTGTGGGTCCTGACTTCCAGTCCCTGCCGTGCTGTTCAGGACTTGGTTTCCCTGAAGTTCTGGTGCGGACCCACCCTTGGTCTGTCCTGCGGCCCCCGCCCTGCCGCCCCCTTACCTCACTTGCTGGATTCAGACTTCACTCAGTCCAGGAATAGTTTCCTGTCATGTGCTTCTCTGCAAGGTTAAAAATGAAGGCCAATTCCTGCTCTACTCTCCCACACAACTCTGCCAACGTGGGTGTGGTTTTTGATTGTAAACATCCAGATGATTCTTTTTTTTTTTTTTTTTTTTTTAACCAGCCCAAACCAGGTTTTTCAAGTGAAGTCTTCTGGCTGCAATGGATGGAAAATGTGGCTTTGTTTCTTCCATCAGCCTCTGGGTGCCTGCCTGGTGTGTGTGTGCCTGGTGTGTGTGTGCCTGGTGTGTGTGTGCCTGGTTTGTGTGTGCCCACAAGCCCTCTTGACCGGATACTTCCTGTTGGTGGCAGGTGTGAGCAGGCTTCCAGGTGACCCTGCCTCTCGCACTCTGGGCATCTGCTGACCCCTGGCAGGAAGGGAACCGCTTCCTTTATCCTTTCCTTGTTCAGCCCCACCCTGTGTCCAGCAGGCAATGGTTGGGAATCCCATAGGATCTTGGGCCGGAAAACTGAGGGGACCTGCCACCCTCCCCTTCCTCCCCAGGAGGCCTGAGCTGGCTTCTTCTGAACCCTGGCTGTTGGGCAGCTGTTGAACACACATGTGGAAGAGTCTTAACCGCAGCCAAGGCCCAGGTCTTCCCGCCTTTGTGAGTGCGGGCAGCTGGGCAGCCTCCTTGGAAACTGTGTCATTCCCACTCTCCGGACACAGTGGCCCCGGCGCAGGTGCCAGGTTTTAAAGAGATAAAAAAAGGGTGATCATGTCTTCAACGTTTCACTGGGAAACCCACACTCAATCTATCGCACTTATTTCATCCTTTTGCCCATTTCATTCACCATCCGTGCCTTTCTTTACTTAATGGTAAAACGGATCTTTCAGGAGCCTGGGGTGGCAGGGGTGGGGAAGGAAAAAGCAAAAAGGGGAAATGAAGGAAGAAGAGAGAGAAACAGATGTTGACTTTATTTTTGGACGAGGTCATATAAGAACATTGTTACGCCAAAAGCTAAGAATATTTGAGAGACTCTGGAGAAAGCCCAGTTCATATTCCAATGCGTGGGGATCGGAGGGCTATGCTCTTGTCCTCAGTCATTAGTGGTTCTTTTGGGTATTTCTTAGTCAGTCCCTTCAAAGCTTCTTGCCTACAGTCTGCTGAGCCACCTAAGGCCCCACAAGGTCAGGTCACAGGTGGTACCTGTGCTGGCTTCCCGGAGGGCCCTTCTCAGGACTGAGTCTCAGGTTGGCACTGACAGTCAGGCACATGGGACAGACACGTTTTTTGGGGGAAGGGTGTTCGGGTACCTCCACGTTCAGGAATGGTAAACACCTTGGACTTTGCCTTAGCTGCGGCCTGGCCTCTGGTCAGACACAGGGGAAGCCTTGTTTTGGGGGGAAGGGATTGTTTTTGCTGTTTTAAGCCTTCAGGCTTGTTAAAGCTGCTAGTAGACTGGCCTCTTTATGGTTTTGGAAAATGATTCTCTTTTCAAGTCGGAACAGGCTGTCTTGGAGGAGCATATTAGAACAGGGACCCAGCCTCACTGAATGTTGTTTCTGTCCATGGCTGGCCGCTGACTGCACGCACGGCCAGCTGATCCATATTCATGGCACCCAGTTCAGCTGCATCTGTAGGCGGGTTTCCACTTGCCCCTGGCTGGCTGCCCCCGAACAGGAAGGGGAACCAGCCTGTAAGCCCTTTTACAGCTCTGCCACGTGATTTGCAGATTTGTGGATGAAAACAATGTTCTTTAAAAGTCTTTGGAGCAGCCCTGGCTAGTGGCTCAGTTGGTTGGAGTATCAAGGGTGCACCCAAAGGTGGTGGGTTTGATTCCTGGTCAGGGCACATACCCATGCTGTGGGTTCTATTCCCAGGGAGGGCACCTGCCAATCAATATTCCTCTCCCTTCCTCTCTCTAAATTCAATTTTAAAAAACTGGCCAGTGTTGCTCAGTGATTAAGTGTCAGTCCATTCACCAGGAAGAGAGCAGGCTGATCTCTAATAAAATACAATAAAAATCAATAAAATGAATGGAGCAAATAAAATTAAAAAAGGAAGCATATTAGGATAGCATTAAATTGGAAGCATTCGTTTAAGAAAAATAACCACTTTGGGGGTACAGAGACGTACATTCTCATCCCAGTTTTGATGTTAGCTGGGAGGACAAGGAGAAAGTCAGCTCTTTGCTCAACTTTTGGGGCACATATCTCGTTACCCTCCACAGATCCAGTTGCATCTCATTCTTGAGGGGTGGGGAGCCTCTCCCCCTTCCTGATCAGATCTTGGTACTGAGGGTAGGAATAAGGCAGTCACATTTACCTGAGGAAGGTGGCAAGTCCTAGACCAGGGTGACAGCTGCAGGGCGGGACGGCTCCTCAAGCCAAGCGCCCTCATGAGTTTTGGACCAGGAAGGTTGATGTCTCTCATGTGAGCCACTCAGGGAGGGTCCCACATGGTTACCTGGTGGCCAACCAGTAAACATAAAAGCCTCGCTTTCTCTTTTTATTGTTCTGTTTTGTCTTTCTCACCTACTCTTTTCCTTTATATTCAACTCTTGTTATAAAATATTTAGACTACGTTAGAGGATGTGGAGGATAATGAAAGTCACCTCTGTGCTCACCACCAGCATAAGAAACCAGTTAGCAGCCAGACCCCCTTCTCCCCTCTCCATCCTCACCCCCTCTCTCCCCTCCCCCAGAGAAAACCACTTCCACACATTAAAGTTTTATTCCCCAGCATCTCTTTATACTTTGACCACACAGAGTTGTACTGGCAACACTCTTAACAGTTGTTTTCACCACCTCAGTTAGGGTTTCCACGTGGCTGCATGTAACAGAAATCCTCACTTCAGTAAACCAAGAGAGAGGTATTTCTCTCATTTGACAAGCAGTCTGAGGGCAGCCAGGCTGGGGTTGGGACAGAGGCTGCAGGATGTGGCTAGGGACTGGCTCTTCCTGGCTCTTTATTCTGCCATCTGTAGTGTGTGGCGTTAGAGCTCACTGCCTCAGAATGGCTGCTGCACCTCTGGGCATTGCATTTGCATTCCAAGTAGAAAGAAGCAGGAAGGACAAAAGACAAACCTTTAATATGGAGTCTCTTCTTTTTAGGACACAAGAAGGTAATAACTTTACAGGAAGCCTCATGCTGCAGACTTGTGCTTTGATTTCCCTGGCCCTCCAAGCTGCAAGTAAGAGGGAAAATTAAGTTGTTAGCTAGACAAGCTGACGCTCCGAGTGAGATCAGGTCCCATTTGTAGGAAAAGGGGTGTCCACATTCAGAGGGCTACTAGCAGCTGCTACCATGCCCAGGTTATACAATTTTAGAGTAATAGTGTGCTTTCTTCGGCTTGCTTTTCCACTCTGTATTAAGTTTGCTAGATTCATCTGGGCAGAAAATGTTGCCCCGGTTGATTTGTCTTCACAGGCAATTATGTGACTACTAGAGGCCCGTTGCACGAAGATTCGTGCAATAGGCCTTCCTTCCCCTGGCTGCTGGTACCAGTTTTCTTTCAGCATCCAGGACCCAGGCCTTCGCTCTAGCTGCAGTGAGGCTTGGCTTCTCAGCTTCTATGCTCTGGCCTCAGCAGTGCTTGGGAGCAGAGAAGCCAAGCCTCTTCAATCTTCAATCTTCAGTCATCTTCAATCTTCTTCAGTCTTTAGTCTTCACTCTGTGCCTGTGTATGCAAATTAACCTTCCATATTTGTTGAGTTGATTTGCATACTCACTCCTCATTGGCTGGTGGGTGTCATGGTGGTACAGTCAATTTGCATCTTTCTCTTTTATTAGTATAGATACCATAGTTTACTCACTCTCCTCTTATTGGACATTTTGATTTTTCTACATTTTTGTATTGCCATGAATATTCTTCTTTTTTTAATCCTTTCTTCACAGAGGTTTAATTTTGCTATAATAAAATGCACAAATTTTAGATATAAAATTTGATGAGTTTGATAAATATGTGTGTCAATACCACTATTTGAGTCAAGATAGCCATGAACTTGTGTGTGTGTGTGTGTGTGTGTGTGTGTGTGTCTCACTGTGGACTGAGAAAGTTGTTAGGGACAGAAATACTTAGTGGTAGGTTATTTGCACTTTCAGCTTCAATATACCTGATATATTGCCAAATTTGTTATTCATAGTGGAGAAAAGGCTTTCTTCCAAGAATTTCTTCCCAAGAATATTCTAACAGGTCTAGTGTATTTGCTCAGGGTGGTTTGTGAAGGATGCTGAGGCCAGATTGGCATCACCTCCTGGCCCCCCCGGGCTGATCACCCAGCGCCCAGCCTGGTCGATGGCTCTTTTTATATCTTGCCGAATTCTATTTTCTGGTGTTTCATTAAAGATTTTTTGCATCTATAATCATGAGGCCTGTTGATCTGTACTGTGCTGTGTGTAGTTTTGGTATCAGGTCAAAGTAGCTTTATAAAAATAGATTGGGAGATGCCCTCTCCTCTTCTAGTTTCTGGAAGAGATTATGTGGAATTTGTGTTAATTCTTCTTTTGGTATAATTCTCTAGTGAAACTGTTTTGTGGCATTCTTCAAATTATGAATTAAATTTCCTTAATAGTTCCTGAGTATTTAAATTATCTATTTCATATTAGGTGAATTCTGGCTGGCCGGCATGGCTCAGTAGTTGAGCATGTAGGTGAATTCTGGTAGTTTGTGGGGTTTTTTTAGGAATTAGTTTATTTCTTCTTTGTTGTCAAGTTGGTGTGTAGAGTTGTTCATAGTATTTCTTTCCTTTTGATGTCTACAGTTTTTAATGATATTTCCTATTTCACTCCCACCGTTAATAATTTGTGTCTTATATTTTTTCTTTGTCAATCTTGCTAGAAATGTGTTGATCTTTTCAAACAGCCAACTCTTTATTTCACTGAGTTTCTCTATTTTTCTTTATAAATTTTTATCTCTTATATATTTTTATGCTTATTTGGGATTTGTTTTGCATGTTCTAAGCTCAGATTACTGCACAAATTTTCCTCTTAGCACAGTGTTAACCGTGTCCCAAAAATTTTAATATATTGTATCCTCATTTTCACTCAGTTCAGTATACTTTTTATTTTTCTTGACACTTCCTATTTGAGCCCTAGATTATTTAAAAGTTGGAGGGATTTGGAGAATTTCCAGTTATAACTTTGTTTTTAATATCTGATTATTTCCATTGTGGTCAGAGAACACAAACTGTATTTTTTCTAATTTATTTTAAATTTGTTGAGATTTACTTTATGTTCCAGGATGTAGTTTATCTTAGTTTATATCCCATTGGCATTTAATAGAAAAAAAATTTTTTTCTTTTTATTAAATTTACTAGAGGCTCAGAGCATGAAATTCATGCACGGGGAGGGGTGTCCTTAAGGCCAATCTGCACCCTCTCCAACTGGGACCCCTCGGCGGATGTCCGACTGCCAGTTTAGGTCCAACTCCTGTGGGATGGGGCATAAACTGGCAGTTGGACCTCCCTCTCACAATCCAGGACTGCTCGTTCCTAACCACCTGCCTGCCTGCCTGATCACCCCTAACAACTCTGCCTGCCTTCCTGATCGCCCCTAACCGCCTCTGCCTGCCAGCCTGATTGCCCCTAACCACCTCTGCCTCGGCCCCACCATGGCGGGGGGGGGGGGGAGTGCGGGGGGGGGGAGGAGGACATCCGGAAGACATCAGGTCTATCAGATCTAATTAGCATATTACCCTTTCATTAGTATAGATTGGGATAATATCGGTTAATAGGATTTAAGTGTACATTTTTATTATATGTGATCTGTATATTGCATTGTGTGCTCACCATCCAAAGTCAAGTCCTCTTCTATATTTGGCTCCCTTTACCGCTTACTTCTCCTTTCCCCCCCTTTCCCTCGGGTAACCACCATACTGTTGTCTGTGTCTGAGTTTTTTTGTTGTTTGTTCATTTGTTGCTTTCAGTTTTATATCCCACATAGGAGTGAAAGCACATGGTTCTTAACTTTTTCTGTCTGACACATTTCACTTAGAATGATATTTTCAAGGCCCATCAATGTTGTTTTATAGAGCAGTATTTAATCTTTTCTTATGACTGAGTAATATTCCATTGTATATATATGTACCACATTTTCTTTATCCAATCATATATTAAAAGATACT
The DNA here is from genome assembly GCF_014108245.1 of Pipistrellus kuhlii. Classification (NCBI taxonomy): domain Eukaryota; kingdom Metazoa; phylum Chordata; class Mammalia; order Chiroptera; family Vespertilionidae; genus Pipistrellus; species Pipistrellus kuhlii. The sequence continues at coordinate 49,258,597 of NW_023425438.1, read as the reverse complement.
TTGGTTGTTTCCATGTCTTGGCCACCATAATGCTGTACTGAATATAAGAGTACATATCTTTGCAAATATTTTCAAAATTTTCAGATAGATACCCAGAAGAGAGTTTGTTGGATCATATGGTAATTCTATTCTTAATTTTTTGAGGAACCTCCATACTGTTTTCCATAGTGGCTGTATTACATGTTCTTTTTTTTCCGCAACCTTTCCAACACTTACTATTACTTGTCCTACTGATTATAGCCATGCTAACAGGTGTGAGGTGGTCTCTCACTGTAGTTTTGATTTGCATCTCTCTCATAGCTAATGAAATTAAGCATATTTTTATATATCTCTTGACATTTATATGTCTTTTTGTGAGAAGTGTCTGTTCAGGTCCTCTGCCCATTTTTAAATTGGATTGTTTGTTGCTGAGTTGTGTGAGTTTTTTTTTTCTTTTTAAATATAGTTTTTATATTAATCCCTTCACAGAACTGAATAGCTTCAAATGTCTTCTCCCATTAAGTTGGTTGCCATTTTGTTTTGTTGGCAGATTCTCTTGCTGTGCAGAAGCTTTTTAGTTTGATATATTGTAATAGTTCCATTCGTTTATTTTTGCTTGCTTTATCTTCCTTTGCCTTTGAGGTCATAAAATCTTGTCTAAGACCAAGGTTCATCAAATCTTGTCTAAGTCCGAGGTCCATATGTTTAGTACCTATGTATTCCTCTATGTAATTTATTGTTTCAGTTCTTATATTTAGGTCTTTGATCCACTTTGAGTTAATTTTTCTGTATGGAGACAAACTGTATTCTAGTTTCTTTCTTTTTTTTTTTCTTGTGGCTCTCCAGTTTTCCCAGTACCATTTATTGAAGAGGCTTTCATTTCTCCATTATATGTATTTGGCTCCTTTCTAAAACATTATTTGCTCATAAACATTTTTATTTAGATCTGGGCTCTCAATTCTGTTTTATTGGCCTGGGTGTCTGTTTTTTCAGCCAATATAATGCTGTTTGATTATCACTGCTTTGTAGTATAGTTTGAAGTTAGGAAGTGTGATACCTCTGGCTTTGTTCTTTTTTCTCAGGTTTGCTTTAGTTATTCAGGGTGTTGCATTGTTTCATACAAATCTGATTATTTTTTGTTCAGTTTCTTTAAAAAATGTCATTTGCGCTCTGGCCAAGTGGCTCAGTTGTTTGGAGTGTCTTCCCATGCACCAAAAAGGTTGCACAATTGATTCCCAGTCAGGATACATATCTAGGTTTCAGATTCGATCCCAGGTCAGGGAGTGTACTGGAGGCAACTGATGGATGTTTTTCATTCACACATCAATGTCTCTCTCTTTCCCTTCCTTTCTCTCCCTTCTTCTCTTCAAAAATCAATCAGGTGAGGATTTTAAAAATGTCATTTGGATTTTGATGGGGATTGCATTAAATCTGTATATTGCTTGGAAATATGGCCATTTTAATTATATGGATTCTTTTAATCCAGGAACACAGTATTTTTCCATTTTATTGTGTCTTTTTTAAAATATTATTTTTATTGCTTTCGGAGAGGAACGAAGAGGGAGAGAGAGATAGAAACATCGATGATGAGAGAGACTCATTTTTAGGCGGGGGATTAAACCCACAACCTGGGCATGTGCCTTGACCTCCTGGCACAACAATTATAGTTGGAGACATACAACATCTCTCTCTCAACAACTGATCAAAGTGGACTAGAATTGGTGTCCTTGCTTATTTTCTGCCCAGTCTTTGATCAGTTGTTGAGAGAGAGATGTTGTATGTCTCCAACTATAATGGTTGATTTTTTTTTTAAATTTCTCTGTTCAGTCCTATCAGTTTCAGCTTCACATATGTTGCATCTCTTTACTCTGGTATGTATAGTCATCCCATAATATCCATTGGTTTTACGACTGCCCCCTCTCTTAGTATGCTGAAATGCATGGAGGCTCAAGTCCTTTATATTAAGTGATGTAGCATTTGCATATAATCTTCACACATCATCCCTTATACTTTGTTTATTTTTATTTTTTAATCTATACTTGAGGATATTTTTTTCCACTTCTTTTTAGAGAGAATAGAAGGGAGGTGGGGAGGGAGGGAGAGAGAGAGAGAAACATTGATAGGTTGCACACACCCTGACTGGGTGGAAAGTGAACCTGCAACGCAGATACATGCTCTTGACCTGGAATCGAACCAAGATTCTTTGGTGGGCAGGCAATGCTCTAAACATTGAGCAACACCAACCAGATATTCCATCTACCTTAAATCTTCTCTGTATTACATACAATACCTAACACAATGCAAATGCTTGTAAATACTTCTTATACTGTATTATTTAGGGAATAATGAGAAAAATAGTCTGTATGTGTTCAGTACTGATGCAGTCATCATAGGTTTAACTACATAGCACGTGTTCAGCAGCAAGGGACCTTTTTTTCCTCCCTGAATGTTTTTAGTCCACAATTGGTTAAATCCATGGATATGAAACCCACAGATACGGCTGGCTGTATTCATTTAACTGATGTTTCTTATTGGTAGAGTGACTGTTTTATCATTATGTAAAGTGCCTTTTTATCTCTGATAATTTTCTTTACCTTGAAACTACTTTATCTGATATTTACATCCTGCTTTCTTTTGATGACTGGTTACATGATATCTTTTTCTATGCTTTTGTGTTCAACTTGCCTATCCTATATAACAAAAGGCTAATCTGCAAATTGTCCCCTTGACCAGGAGTTTGACCAGTTGTTCGACCAGGGGACACAGCTGGCCTGAGAACAGCTCATGGACCCTCCCCCCACTGGCCTGGCCCAATCAGCCCTGATTGGGGTGGGCTGGCTGGACCCCATCCATGCACCAATTAGTGCACCAGGCCTCTAGAATAATTATATTTGAAATGAATTGCTTATAAGTAGCAGATAATTGGGTCATATTTTTTATTCTGCCAATCTGTCTTTTAATAAGTATATTTTGATCATTTACCTATAATATTTAGATGTTGATGTTTTAGCAGTTTAAATGAAATGTAGAAAACTTACCTCCTTTCATTTTATTTTATTTTTTATTTTTTTATTTTTATGATTATTTATTAAATCCTAACCTGAGGATATGCTTTTCATTGATGAGAGAGAGCTAGCAAGGAAGGGAGATGAAGAGAAGGAAAGAGAAGGGGGAAGAGGGTGAGAGAGAAAGAAAGAGCAAGGGAGAGAAATCAATGTGAGACTCCTTGATTGATTGTCTCAGCGCACTCATCAATGAGCCCTGCCTGGGGATCCAACCTGCAACATACTTATATGCCCTGACTGGGCATCAAGTCCCTGTGCACCTAACATTTGCGGTTCAATTCCCAGCCAATTAAGCCACACTGGCCAGGGCTTGACCAATATTTTTTATTGATTTTTATGACTTTTCCTTCCTTCTAATTACTCAAGTTTCTTTCTTTCATTATTTCCTTTCTTTTTAGAGAAGTTCCTTTAGCATCAGTCTTCTGAGGACAGATTCTCATAGTTTTCCATCTCTCTGTGTGCTTTCAAATGCCTTTTTATTTTTTTATTTTTTTTGTCTTTAGTAGTTAAAAGTTTGGCTATGATGTAGCTTGGCATTGATATTTTTGGAGTGTGTCTTATTTTGGATTTATTCAGATGTTTGATTCTGTAGATGTATATCTTTTGACAGGTTTGGAAAGTTTTCAGCCAACATTTCTTCAGCCTTGCCTTCCCTCTTCTCCTTGTGGGACTCAGATAATACAAGTGTTAGGTCTTTAATAATAGTTCTACTGCTCCCAGAGACTGTTCATTATTTTTCAGTCTCTTCTTTCTGTTTAGAATGGATACTTTTCTGATGTTTTATCTTTCAGAAAAGTCCCTGATCTTTCCTCTGTCCCTCCATTATGGTTTGAGTCCACCCATTGAGTTGTTTTTTTATTTTGACTATTGTATTTTTCCATTCAAAAATTTCCATTTGGTTCTTTTTATGTCTTCTATTTCATTGCTGAGATTTTTCCCTCCTCTATTTCATGTTCATAATTGTTTGTTGGAGTATTTTTATAATTCATTTAAAAACTTTCTGCCCTGGCTGATGTAGGTCAGTGGTTAGAGTAGGGGTGTCGAACTCAATCAGAGAAGGGGCCAAAATCTAAAATCCAGCCTAAATCGCGGGCCAAATGGTTTACTGAACAGTCATAAACTGTCATTGTGATGGAAACGCAGCGGAGTGCAGTGATGACAGCGCGGTGCGGGCCACATTGCAAGGCCTGGCGGGACGGATTTGGCCCGCGGGCCTTGTGTTTGACACATGTGCGGTAGAGTGTTGGCCTGTCCAACAAAGAGTGTGGGTTCAATTTCCAGTCAAGGGCGAGTACCTGGGTTACGGGTTTGATTCCCGGCCCCAGTTAATGTGTGTGAGTTTTTTTCTCTCTCTGCTCCCCACTCCCTCCCTTCCTTCCACTCTCTCTAAAAATCAATGGGGAAAATATTCTTGGATGAAAATTAACAAAAACAACAATTTTCAGGTAATTCTCTGTTGTCTTGGTGTTGATATTTCATTGAGACAAAATTTTTTATTAAAACCTATAAATTTGGGGTATTATAAAACTTTGGCTCGTATTTAAGTCTTTTATTTTATCTGGTTTCCTCTGACCTGCTCTGGTAGGGAAGGAGGTTATGCTGCCTCTCACTGCCTGGTGGAGGCAGCACAGGTCCCAGCTCAGCCTCCTTTGACATCTGAGTGTGGGAGCATCCTCGTCTCTGCTGATCACAGATGCAGCGGGAGTCTGGCTAATTCCAAGGCCTCCACTGTTGGCTCCCTGGCTGGGAGGTGTAGGAGAGCCTCGTTACTTTCTGACTGTTCCCTACCCATCCTCCCATGACATGGGGGGGGGGGGGGGAAGATGCCCTCTCTGGGCAGTGGGGAAAGTCCTGACTCTACTAGTCCTCCTCCGATAACCACCCCAGGGAGGTCAAGGCAGGATGCCTCATGCCAGGTGGGTGTGGAAGTTCAAGCTCCCTACTTGGTCTTGACTAGCACCAGCCAGTGGTGATGAAAGCCTAGCTCTCCACTTGGCCCTCTCTGATACCACCCAGGGGAACTGCTGTCACCCCTCCACAGCCTGGTGAGGGGGAAGTCCAGGCTCCCCACTTGATCTTTGCTGGCCTCGGCAGGATGGAGCCATAGATTGTGGGCCAAGAGGAGAGCTGTTTATTATCTAAAAGTCTTCTGTCTTGTTGAGTTACCCTTTCCTGGCCCTTGGAGAGAACAGACTTGCTTGGGTTTGTTTGTATGTTTGTTTGTTTGTTTTTTTGGTCTCTGCCTATTAACATTTCCCAAAAGGAAAACTCAGGGAATTCTTCTTTATGGTGTTCTTAAGTTCCGAGGTCCTTCGTCAGTCTTCCTCCTCTCCAATTTTCAGGGTTTTGAAAAGAATGTTGTTATATATATAACTAGTGGCCCAGTGCATGAAATTCATGCACATTAAAAGGGAATGAATTAGAGGAAATATTTTTAAATTGCTATTTCCCTTTCTCTATAATAGAAGTGTCAGAGATGAAAGAAAATGAGTAAAATGTATATAAAAATCTCCCTCCTGTCAGAGTCTGGGGTGCTCTGCAGGATCTACAGTCAAGTCCCTGCCCACCACCCACACACTTCCAAAACGCAGGAGCCCCAGACCCTGCCCACCCTGCCTCTATTGGGTGAGACCCAGACCAGGCCGGCCCCACCCCCATTAAGCCCCTCTGGGTGGGGGGCACAGCCTGAGGTTCCCCGTCAAGCCTCATGGGGTCAGGGGGTGCGGCCTGAGGTCCCTCACCCCAGCCAGGCGCCATGCAGCCTCAGGTCCCTGCTGTTCAGTTGTGATGTTACAGCATGCCGGCTAATTTGCATATTCCTCCATTGTATAGATAGATGTCTGGTGTTTTTATGGGAGAGACAGAAAAAAATTCATCTGTTTTTAGAGGCAATTCTTTGCCTTCTGTCACTTAGGAAAGTCAGGCTATTCTTGCTAAGGTGTCTGGTCTTCCCAAGATTTTAAAAGGAAATACTATTCCTTTAAAAGAATGACTTTTTGTGACTAGGAATTCAGGTGTTTGTGAGCCAGGGGATACGTGTTGGGTGTGGTTTGTGGAGGAAATAAACTCGGAGCCTGAGAGTCGCTCCTGGGACTTGGGAAGGCCATGCTGGCCCTTGGGGAGAATGAGCCGCAGACTCCCACGGGGAGCTGCTTCAGGCCCTGGGCCAGAAAGGGTTCCGTCAGAGCCTCTCTGACACTTGGTGTGCTGCCAGGGGGGAGGAGGAGGAAGCCCTTGCTTAAATAAACACATACTCCTGTTTCACTGAAGACTGAATAGCCTAAGGCATAATCGGTTCCATGTGTTCAGCATTGATAATCCATGCATGACTAGTGGCACCTTTGAAATAAGGCAGATCGGGTGTTTCACATTCTGAAATAGTCACTGCTGAAATAGTCGCCATTTGTTGCATGTCTGTGCACAGTGTTCTACATGCACACTTCTGCTCTCACTTCTGAAACATGCCTAGGTGACACCTGTCTGACCTTATAATGAGGAGGCGGAGTCTCAGATGGGCAGGTGACTTGCACAAGGTCCTCTGGCCTCTGTAGGGCTGACCTGAGGCTACTCCTTGCCCAGCTGACCAGCTGACCCAAGTTCTTATACTCACCACACTCCTAAGCTGTGTGCGTTCAAACCTGGTTCTGCATGGGGATTCTCCGGCCGGACCCTCAGGCATGCCCAAGGCAAGGTGATTGATTCATTCCCTGGAGCAGGGAAGCTGGTCCTGACGGCATGATAGAATCACTAGAAGAGATTTCCTAAAAGCCTGATGCCAGCTGCACTGCTGGCCACTGAACTCCAGCTGCGAGTGAAGCCCAGGATCAGAGCTTTAAAAACCTCCTCTGGAGATGCTGGTGTTCTGCTGGTGTGAGAGCTTGGAGGTCCGGGGGGCGGGGGCGGGAAGGGGGGAGGTCAGTCAGACTCTCTCTTCTAGTTGCAGAAAGGACTGGGGACTGCAGCCAGCTTGGGGAGCTTTCTTTGCAAAGCACTTCTATCGAGAAAATGTCCACGCCAAAAAGTGGGGTTCAGGCTGAAGGGGATGATGAGGAGCTGCCTAAAAGCTCCCACTGCTGACATGTGTGCAGGAGGCCTGGTGAGAGGCCCAGGTGGGACTCTGCTCTTTTTTTGTTTTTGTTTTTTTTAAGCCAACGTGGCAAGTGGGCTGTGCTCAGAGGTCCCAGCACTTCACAGTTCCAGGTGAGGTCTCAGAGAGCGGTGGGATGGCCTAATGGGTGTGCTGTGGTTCCTGTGTGCCCCCCAGACCCGCTCTTGCCCTAACCTGTGAGGGCCAACAGCGTACCCCTAGGGCTATTTTTGCAAACTGATACTAAGTTAGATTTATTTGACTCAGTATATCATCCCACCCCGTCATGACAGATCTGAAACGCCAGCGTACTGGGGCATCCGTGTTTTCTTTTATCTGGCAGCCCCGAGCCTGCCAGGCTCCTGGGGGAAATCTGATGCCAGCGCCGTGCTTTATCTCTGTCTTCACTGTGCAGGCATCCCACCGGGTCCTCACTGGCAGCCCTGCCACCACAGGCAGCGGTGCCCCCTCAGGCTCAGGCAACCCACACTCCTTTACCTTGAAGCCCCTCTCAGACCAGCTCACTCCAGGCGACTGAGCTTAATCTCTCCAGCTACCACTTGGGCACCTGGGGTCACGTGATCTCAGGTTGAAGGTTTTTATTATAGAAAGCTTTCTCTCATACATTATTGTCACTGTTCTTTATCAGGGGAGAATTCTTGGCTTCTGCATAAAATGAAACAACACTGAGTAGAAAGTTTGTTCTGGGTTTGGCTTCAGCCAGAGGGCTGGGGGAGGAGCCCTTAAACTGGGACAGGGGGATGGCCTAGGGACAAGATGCAAATGGCAGACACCCATCCAGGCACTGTCTCTCTCCAGGGGCTGGGGTGCAGACAAAAATGTGATTCCAGAGGCCTCAAGCCTTTCTGTAAACACTGATCCACCCCAGAAGGGGCCTCTCTACTGCACTACAGGGCTGCTAGACAGCAAAGCCTGGCAGGCAGCGAGCATGGGGCACCGGGCAGCACCCACCACCATCTGCCATCCTGCTCTGTGCTCATACGCTCCACCCGTGAGGCAGAGAACCCCTGGGAGTTCAAAGATACCCCTCCCTCCTGCAGCGCCCCCTCAACATCCCTCTCCCTGGTCTCCCCCACTGATGCTAGGGCTGAACTTCAGAGAGTCGTGCTCCTGCCTCTGCCCACCTTGCTGTCTGAGAAAGAGCAGGCCAGAGGCCCCTTAGGTGGGCGCTTCAGTCCCGCCCTCATCCCACCACTCAGTACACGGGACTGGAAAGCGGCCTGAGGGCATCGGACACCCGAGGGCACTCCATCTCCCCAGGCTCCGGGGCCAGGAGTCCGCGCAGCGCAGCCATGGCACCTGCTGCTCTGGGCCCCGTGCCTTCAGCAGCTGCGGCTTCCTGCACCTTCCGTGGGCTGAGATCCGAGTCTTCAGGGGAACTTAGGGAACTCAGCCAGGAGAGAGTGTGGAGGCCAGCCTTAGACAGGTTCCTCAGAGCCCGGACTCTTTGGCCGGAGGCTGGAAGTATATTTTTCCTCTCACTTTTGGCCGGCAATTACCCGGCTCCCGTGTTGCCGTTCTCTGTGCTTTGTCTAACACACACCCCGCTGGTGATCCAGGCGCTCACTCCCACACAGGCCAGGATCTGCACAGTGCGCTGCGGTCCTGTCATCCATCACCTCCATCCACGAGGGACCGTCACCTGGCAGGAGAACAGGCTGAAGCACTTCCCCTGAGGACATGTCTCAGTGTGGGGGGCTGGGGGTCCCAACTGCAGAGCTGCTGGCCAACCACTGCTCCGATCCTCCTGCCACTGGTACTGGGCAAAGCGGGGTGTCGTTTTCCCCACTGGGGGGTGGGGGCAGGGTCCTTACAATATCTGGAGAGAAAGAATTTTCTGAGAGTCGCACAGAATGAGTGATTTATTTGCGGGGAATTATATCCTTGGGTGTCCAAAGTCTCATTTCCCCAAGTGCAGTCCTAGAAGTGTAGGTGCGGTTTCAGTAAAGCTAGCAGCACAGTCAGGGTCCAAAGTTTCCATTCCATGTTAGAGCCGGCCCAGGACTGCATCAGGCTGGCTGCAGTCCATTAGTCTGTTGTGTATACATTGGGGGGTGGGGTGGTGAGGGGAGGGGAATACCCTATATTTGAATTCTTCACAACACACTGTGTTACCTTTATAATTAGAAAGGTCAAATGTTTTCAAATAAATTAAACAAATCCAAGAAAGTGTCATTTGCTTTCCTCGCCCCATTTTTCACCCTCTATTAAAGGGACATATATTTAAAGAAAAATAAAAAATGAGGATTTGGATAAAGCCCCCACTCTCTAGGGCCCTGGAACTCAGTGAGCTGGCAAACAGGTTTGCCGATGGAAGAGGCAGAGGTGGGCCGGAGGGCTTCAGAGCCTGTAGAACAGAGTGCACGAGGCTTAGTAAATAGCGGGAGCATTCATTGCTGCAGAAAGCCCCTCAAACCAGAGAAAGACGGGGGCTGGATGGGACCCAGGCACTGGGCTTGCCTTCTCCTACTGAGAGCACAGGCCCACACTGCATCAGGCTTGTGGTCCAGTCACCCCGACCTCCTCTCCCTGGAGTGGATGAACACTGCAGCCCCAGCACACACTCAACCGTCAGGCTGACCGCCCAGGCTGGCCCCCACTGCCCTCCATCACACAGGCAGAGGGCCCTGCCCCCACTGAGACCTCCGTGTAGGGACCAGCAGTGAATGTTCTTGATTCCTTCCAGTGAAACCTCTTCTCCTCCCCCCGGCATTCACCCGGGGGCATTCCCTGAGAGTGCACCTGGTGGGAGAAAGGTGTGTGGACAGGACTCAGTGAGCAGAGCTGTGGCCTTCAGTCGCAGTGTGTGTGCAGTCCTGAGGGACTCGGCAGGGAGGAAGCCAGAGGAGTACATTCTCTGGAGCCTCCTTCTGCCCTCGCATCCCCCGCTTGTAGTAGCTCCATTAACCAAATAAGTGCTTAGCTGGGTAGTTTTTTGGTTGTTTTTTTTTTTTTTTTTCTTTATTATCTGGACACTTATGCTAGAAATTATTTGCTAGTGATGTGAATTACAAGTTTTAGTTGTTGCTATGCATTCTTTCTTTAAATTGTATTTATTTTTTCTTGTGTTTTTATTTTTTATTTTATTGAATGTATGGGGTAACATTTAGTTAATGAAATTAGATAGGTTTCCAGTGTACAGTTCTGTAATACATCATCTGTATATTGTATTGTGTGTTCACCACCCAAAGTCCAGTCTGGCGTTGTGCATCCTTATTCACTGAATTTGGCACAGCCCTTGCCTCGACCACCCTGCTCTGCACACCCGCACTCAGGAGCCCAGGCGGGTGTGACATATTAATGTGACAGGAGGCACAGCCCTGGAGCAGGCCTATTTCGCCTACCTGCCTGTTTCACCAGAATTGTCGCAAACATGTTTGAACACATAGCAACCAGCATAGAACATATGCTCCAAAAATGCCATTAAAAAAGTTAAAAGCAACTATTATGAGCCTATATTTTTAGAAATAATTTTGAGCCAGATTAAATGAAAACGTTTCTAGATCCATTCCAGCTGGCAAGCATTTTTAAAAAAATATATTTTATTGGTTTTTTTTTTTTTTTTCAGAGAAGAAAGGAGAGGGATAGAAAATTAGAAACATTGATGAGAGAGAAACATCGATCAACTGCCTCTTGCACACCTCCTACTGAGGATGTGCCCGCAACCCAGGTACATGCCCTTGACTGGAATCGAATCCGGGACCTTTCAGCTGGCATCCAGCTGGCAAGCATTTTGCTAGAAGTTCCAAGGTGGCATGAGCACACTTTGATCCCCACCCCCACCCCTGGGATGGGTCTCTTGGTGACCAGTAGCAGCTTCCCAAGGCTTGTTGGCCAGATAGTGGGACACTCTTGTGACTGGGCAGATGGACAGTGATCTCAGGTGCCATCCCTTCCTGCCATGCTGTTGAGTTGGGTATGAAGGAGTTGGCATGAGTCACAAAAAATCTCCTTCAACGGGGTGTGTGGTTCAGAAGGAGGCTCCTAGCTGTGCCTCTGTGGTATGTGGATTGTTGCTAAAGGCAACTTCAGCCCCCTGTTGGTTCCAGGAGAAGTCTGCCCTCCCTACACTATCCAGAAGAACTTGAATTAGGGCTTTGCCCGTAATAAGAAGTTATCAGCCATAGCCTTTTGTAACCTGTCTCTAGGCCAGGACAAACTTCTATTTACTAAACATGTGCTCTTCTTATTGCCCTGCAATGACCCTTTGAAACCCCCAAGGCACCTCACCTCCTCCCTAGCTCAGGAGGCCTCACATACCCTTGTTCTCTTTCTGTCTCTGCACCTCGTGTACATGGAGCCTCTGACTCTCAGGTATGCGGGTTCCCATACATATATATGTGTTAAATTTGATTATTGTCTCATTAATATGCCTTGTGTCTATTTGATTATTAGTCTGGCCAGAAAAACCTTGAAGGCAGAGGACAGTTTCTTGTACCCGACAGAGGGGAGTATATTGCATAATGTTAACATAAAAGCATTCAAAACTGTAAAGAATCTTATGAGTTTATTTGAGCCAAACTGTCGACAATTGCCAGGAAACAGAATCTCAATAGATTGGAATAATGCTCCCAAGAGTGGAGGTTTTTCATCTATTTTTATGCATTATAATCAAAGGAGGGGATGTAGGTGGGTTACATGAAATTCATTGGCGATAGACTAAAGAGGTGGGAGAAAGCAAAGCAGGGAAACCTCTGGGATTGTATAAAGAGTAAAATTATAGGCACATACTGTAGTTCCTTTACTTAGGTGGGTACAGGATAGTTAATAGTCAACAATTAACATGCTAACAATAACAATGAAGGAATTTGTGGTCTCTGTCCTAGAGCCCAGAGCATTTTGGTTGTACCCTGAGGGGTAAAAAAAAAAAAAAAAAAAGGGAGGGAGTTGCAAGTTACCCTGACTTTTTTTATTTTTTAATATATTGTTATGGATTTCAGAGAAGGAAAGAGAGATAGAAACATCAATGATGAGAGAGAGAATCATTGATCGGCTGCCTCTTGCATGCCCCCCAACTGAGGATTGAACCCGAAACCCAGACATATGGCCTTGACCCTAATCGAACCCAGGACCCCTTCAGTCCGCAGGCCAACACTCTATCTACTGAGCCAAACCAGCTAGGGCCGTGGTCAGCAAACTGTGGCTTGAGAGCCACATGCAGCTTTTTGGCTCCTTGAGTGTGGCTCTTCCACAAAATACCATGACCTGGGCGAGTCTATTTTGAAGAAGTGGCATTAGAAGAAGTTTAAGTTTAAAAAATTTGGCTCTCAAAAGAAATTTCAATCGTTGTACTGATGATATTTGGCTCTGTTGACTAATGAGTCTGCCGACCACTAGGGCAACCCCAGTATCTAAAAGGCTAAAAATCATTGTTCTGTTTTGCAGCTCTCGCTGAGGTGAGGGAAGAAACCACGCCCCGCCTGCCTGTCCCCACCGGCCTGGCTGACCTGGTGCCATCCTCCTTTCCCCTCTCCCCGGGGGCCCAGCCCTCGGTGGTGGTGTCACCAGTCCCGCCCAGAAGACACCGCAGAGGAAATGCAGCCCTTCCCAGCGCGACGGTGGCCAGGCCCAAGCGCCTGCCACCTCTTGCGTTTAATCACACGGTTGGCCACATAATGCCATCTGAACACAATGATGTCAAGTTCAATTGCTCCATCAGCATACCTAACACGTACCAGGACACCCATATTTCTTGGTGGAAGGATGGGAAGGAACTACGTGGGGCACATCACGCCGTCACTCACTTTTACCCCGATGATGAAGTCACAGCAGTGATCGCATCCTTCAGGTAGGTGTTCTCCCTCTTCCTATCTAAATGATACGCTGTGACGACGGTTCAAAAGCAAGTGCCTCCACAATACAAATCAGGCTTGTTTTCTGCCTGTGCAGCTCCACCGGTGCATTCAGGGTGTAGTTTAATACCCAAGAGTCTGCACGGTGGGTCTCTTTCCATTGATCATAGCCCCACTGGAATATATTAGCTCTCAGGTCTGGTGTAGGGGTGGCAGCCCTCCCAGGACTCCCTCCCAGCAAAGCATCCCAGGGGGCACCGGCCCTCAGGGCCCAGGGACTGGGAGGCAGCTCTCAGCAAAAACAGGAGCTGGTGCTCCTGTGGCCAGTAGGCCCCGCGGACCTAGTGACCTGGGATTTGTGGCGAAGGGAACGTTTTTGTGGTTTGTTTTCTGTGCAGTCGAGGGACTTGTGGTGGTTCCCATCACTGAAGCTGGAGGACTTTGCTTTCCTAGTGGGTTTTTGTGTGTGAAGATGTAAAGGTCAGTTTGTATCCCAGTGGGTTCCTTGGGCCCTGAGCAGCGGGTGTTTGATAAGCCCCTGCCTGCAACTGTCGTGTGGGGGCTGCACACGTGCTGCTTCTGGCAGCCCTGAAATGGGACTGTACGTGGGAAAGCAGCAAAACGTATAGAAATAAAGGTCATAATCTCTGAAGTCAAACCATCAACTGGAAATGTTATTATTAGCCCCAGACCTCTGACACTCTGTGACTTGTTCATAATCAGAAGACTTCCTTCAGCTCAATGCATACAAGGCTTTGCACACAGGTGACCATGGCTTTCCACCTGATCTGTGACAGGACACCTACCAGTGCATCATTGTGTTTATTTAAGAAAATGTTTCTTTCATTTTTATTTTCATGGTAACATGTACACAAATAAAAGTGACCATTTTAGCCCTTTTTGAGCGTACACATCATTGGCACTAAGTACATTCACATTGTGGTGCAGCCATCACCACCATCATTTCTAAACAGAGACTCCTTGCCTAGGAAATTCTAACTCCCCATTCTTCTCCCCAGCCCCTGGTAACCTCTAGTCCATGCTCATTTTTCTATTTCTCTCCTCTAAGGACCTCATATAAGTGGAAATGTACAACATGTGTCCTTTACGTATTTCTTTCAAGAGACCCTAGAGCTTAGCTGCTACGAATGAGCCATTTCTGAGCAGTCCGGCCCAGCTGGGCAGCTCCCAGGGACAGAGGGGCGCTGTGTGTCCCTTTAGAATGTTGTTCCGGGGCCAGCCCAGGCGAGGCGGCCCTGCTGTGACGGCTCTGCAGCTGCTGGCCCTGTGGTGTGCCCTGTGGTGTGCCCTGTGGTGTGCCCTGTGGTGTGCCCAGGTGGTTCCTGTTTAGACGCCACGGTCACAATCTGTATGGGTCCTGTGGTTCTACGTGGGTCACATGTTTCTATTTGACCAGAATCTCATGGGACTTTTATACCTTTTTTAAAGCAGGGAATTCATGTCATAGAACATTTCAATTCTCAAATTTCTCTCTCCCATCCCAACTCCCAAAACTCTGCCAATGAGTATCTGAGTCACCCATTCCTTGAGTATCTTTCCAGAGACATTTGGTGCTTGGGTTGTGTGTGTGTATGCCAGGCCCCAGATGTATGGTAATCTAATAGAGTGTTACTCACAGCTGGGGTGAATCAGTACCCACAGCTCACATTATTGGGGCTATATAAATGCTGTTTGCAGCTGAATCATGCCATAGATGGTTATCAGGTTTATTTCTTAGAATTTTTATTTTCCTGAAATTAAAATTGTTTCCTTGCCTGTTTGTTTAATTTTCTACGTGTCAATTACACATTCTTCTCGAAACTCTACAGGAAGACAGGCATTTCTTTGGAAAGTGACAACTTTATCAGCTCTGACCTTTTGCTTGGCGACACCTGCCCTAGAGCCGTCCCCTCTCCTGCTCTGGTCTGGGATCCAATTGAGCCATTTTTGTGCTCCTCGTGGGGACCCTCACCCCTCTGACTCCCAGCCCCTGCTCCCGGGAGCCCAAGCCCCTGCTTTCACTCCCTCACTTGGCATTAAGCCCATCCTCCACTAGCCACTTAGGACCTGCATCTCTGAAAATGCCATGTTTTCCCTGCCCTGACCTTGAGTAGTTTGGCCTGATGCAGAATTCAAGAGGAAAATAATGTCCTATTGTCACTTGAAAGTCATTGATGTACTCCTGCCTTTTCACTCCCAGATTTGTTCTTGCGGAGTCCAGTGCTATTCTGATTCATGTATGGACCATCTGCTCTTTCTTCTCAAGCGTTGGGGCCTCCACTTGACCTCAGAGTCGTGATATTCCTGGTGAAGCGCCTGATTGGGTCTTTTCTCTCCCACTGTGCTGCCCACCGTGGGGTCTGGTGAGGGAAGACACATATCTCCAGAACTGGGCATTTTCTTGAGTCTGCACTTTTTCTGGAACTGTTCCTCCGTTGTTGAATGCTTAGGTTGCTGTTCTGAACTCGGAGCCTCTCCTGTGGAGCCTGCATGGAGACTGTGCCTGCTGTCTGTGCTGGGGACAGGGCGGGCCTCGGATTCCACTCCTTGTCTCCAGCCCACCCGACCCTCCTTCAGGATGGGACCTTTCCCTGGTTGTCTAGAGTAGCAAGAATTAGTTGTGAAAAAGCTGTCCTGTGCTTTAGATGCAATGGACGTGGACTTGCCAATAAGTGATGCCAGCACACATCCTTCTCCCCACACCATTGCTAAGCTCTTTCCGACATGAATGTGTGACTTAAGAAACATTCAAACCTGTAGAGAATTTGTCTTTAAATATTTTTTTTTATTTTTCAGTTAGTTTACATACAATATTATATTAGTTTCAGGTCTAAAACCCAGTAATTAAACATTATATAACTTACTAAGTGATCACCCTAATAAACCTAGTACCCCCTGACACCATACTGAGTTATTATTGACTATATTCTCTACATTGTACTTTGCATCCCCATGACTATTCTGTAACTACCAATTTGTTCTTAATCCCTTCACCTTTTCACCTAGCCCTCAACCCCCTCTCATCTGACAACCATCAAAATGTTCTCTATCTAGCCGGGACCGGCTTGGCTCAGTGGATAGAGCGTCGGCCTGCGGACTGAAAGGTCCCGGGTTCAATTCCGGTCAAGGGCATGTACCTTGGTTGCGGGCACATCCCCAGTGGTGGGGGTGTAAGAGGCAGCTGGTCGATGTTTCTCTCTCATCGACATTTCTGACTCTCTGTCCCTCTCAATTCCTCTCTGTGTAAAATCAATAAAATATATTAAAAAAAAATGTTCTCTATCTATGAGCCTGTTCTTGTTCTGTTTGCTTATTTAGTTTGCTTTTTAGATGCCACATATAATATTTGCCTTTGACTTATTTCATTCAGTACAATACCCTCTATGTCCATCCAGGTTGTTGCAAATGGCAAGATTTCATGTGGTTTTTTTATGGCTGAATCATATTCCATTGTTTGTATATACCACTTATTCTTTATTCATTCATCTACTTTTTTTAATCCTCACCTGAACATATTTTTGCATTGATTTTTAGGGAGAGTAGAAGAGAAAGGGAAAATCAGAGAGAAACATTGATGTGAGAGAAATACATTGATTGGTTGCCTCCTGCGTGTGTTCCAACCAGGGCCTAGGCCAGAGAGGATCCTGCAACCAAGGTGTGTGCCCTTTACCGGAATCTACCCGGGACCCTTTGGTCCGCAGGCCAATGTTCTGTTCACCAAGTCAACCTGGCTAGGGCTCATTCATCTATTGATGGACACTTAGGTTCCTTCCTTATCTTGGCTATTGTAAATAATGCTACAGTGAGGATACAGTACATACATGCTACAGTATGTATTTTTAAAAAATACATATTTTTATTGATTTGAGAGAAAAGAGAGAAGAAGGTATAGAAACATCAATGATGAGAGAGAATCATTGATCAGCTGCCTCTTCAGACCCCCACTGGGGATCAAGCCCACAACCTAGGCATGTGTCCTTGACCAGAATCAAAACGGTAACCTTTCAGTCCACTGAGCCACACCAGCTAGGACCATATGACTTTTTGATTTAGTGTTTTGGGTTTCTTCAGATAAATACCCAAAAGTGAAATTGCAGGGTCCTCCTTTGTCTCCTGTTATATACCTTTGTTTTAAAGTCAATTTTGTCTGGTATGAGTATTGCTACCTCAACTTGTTGTTTGTTTGATTTCATTTTCATAGAATATCTTTTTCCATACATTTACCCTATGTGTGTCTTCTAATCTGAAGTGAGTCTCTTGTAGACAGCATATACAAGGGTCTTGTTTTCTTATCCATTCAGTCACTGTATGTCTTTTGATTGCAGCATTTCATCCATTTTCATTTAAAGTAATTGTTACATATTTATTTATTGCCATTTTATTATTCATATTTTTTATCTTCTTCATTTCTGACTGGTTCTTTTTATGCTTTCCACATGTGTTTATTTTATGCTATTGAAGTTCTCACTAAGTTCCTTGAGTACCCTTATAACCATTATTTTGAATTCTGTATTTGTTAGTTTGTTTGCCTTGCATTTACTTCCTTTTCTGGATATTTCTCCTGTTCTTTTATTTGGGACCTGTTTCTTTGTCTCCTCATTTTGGCTGCTTCTCTGTTTGTTTCTATGTAGTAGGTAGAGCTAATAGGTCTCCTGGTCTTAGTAGAGTGGCTTTATGTAACAGGTGTTCTGTAGGCCCTAGTGGCCAGCCTCCACAGTACCCTGAGCCAGGGGCTCCAGCTGTCCCCCTCCCCCGTACCCCTATGTGAGCTCTGTGTACCCTTCTGTTGTAGTTGAGCCTTGCTTACTGTTGGCACCTCACTGAGAAGGATTGACCCCCAGGCCCATTGGCTGGGAGGACCAGCTGGGACAGCAGCGAAAGAGCTACTGTACGGTACAGGGGCTAACCTCAAAAGAGCAAAGCTTACTTCATTGGGGCTTTGGTGCCCACCAAGTCCACCCCTTGAGTGAGTCACTTGTGAAGGTGGCTGAGTTATAATCTACTGTGATCTGAAACTGTCCACTGGGTTCACTGGCTCTGGGGCCTCCAAGGAGTTGCAGGCCAAGGTCAGCCACTGCCTGTGCCCTGCTCAGGGCCACCTGGCAAAAGCTACAAAGCCATCTGAAGATGGCTGCTACTTTGTGTTGGGCTTAGAGGTGTCCAGGAGAAGGCAAGTTGCAAACTGCTGCTGCCTGCCTCTAGTTTGGGGCCTGGAGTCACTTAGCAAGACATAGAGGATACCCAGAGGCCAGTTGCTACTTGTTTGAAAGATTTTAGGAAAGTCCAAATCATGATCCAAGAGAGGCCATTTGTATGGGAAACCACTGGAAGTGGCTTAGGTGGGCCTCGAGTTGTGGGGGGATGACGCCTCAGGGAATCACCAGGGTAGGGGAGAACAGGGTTGACAAGGTTGATTGGAGACTCAGATATGGCTCCCACCTGCTGGCTTTGTCAGGGAGGAACCAGAAAAAGGGCAGTTGCCTCTGCCAGCACTTCTGTCTGGGAGAAAGCTGCCTCTTCTGCTCTCACACTGATGCCAGCATTCAGTTATTCCCTCTATGTCCCTGCTGCCCCAACACTGGAGCGCAGAGCAAGTGAGTCCTAGTGAATCCATTGGCGGGTCCTTTTAAAAGGACTATCTGGGACTTCCAACAGTCCTCCATCTTACTCAGCCGCAATCCCCACTGGTTTTTACATCCAGAATATATGGAGATTTCTCTTCCTGTTTCTGGAATCTTGGATTATGGTGCCTAGTGTGGGCCTGGGACCTTTTGATCCTCAGAAGGGACCTCTACATCCGAGGTATCCCTCATGATTTTTATTCATCACAAGTGGGTGGGAGACCAGCCTATTCCATGTGTCTGCCCCTCTTACCAGTTTCAATATAGCTTCTTCTGTACCTCCATAGTTGTAGGACTTCTGTTCAGCTAGACTTCAGGTGGTTCTGAGTGATGGTTGTTCTGCAGTTTAGTTGTAATTTTGATGTGGTTGTGGGAGGATTTGAGTATTGCATTTACCTATGCTGCCATCTTGACTGGTACTCTGAGAATTTTTATAAGCATTTATTTGAGCCAAACTGACAACATATGATGGGGAGCAAGATCTCAAATGATCCCAAGAATAACAATTTTACAGCTTTTAAAAATACATATATTTTTAAGAGGAAGGGAGAGAGAGATATAAACATCAATGATGAGAGAGAATCATTGATCAGCTGCCTTCTGCACACCCCCTACTGGGGATACAGCTTGAAACTTAGACATGTGCCCTTGGCTAGAATCAAACCCACAGGCCAAACGTGCCCCCCCCCACCCCCTTTTTTTTTTCTATCCACTGGGACAAACCAGCTAGGGCAGTTTTACAGCTTTTTTTATGCATTTAAAATTAAGGAAGGAACAGAGGAAGGATTACGTGAAGGCTGGGGGTGGGGGGGGTGAAGTGGGAGAAACAAGATTGGATTACAGGATAGTTAACAAGATTATGTGTTCTCTTGAGGATGGTTACAGCTTATTTCAAAGGTGTGATAGCCTAGATCAGCGTTTTTCAACCGCTGTTCCGCGGCACACTAGTGTGCTGCGAGATGTTGCCTGGTGTGCCGTAGGTGCAGACAAGACAAGAATTTTATAATTTTTCACTATTTTGTTTACTTAATATTTCATAATAAAGTAATTATAAAATACTTTCTTTGTGTTTATTTGATTCCTATTCAAGAGAATTACTTTATATATAGTCAATATAGGCACAGAGTTAAATTTTTTAACATTTTCTAATGGTGGTGTGCCTCGTGATTTTTTTCATGAAACAAGTGTGCCTTTGCCCAAAAAAGGTTGAAAAACACTGGCCTAGATGCACAGAAACAATGGACATGGCTTTCTTAAGACAAAAATAAAGCTTTTACCAAAAAAGTTACATACCTGGGACATGACTACCCACCATAGCCTGCCAGTTAGGAATTTAGAATCAGAACAGCCTATAAGATTACTTTCCATAGTGCTAAGTTTGGGACAGGTGATGTGGGCTATGAAAGAATTCACAACTGAGAGAAGAGATAGATAGATAGATAGATAGATAGATAGATAGATAGATAGATTATAGATAGTTTATTTTACTTTCCCCAAAGGGATAGGGCCAGTACATTGCTAATCAATGCAAGGCAAGGAACAGAAGTTGCCCCCTCCTCCCCCACTCACCTTTTAAAGCCTTGGACAAGGAAGAGAGGGGGGGGGTTGGACTGTTGCTGTTGCTAGGTGAAATTGAGTATACATCAGGGGGGTTGACTTTATTCTTTAGGAGACAATCCCGGGCAGTTGTCTAGGGAGGTGTCTTACCAGTATTTTCCCAAAGCCTGTAAAGCATTCTTAGAGCAAAAGTTATGAAGAGTTCAAAAAAGGCTTGTTTGAAGAGGAGGGGGAAAGGGAACTTTCTACTAATTAACCCTGGGTTGTAAAGCAGCGGGGAGGAAGGGTATGCAAGAATGTAGCCTTGAAAGTAGCTTATTTTGTCCCTCAGTTTGAACAGAGGGGCTAGGCAGTTGGAATCAGAGGAGCTAACAGTCTTGGGGTTTAATTGCCGGGTGCTTCCCAATAATTGTGGACAGCTACAGCAAAGAAAGGCTTTTCCATCCTAAGGTATAGAACGCCCCCCCCTTTTTTCCCCCCACAAATGGCTGAAGACAGAGTTTGGATCACGTTCCTTGTGTCCCCCTGTTCTAGTCCTGGCCTGAATTTTCCTCACTGGTCAGCTGAAGGTACTCCTGGACTTCTGCAGCCAGGGTGTGATGCTCACATGTTATTTGTGCCTGGTGGTTTCTGGGGCTCCCTGTCTGTGCCTCTGTACAGGTGTGATCCACGTCTTCCTTGAGCTGCTCCCTGGGGCCCTGCCCTGTATCCCTCTCTGCTTATCACTTTCTCACTGGTTGCTGACTCCCCCTGAGTCATCTGGCAAGCCTGCTGCTGCAATGCTGTGGTCCCAGGCCCGGAGCCAGGTCTTCATAGGCACAGGTGTCCTCAGCCTGTCAGATCTTGTCATTCACCTGTGGGATCCCAGGCTTTTCCTGAATACAGTGACACCTCTTTTAAAGTGAACTTGTGAACTGTCTGGAAAGGACTTCTCTGCAGTAGCTGTGACCTTAGCTTCCTTGAAAATGCACTAGACTGACTAGAGGTTTCAGGAGCTGCTGAAACCACTAAGCACATTCAGCCACTCGTTATGACTCACAGTGGCAGCATGCCATTCCGGACACACACTTCTCTTCCTCTTTCTTCAGCCCCTTTCTGTCACCAGGACATCCAAGGAGGAGATTGGGAGAGCATCAGCCCCTTATTTGGAGATACTTGTCCTGTGAAGTCTCTTTCTGTCTTTCCGTGGAAAGATCTAGTCTTTACTTAATCCTGGGTCCTCCCGGGTCCAATGTTCATTCATCAGATGTGTCCCAGATTTAATTTTCTCCTACAAAGCAATAAGGGGAAAGGGGAAGAAAGTATACCTAAGTCAGTGGGGTGCCACTCAGATTAGCATATCAGGAAATGCAGATGACAGGTGACAGTCACACTCCTGGGTCTTCCCCCCCCCCCCCCCACTTCTGACTGATACCACTCTTGACATGGAATTGAGTTGCTCTGTTTAGCATAAGCTAGTAGGATTTACAAAATGACGTTGTTGGAGAGAAGTTTTATATATATATTAATCCTCACCTGAGGATATTTTTCTACTGATTTTTAGAGAGAGTGGAAGAGAGAGGGAAACACAAAGAGAAATAGCGATATAAGAGAAAAACATCGATTGGCTACCTCCTGCATGTGCCCCAACCAGGTCCCGGGTCTGGGCCAGGGAGGAGCCTGCAACTGAGATATGTGACCACAGGCCAAGGCTCTATCCACTGAACCAGACTGGCTGGGTGAGAAGTTATATTTAAAATATCCATTGTGTGTTCTGACCCATGAAGACTGTGGATCCTCAAAGCCTTGATGGTGCTGTTGCCCCTTGGTGTCTACCAATCGTTGCCTAGGTCGGTGGGGGCTCCCTTTGCCCTTGCCTGCCCCCCTTTCTCTTTTGAGCTTTAAGCCTTGGCCTTTGAAAGGCTGAGGGATGGGTTTTATTTTGCTTTAAATAAATGATTTGTATTGGGGTGCAAGCTGCTAGGCAGGTGGACCCTCCATGCTTTTCTCTTTTCCCCAGTCATGTCTTTGCTGTGTCTGAGGAGTGGAGAGATTAGTGTCTTTGGGCCAATAGAGACCCTTCTGTGGGAGAGCACCTGAGAGCATCTCCAAGTGTCCCTCCTCCCCTCACCCTACCTACCCTGCTTCCTGTTTATAAACACACTGGAAAGGTGGAAAGCAGGATTCTCAGTCTCTTAGAGCCAAGGTCACCTCTTAATGTCAGAGATTTTATAACATACTAGAGGCCTGATGTATGAAATTCATGCACAGGGGGGGGTGTCCCTCAGCCCAGCCTGCACCCTCTCCAATCTGGGACCAGTCAAGGAATGTTCGACTGCCCATTTAGACCTGATCCAGAAGGATCGGGCCTAAAGGAGCAGTTGGACATCCCTCTCACAATCCAGGACTGCTACCTCCCAACTGCCTGCCTGCCTGCCTTCCTGATTGCCCCTAACTGCTTCTGCCTACCAGCCTGATCACCCCCTAATACTTCCCTGCCAGCCTACTTAATGCCTAACTGCTCCCCTGCCAGCCTGTTTGCCCTAACTGCCCTCCCCTACAAGCTTGGTTACCCCTAACTGCCCTCCCCTGCAGGCTTTATTGCCCCCAACTGCCCTCCCTTGTAGGCCTGGTTTCTCCCAAATGCCCTCCCCTGCTGGCCATCTTTGATGGCCATCTTGTGTCCACATGGGGGCAGTCATCTTTGACCACATGGGGGCAGCCATCTTGTGTGTTGGAGTGATGTTCAATTTGCATATTATTATTTTATTAGATAGGATAAAGGCCTCGTGCATGGGTGAGAGCCAGATGGTTTGCCCTGAAGGATATCCCGGATCAGGGTGGGGGTTCCCTTTGGTCATGGGGTGGCCTGGGCGAGGGGCCTATGGTGGTTTTCAGGCTGGCCATACCCCCGGGTGACCCAAGCGGAGGCCCTGGTATCTGGGATTTATTTATCTTCTACAATTGAAACTTTGTAGCCTGGAGCGGAGCCAAGCCCCCTGTTCGCTCCATGGCCACAGCCATTTTTTGTTGGGATTTATTTGTCTTCTATAATTGAAACTTTCAAGCCTTGAGTGGAGGCCTGGGCCTGTCAGGGTGTGCAGAAAGCTTGGCTTTCTCCGTCACCGAGGGAAACTCAAGCCTCCTGCTCTCTCCAGCTCTATGGCTGCCACCATTTTTATTGGGATTTATTTATCTTCTACAATTGAAACTTTGTAGCCTTGAGTGGAGTTCAGAGCAGGCCAGGGCAGGCAGAAAGTTTGGCTTCCTCCATTGACGGGGAAATCCAAGCCTCCTGCTCTCTTGGTGGCTGCAGCCATTTTAGTTGGGTTAATTTTCATACTTGCTCCTGATTGGCTGGTGGGCATGGCTTGTGGGTGTAGTGGAGGTATGGTCAATTTGAATATTATTCTTTTATTAGTTAGGACTAGAGATCCAGTGCACAAATTCATGCACAGGTGGGGTCTGGCCAGTGGTAGGAGGTTGGATGGCCAGCCTGCCCCTATTGGGGCCTGATCAGTGCCAGGCTGGCTGGTGGGAGAGGATGATTGGAGTTAGAAGGCTGATTGGGGGCAGGGATGGCCATGGGGAAGACTGTTGGTGGTGGACCAGCCAGCCCTGGCCTGAATGAAATGGGTCAGCAGCCTGGTGGAAAGCCCATGGGTGGTTGGCCAGCCGGCCCCACCCCCTTATCAGGCTGGTTCACTAGCCACTGTGGACATCATAGCAATCGGTCATTATGGCTGTTATGGTCATTGGCTTTTAATATAGAGAGAGATTGCCTAAATGTAATAAAAGAAGAACAAAAGAAAGGTGATTTATAACAAAAGAATATGAATGTGAACTTGTTAAGCAGGGCATGTCCACACCAGGTCTGCAGAAACTTTCAGGAGCTGCTGAAACCCCACCCTCCATCCCCCATATGGCAGTTGCCAATGCAACCTGGATGTCAGTGATCCCTTTTCCAAGTGATGACTTGTCCCTGCAAAGTTCCCAACAGGCCACAAGGCCATTGCTGCTCTCTCACCAGCCTCCCCCCTGCCTCCCATTTTCATGGTAATTACAGTCCTAGGAAATCAGGTGGGTGTTAAAGCCAGACAAAATACATGTGTTTATGTAAAATGGAATGGGTTCTGGTCTCAGACGGTCATTGGGGATATGGAACAGCTCCTTCTGGCCCCTAAAGACCATGGAGTTCCCTAGTTATCGTGACCACCCCAAACAGCCCTACAAATTTGCACTCCAATATAGGGGCTACCATAGAAGTGAAGGCAAGTAACAGCACAGAGTAACTTGTTTTAAAGAATTGGCCAATGTGGCTGTGGGTGCTGACTTTGCAGTCTTGAGTCCCAAGGAGTTTGGAGGCAGAATTCCTCTTTCTCGGGTGACTTCAGACTCTGCTCATAGGCCTTCAACGGACTGGATGAGGCCCACCCTCATTGTAGAGGGTCACCTGCTGATTTAAATTTAATCTCATCTGAACAATACATTCCCGTAAACATCTAAAGTGGTATTAGACTAAATATCGGGGCACAGAGACCTAGCCATGTCCATATGTGAGATTAATATCGCAGCACCTGACAAGGAAGTTGAAGAATGTTGTTTCTGTAGCAGGAGCTCGAAGGGTAGTCACCGTAAACATCTTCCTGTGTTTTCTCTGAAGCATAATGAGGGTGCAGCGGTCAGACAGTGGGGCGTATACCTGTAAGACGAACATAAACAGTGAAGAGATCGAGTCTGACCCCATCTACGTCGAGGTACAAGGTAAGTGCAGAGGCCACAGAGCGGCCAGTATTAACTGCTTTGCACATACTGCAGCTTGGTGGGCCCATTTATGACTCTGTGTAAATCTGGCAGACCTATAAGCCCTGAGATTGTATGACTTCCTTGTCTGAGGTTATAATGAAATGAATTCACTTCTTAACATTTAGGTCCATCCTAGGCACCAGGACTGAGATAAAAGAGATTGTTGACTTCTTTGTCCTGAGGTTACTTACAATTTTAAAGGTTGATGATTTTTTTTTTTTAAGGAAGCAAATGCATTCCATTACCTGGCTCTCAGTGCTGGCACCAGGTACCACTCCCTGGCCAGGTGGCAATTTGCTTGTTACTGAGCATTTTTTCTTGTCTGAAGTCTGTGGATGGTGAGAGCCCAGGAGGGGGCGGGGGGCGGAGGGGAGGGGCGAGAAGGGGCGTGGTTTTCCTGGAAGGGTCAGCAGCTCGGTCTGGGACTCCTTTCTGGGTCCTAGCGTTGGTCAGTGTTTGGTTCAGTGCATGTTTGGTTCTGTGACATGACAAGGCATGAGATGGGTTCAGTGGGGCTGAGAAGTGAGACGTGAGATGAGGAGAAGGCAGTCTCTACCCTGGAGGCACTTGAACTCCAGTGGGGAGTGTGAGCTGATACACTGGTGAGCCGGGCCAGGTGAGCCCAGGTCCCTGGGTCTCAGGGTGTGCTTGCCTGGTTCGGCAGTGGCAGAGCCTGGCAAGAAAGGCTTCAAGGAAGAAGATCTTTATTGTCACCACCCCAGTGGTGCTCCCCACCCCCCAGGTGCTGCCCTCTGAGATCCCTGCATTCTCCCCTAGCTCTCTGAGGTTCCCATGAGCAGACTATCAGAACATCTCTCTATCCTACTTTGTCCTGACCCTACCCTCATCACAGGCTGTAGAGCAGTTGATTAGGTTTCTAGGGACTTTTAATGGGATACATCATCCCTACTCTAAAAGGCTCTGCTGCTGCCCGTTCTTTTGCCAACAGGAGCCTGGTGCCCACCAATGCTGCAGGCAGCCTGGGGGAGGCAGGCCCTCAGGAGTCTCTTTTATAGCTTTGTTCTCCGGTCCATCCCAGACTGGACAAGCTAGTATGTGTCAGCATGAGTTGGGGACGGGGCCTCCGCATTGGGATGGGGGTGAGGGGGGGGAGGGGGTAAGAGGGGTAGGGGGAAGTCCTACATTTGCTGCTTATCTGGGAAAAATACTTAGAGGACATTTTACTTGTCAGAATCTCAGAAAAATGCCCAGGGCAGAGACATGTTGGGTCCAAATTGAGTTTTACACAACTCTGAAGCAGGAAAAATGTTTGCATTTACCACTTCCACATCATTCCTATTGGGACCAGTTCTGTAAGTTCGCAGTCCCAAAAGAACACAGTGTAAATATGTGAGGACAGTTAGCTTCAGCTGTAAGTTTTGGGCACACGCCCCAAATAAGTGAGCTATTTGGGTTCCTCTGAGATATTCCTGAAGTGCCCTTCCTTATTAGCCCTTGATCCTAGAACTACAGTTGGAGAACTTGGCTGTGACTATAACTGTGTCTACAGTGTTTTCCTGAGACTGCGCATAGCCCTATACTCACGCACAGATTTTAAAATTCCTGACACCCATCTCAAAGCCTCACACACAGTCCATTGTCCTGAAAAGCAGGCAGACCTGTTGTGTGGCGTGGTTTTTACTGTTTACTGTGGTGAGGAAGACTGAAAACCTGTCAGCTGCCGCAGTGAGCTGGAGCTGGACTGGAGGAGATCAGCCTGCTCTCTTTCACACCCAGCTTTCCGGGGAGAGCGGGCCTCTCAGACCTGAGATGGCGTAGAAGGAAATCTCCTGTGACCACATTCTAGTAGTTGCCATTCCCCGTAGGCTGTGCCTTTGCTTGTGGATTTGAAACTTTCCTTCCCTTAACTCTTCCTCGGCAGGACTTCCTTACTTCACCAGGGAGCCCGAGAGCATGAACGTCACCAGAAACACCGCCTTCAACCTCACCTGTCAGGCCGTGGGCCCGCCAGAGCCCGTTGGCATTGTCTGGTTTCAGAACAGCAGCCGCGTGAGTGAACAGCCAGAAAGATCCCCGTCTGTGCTAACTGTCCCTGGTGAGTCTGTGCCGATTTCTTTGTTTTCTCTCTAGTAGTGGAGGGAGCACACATTTGCTGAGCACTGCCATGCTCCAGGAGGAGGAAGACTAGTGTAGCAGCTGGAGGGGGGTGGTGGGGGTTGATGGGGAGGCAGGCATGGGCAAGCAGGAGTCGGGGTGGGGAAGAGTTCCCAGGTCAGGGGTGGGAGGTGGCTGAGTGCACTGCGTGGGTATCCGTGGTGCAGGTGGGGAAGCTGGCGAATGCCCCAGGCAGGGCAGTGGAGCCGGCTCACGTCTCCCACAGCAGCTGTGGCCTCACTGGATGGCCGGTCTGGCAGGAACCACTGATGTGAAGACGCAGTGAGGTTTGACAGCCGCTGGCTTTGGCACCATCTGTGTGATGGTGACCTCAGACTTTGCTTCTCCATGGATTATGGGGTTGTTGTGGGCAGAGTGAGTCATTGTGGGATTGTGACAGCATTGGTGGTCAGGGGTCACCTTGATTTCCATCTGAATGGAAGTGCCCGACTTTGTCCCAATCGCTCTGACCATGCTCTAGAGTCAGCACCGTTGGTGCCTCTGATGCAAAAGCCAGCGGGCTCCTCTCTGCTCCTCTCATTGGATCCTTCAGCAACATCTGGCCAGGGAGCCCTGCTGTGGGGAGGAGAACCTTTCCTCTGTCCTCAATAGTAATCTGGTCTAATATTAATCAAATAGTCGTGAGGCTGGTTAGCAAAAGAATATGACCAAGTTTAATACATACATATGTACTAATGGCCCGGTAATGAAATTTGTGCACTCGGGGCGGGGCAGGGTGGGGCAGGGAGGTCCCCCAGCCTGGCCTGTGCCCTGTCACAGTGCAGGAGCCCTGTAATCCAAGAGGTAGGCTCCACCCACCAATCCAGGCCTCCTCAATGGATTGCCCCAAAGAGGTAGGCTGGAGACAGGGGAGGCCTGCAGACCCCTGGGCCGAGCGTGGCAGAGGCCTGCGGACCTCAGCACACCTGCAGACCCCCAGCTGGGTGGCGGAGGAGCCTCTCTGAGTGCCTGCGGGCCCCTGGGCTGGTGGGGGGGGGGGGGAGGGGGGGACGTGAGGCTCCAGGACAGCACAGGGGCCGGGGACCTAGCCTGCTGATCTGCTGTTACGTGATAGTGTCCAAACCAATTTGCATATTATCCTATTATTAGATAGACTAGAGGCCTGGTGCATGAAATTTGTGTATGGTGGTCCCCTCAGCCCAGCCTGCACCCTCTCCAATCTGGGACCCCACAGGAGATATCCGACTGCCAGTTTAGGCCCAGGGATCAGGCCTAAACTGGCAGTCGAAAATATCTCTCACAATCCTGGACAGCTGACTCCTAACTACTCACCTGCCTGCCTGCCTGATCACCCTAACTGCCCCCCTGCCAGGATGATCACTCCTAACCACCTCTGCCTGCTGACCTGATCGCCCCTAACTGCCCCTTCTGCTGACCTGGTCACCCCCAATTTCCCCCCTGCTAGCCTGGTAGCCCCAACTGCCTCCCAACTACCCTCCCCCCCTTGCTGACTTGGTCATCCCACGCAGCCTGCTGTTCGGTAGTTTGGTCACCCCTCACTGCACCCTCTGCCAGCCTGGGTGCCCCACGCAGCCTGCTGTTTGGTCGTTACTGTGAGGCCATCCTGACCAATTTGTGTATTACCCTTTTATTAGTATAGTTGGGAACCAGCATACATGAGAGTCAGAGACCCCCACATGCAGGAGGTTCCAAGACAGAAAGGGAACATAGGTATATGGACATCCTGAGCCAGGGGTGAGGTGAGGTGAGGTGCCTCGGGGGCTTCATAGGGCCATTGCAGGGAGAGTGCTTGTTCAGGAAAGAGAAGTTTTTCCTGGCATATACTAGTAGATAAGTCAGAAGAGGTTGTCTCTGATGTCCTTTCTTATGGGCAAGGCCCCTAATTCAAGTTTTGTAGATAGTGAAGGGAGGAGCAGAAGTTTCTTTTGAGCCCACTGCTAAAGTTGCCTTTAGCTCAGAACAATCTACATACCCAAAAGCATATCTTGGGGTAACTCATTCTGAACCCCCATCCCCTAATCCTTCCTTTCTTCGGGCATTCGGGATTTCTGTGTGCAGAGGCTGTTCTGGGCCCTGAGGACACGGTGGGTCCTTCTTCACACCTCACTGCTCCTCCTCTGCCTGTGGTAGGAGTTCTGAAAGTGTGGCATCTTGGCACCCAGTCCCAGACCCACTTCTGTTCACCCTGAGAGATGTTCCCTCGAGCCCCTGGCTTTTGCACCATCCATATGATGGGGACCTTCTCCAGCCCAGACCTCTCTCCTAAGCTCCAAGTTCATGTAGCCAACTGTCTCCTTGACATGTCCACTTGCTGGTTATCTAGTCATCTTAAAATGAAATTCTTGATCTTTTCCCAGATTTATTTCGCTCCAAATTTCTCATCTTAGAAAATAATAACACCATTGGCCAGTTCTTTCTTTTTCTCATTTTTCACGTGAATGCTTCAGCAAGTTGCATCAGTTTTGTTTCTAAGGTACATCCAACATTGTCTTTCCATTGTCCCTGCTGCAGTGTCCTGGGCATGTCACTGCCAGCCCTTGCCAGCTCCACTGCAGAGGCTTCCAAGCTGGTCTCATTGCTTCAGCCTTGTCCTCACTCTGATCCTTCCTCTTTATGGCAGACCCTGTCACTTGCCTGCTGGAAATCCTTCAGTGACTTCCTGTTTTTTCAGACCGTTGCCCCGAGTCCTTCTTGCCTCCACCCAACACTACAACCCATCCCCATCCCACTCTCTTCTCTGCTGGCTAAGCGCCAGTCACACTGGTTGCCTTTCATTTCCTCAGACTCCTTTCCTCCTTCTTGCCTCAGGACCTTTGCACTCCCTCTTGTCTGCCAGGGTTCTTCCATCTGCCCTTTGGTCCCTGACACAACTCAGATATTACTTCTTCAGCGAAGCCTTCCCTGGTCACTCTTCACTGTTAGGTTTTTGCCTCCTTCTTATTGTCTCCCAATCGCGAATTATTGTGGACTTTCTTGCACAATCAGAAAGTACTTGTCTATAATGACCCTGTTTACTTATGATGTCTTCTTAGAGAATGTGCTCAGGAAGGACAAGGTCTTGGTCTCTTCCAAGGCAGTGCCTGACCCATAGTAGTAGTCACTAATATTCATGACGAGAATGGCTCAGCAAGTGAATGCCAGCCCCTAGGTGTTGTCTCTGAATCACTTTTCTAACCCCTGACTCCACCAAGATTATTACAGTTTTCTCTGCCATCTACGGCTGGGCAGTAGTGCATTATTTTTTTTACTGCTGACAGTATGAAGGTGCTACCCTGTGTTATTATCCATTTGTTTGTTGAACATTTTGGGATATTTATGGCTATTGACTATTGTGAATAAAGCAACTATGAATATTTATGAGCGAGTGTCTTGGGAACATATATTTTTATTTCCCTTGGATAAATAGCTGAGAGAGCAATGGCTGAGTTGTATGTAGGCATATGTTTAGCTTTTAAAGAAACCAAAACTGCCCTCATTGGTTTGGATCAGTGGATAGAGCGTCAGCCTGAGGACTGAAGGGTACTTGGTTCGATTCTGGTCAAGGCACATGCCCAGATTGTGGCCTCGATCCCCAGTACGGGGCTTGCAGGAGGCGGCCGAGCAATGATTATCTCTCATCAGCGATATTTCTATCTCTTTCTCCCTCCCTACAATCAATAAAAATATTTAATGAAGAAACCAGGACTCTGTTTTCCAAAGAGTTGTACCGTGGTGCATTCCCCACTTTCCAGTTGCTCCATCCACATCCTACTTGATAGGGTTCGTCTTTTCACTTTTAGATATTCTAATGGATGTGAAATGGTAGATTATTGTGTTTTCATTTGCACTTCATTCCTCTGATGTCTACTTTTGGATTGGATTTAGAAAAGACCTTTGTGCTTATCCTTTTTGGTGAAGTGCAACTTTGGGTCTTTTTCCTATTTCCATATACATCTTAAGAATCACCTTGACATTTAAAAAATATATTTTTATTGATTTTTTTATAGAGAGGAAAGGAGAGGAATAGAGAGTTAGAAACATCTATGAGAGAGAAACATCTATCATCTGCCTCCTGCACACTCCCTACTAGGGATGTGCCCGCAACCCAAGGTACATGCCCTTGACTGGAATCGAACCTGGGACCCTTCAGTCTACGGGCCGATGCTCTATCCACTGAGCCAAACTGATTAGGACCAGCTTGACGTTTTTTACAAAAATTCTGCTGTAATTTTTATTTGCAATTTTATTGAATTTATAGATCAATTTAGAAGAAGATGACATTTTACTAATATTGAGATTTCCAATTCATGAACACCGTCTGTCCGTTTACTGGTATTTAGGTCTTCAATTTCTCTGTGTTTTGTTTTGTTTTAATTTGTTTATTTTTGTTTGTTTGTTTTTATAGTTTTTGGGGTAGAGATCTTAATGTCATTTGTAAAATTTATTTTTAAATATTTTCTGGTTTTGATGCTGATAAGTAGTCTATTTTATTTCATTTACCATTTGTTCACTATTAATATATAGAAAAATGGACTTTTGTGTATTGATCTTATACTTCCAACCTTGAAACATTCACTTAGAAGTTCTGAGTTTTTGTTATTGTAGGATCCTTGGATTTTCTAGAGAGACCTGCCAATAGACATAGTTTTACTTTTACTTTCCCAATCTTTACCCTTTATCTCTGTGGCTTATTTCCTGTTTCTCTGGCCAGGACCTCCCAGCATGTGCTGCATGTAATTGGTGTCAGTAAACATCTCTGCTCCCCATGATTGAGTGATGTTAACTGTGGGTAGAAACCCTTCATTTGGGCCAAAGAAGTTTCCTCCTATTACCAGTTGGCTGAAAAAAAAAATTGATTGATTGATTGATTGATTTTAGGTGAGGGACTGGTGGGGGAGAGATCGATTTGCTGTTCCACTTATTTATGCATTCATTAGTTGATTCTTGTATTTTGTATGTGCCCTGACTGGGGATGGAACCCTTAACACACTAAAGTCCAGGTAGCTCTAACCAACTGAGATAGATACCTGACCAGGGCATAAAATTTTTATTTTTATCATGAAGGGTGTCAGATTTTGTCAAGTTTGTTTTCTGCATCTACTGAGATACTTGTATGGTTTTTCTTTGTTACTCTCTCAGTATAGTAAATTACATTGATTTGCTTTTCAAATGTCAGTTTTGCATTCCTGGGATAAACTCTACCTGGTCTTGATGTATTTTGGTGGATTTGAAATTGTGTGAATGATTTTCAAATTTTTGTTTTTTTCTGTTTCACCCCCAATCTGGGGTAACAATGACTGGATAGACTGCTGTTACTTCTGATGCTGACTACTTAGAGTGATTCCACACTCCACAGACACAGGGTCAAGTCCTCCACAAGACTCACTTTACATGCCAGCCACAATCTGGGGTGACAGTGGTGTCCCCAGGACCCTGCACTTCCTGCTGACGGGTTATAAATGTGGAAATTCCCATGACCACCTCCAGTTGGGTAATTTGCTAGAACAGCCCAGTGTTAATGTATGAAAACATTCAAACTTGTAAAGAATTTTTTTGAGTTTATTTGAGCCTATCTGTCCACAATTGCCATGAAGCAAAATCTCAAGATACTGGGATAATGCCCCCAAATAGTGGCTTTTCACCTATTTTTATAAATTACCATCAAAGGTGGATATGTAAGTGGGTTACGTTAAATCCATTTGTGATAGGTTAGGGCCGTGCTCGGCAAACTGTGGCTTGAGAGCCACATGCGGCTCTTTGACCCCTTGAATGTGGCTCTTCCACAAAATTCCACGGCCTGGGCAAATCTATTTTGAAGAAGTAGCGTTAGAAGAAGTTTAAGTTTAAAAAAATTGGCTCTCAAAAGAAATTTCAATCGTTGTACTGTTGATATTTGGCTGTTGACTAATGACCACTGGGTTAGGGAGGTGGGAGAAAGCCTAGAGGGGAAACCTCTGGGATTGGATAAAAAGTAAAATGATGGACATGTGCTTCTTTTATGCAGTTAACAGTCAACAATTAACATAACAGCAATAACAATGAGGGAATTTGTGGTCTCCGCCCAGGCGCCTTTTGGTGTGCTCTGCAGGGGGGGTCTGGAAAAAGGAAAGTTAAAAGTTACCCTGACTTTTCACAGGTATGTTGTTATCTTAGATGCAAAAAGACAATAGGCTCAGTAAAGATTGAAGTTGATCTTTGTCAGGGAAGCTACTGGCCTAGGACATGACTACCATTTGTTAACTGCTTTTTAATTAAAAGTTTTAATTTCAAACCATCCTTCACAGTTACTTTAAGTCTCTGAGTTTACAAGTCCACCATGCAGGCCTTCCCTAACCATTAGTCTTTATATATATAATTTTTTTATTGAGTTTTTACAGAGAGAGGGATAGAAAGCTAGAAACATCGATGAGAGAGACACATCGATCAGCTGCCTCCTGCACACCCCCTCCTGGGGATGTGCCTGCAACCAAGGTACATGCCCTTGACCGGAATCGAACCCGGGACCCTTTGGTCTGTAGGCCGACGCTCTATCCACTGAGCCAAACCAGTTTCGGCCCATTACAGTCTTATTACCAAGGGTGCACACAGGATGAGGTCTGGGAGGGTCCTCACGGAACTAAGGTGTGTCTTCCCGGGCACTTCTGTGTATTCACCTAACCAGAAACTGTACTGAGTTTCAGGGTCCAGAGATTTTGTTGGGGTTTCGTCACATGGGCACAACTGATGAAACCATTGGCCATGTGACTGAACAGTTTCCAGAACTCCCTCTGCTCCCTAGGCGCTGGAGGTTGGGCTGAGATTCCCAGCCCTCTGGTCAAGTGGTCAGTCATTCTGGTGACCACCCCCATCCTGAAGCTATCTAGGGACCACTCCTGTCAGGAAATTCTAAGCAACGAAAGCCAGTCAAATTCTTTATTGTAAAAAATGCCTTTTCAGGGAATTGGTTTATGAGTTGTTTTTGTAATGCCAGTTTAGGTATGTGAGTTTACCTCATAAAACTAGTTAGGACTGTTCCCCCTCCTCTCTTTTCTGAAAGCATTTAGTCACATTGGTATTACTTTGAGAAAACAATTCCTAAGGTCAGTGGAGGCTGGAACCTCCTGTCATGCAAGCCATAGGTTAGTGTATTGTTTAATGTTGAGTCTGAGGCTCATTGAAATCCCCAGGCCTTTTTTCTCATTAAATTGCTGCAAAGCCAAAGCTCTCCAGCTCCTTGCCTATTTGTCTTTGAAATCACATCCTTTGCCCTTATAAAAGTTTAACCCATTGTCCCAGCCTTCTGAGCCCATTTCCAACCTGCATTCATTGGGTTAGCAGATTTTCTCTCTGCTTTGTGCCAACTGCCGTTTTGTTGTTGATGGAAATGTAGATTCTGATCTAACCAAGAGCGAAGCCAGAGGCCTGTTAATAAAGGCAGCCTCTGAGTTGACTTCAGTTCATTCATCCAGTTCTCTTGGCTACTGTTTAACCCATGGTAAGTCTGCTGACTTTTATTTTCTCCATTTATTTCTCCATCTTGTGTTCTCAGACATTCCTTGATACATCAGTCTAGTTAGTAACCATCATAGAAAGACTAGAAATCAGTTTGGAATTCGTTTTGAAATTAGGCCTGACTTATTGGTAGTGAGCTGAACTCCTGGATAAGATGTTTTCCGCATCCCTATAGGCACCAACTTAATACATTACCCTCTTTTAAACAAAAAAATCTTTATTGTTGAAAGTATTACATATGTCCCCCTTTTTTCTCCATTGACCCCTTCTAGCCTGTCCCCCTACCCCGCACCAGGCCTTCACCACCCTGTTGTCTGTGTCCATGGGTTATGCATATATGCATACTAGGTCTTCGGTTGATCTCTTCCCACCCACCCTTCTATCCCCACCTTCCCTTTGAGATTTGACAGTCTGTTCCATGCTTCTATGTCTCTGGATCTTTTTTGTTCATTGGATTCTACATATGAGTGAGATCATGTGATACTTGCCTTTCTCTGACTGGCTTATTTTATTTAGCATAATACTCTCCATGTACCTCCATGCTGTCTCTAAGGTGAAGTGATTTTAAGTTTTACTGTGGATTTCCATCTCTCAGTGATTCGGTACTTACCAGAATCAATCTCATTTTCCTTTTGAAAATAGGACAGACTCTGTCCATCTCTATTTATGTAGAACTTTTCTTCTTCTCTATGTTTTCACAGAAATTACAAGTGTGTTTCTGTAATAACACTGAAGGCCACATGTAATTTGTCTCAGCTCGGAGGTATGATTTATTTCCAAGTGGCTAGATGCATCCTCACTACTGCCACCTATTTGGGGTTTCAAGTTCTTTGCAATTTTTATTGTATTTCCTCTAGTTTGATTTTTCACCCCCTTTGGTAGAGAAGATTGATGCAAAATAGGAACTGAGAAGTTTATATCCCAATAATGTGCTTTTCAAAATAACCTTTATGTGTAACTATGATTGCACGAAGCTACATCCGTGATAAATTTACATAGAACCATGCATGGGAAAACATGAGCCCAGGTATAATTGGTGAAATCTGAATACTTCTATGGCTGGAACCAGGGTCAGTTTCCTGGTTTTGGCTGTAGACTCTAGTTATGTTAACTGTTCATACTGGGGACATAAGCTGAAGGAAACAGAATTTTCTCTGTATACTTTTAAAAAAATGTTTTTATTGATTTTTTAGAGAGAGAGGAAGAGAAAGGGATAGAGCGATTGAGACATCAATGAAAAAGAAATTGCATGCCTGCTACTGAGGATCAAGCCTGCAAGCTGGGCTGGTGCCCTGACCAGGAATCAAAATGGTGACCTCTTGGTTCCTGGATAGATGCTCAACCACTGAGGCATACCAGCCAGGCTCCCTGTATATTTCTCTACACCTTTCTGTGATCTATAATTAATTCAAAGTAAGACGATTTTTAAAGCTTTGGTTTGCATAACTATTAAATTATTTTGTGTTAAAATGTAGAAAATTCAGAGAAGTATTTTTTCAGCTTATTAGACAATTACAATGAAGACATTGATGTATTTCCTTCCTAGTTTTTTTTCTATAAGTGTATGTGTATATATAAGTGAGTTTCCTTCAAGTGAGGACCATAATACTTAGGCAGATTAATTCCAGCCCTTTTATTACACAAATAATATGTGAACACATATTCACTATAAAACATTCAAACCATAGATATAAAGCAAAATGTGAAAATCTCCCCTTTTTCTCTATACTTTCACTGCCCTAGGCAATAAAATCTACTGTCAACTTTCGGTTTACCTGTTCTCAGGCTCTTCCAGTTCTTAAAATACCCTCATATATGTGCATATACACGAATGGGATACACACATCCATGGCCAAGCCACGTAGCTCTTTCTGAATGTCACTACTCAAGGGCCTGTCTCGTTTGTGACAGTTGCCACAGTGAGTGGATGGACCGTAATTCACGTAACCATCCCCTTGTTGATGAACATGTAGGTTGATTTAATTTTTTCCCGTTGCTTATGTAGACATCTTTGTACCCATATGTGTTTTTTCTCTGAAAAGCTTGCTGGACACCCTGACCTTGTCTTTGCAGTCAGAGCACCTCTTCATAACACGTGTACCTCCCACCAATAGTGCAGAACCATCTGCGTGTCTGCCCCTAAGTTATGAACTGGTGTGATTATCATATATTAATTATTAATTAGCTTAGTGCCATCACCCCACACAGAGCCTGGCATAAGAGAACTGTGTGAGTGAATGAACAATGAATGACAAACACTCCCATGTCTTAGGTCCCTGCACTGGAACAAAGGGACACAGTGATAGTAAAGTAACTTGCATTGGTATAATTATATAGTTTTGCGACTTAGTCTTATCTCTTTTCTCATATATCTCTAGCCAGTTCTGTGAAATTAAAATATATTTTTGCTTTTATTTAAAATATATTTTTATTGATATCACAGAGTAAGGGAGAAGAAGAGAGAGATAGAAACAACAATGATGAGAGAGAATCATTGATCAGATGCCTCCTGCACACTTTCTACCCTGGAAGCAGCCCACAACCCAGGCATGTGCCCTGACCTGGAATCCAACCCTGACCCACTGACCACACCGGCCGGGCAGTACAGGGTTTCTTACATCCACTTTGTAGACGCAGAGGGAGAAAGGGCCCAGGGTTCAAGCTTCTGACACGGGACTTGTGCTGTGCCATCAGTCAGACCCAGTCAGCCTCTCAGGCTGTGCCCAAGCACCTGAATTTTGTAATGCTGGACAAGAATGACATAGAACGTTATCCTTACTTATTCCTGGTTTTTATTCTGAGGACCTTTGGTGTGGTGCCTGAGTCCTCCCAGTAGTTCAGGCCTTTCTGACCTGAGATGCCTTTGGAGCTTACATGCCAATGTAAAGCCAGGTGTTTGCAGGGAGACGCCGTTCTGTCTTATTTTTTTTTTTTTAACTATTTATTGTTGAAGTGTTACACGTGTCTCCTTTTTCCCCCACAGTTCTGTCTTGAAATTAGCCCTCAAGTAAACCTTTCTGATCCCTGACTGAGAGAATTCTGAGACCTATGGAAGTGCTTGAAGAGCCCTGATAGCGGAGGCTGCTCTGAGCAAGCACGCTTATAAACAGGAAGTCACACACCTTGTCCCTTTGATAGCATTTTTTTCTCTAGTGATGTAGGAGCTATCTTTAAGAGACAAGGGCAAAAAAGGCTTTTGTCTACAGGACATTATTCTGAGTCAACAAGCCAGTCTCAAAGGATTCTACGCTGTAGGATCCATTTCTATATCAGCCTTTGAATGACCTGGTGATAGTGATGGCAGACAGACGCTCTTGCCAGGGATAGTTGGAGGAGCATGTTTCTAAAAGGAGTGGCAGGAATGAGCTTCTTTTTGGTGATGGAACAGTTCTGTTTCTGTACACAGCCTGTGATAAAATTGCATAGAGCCATACACTCCTCCTTCCCCAAGCAAAACGAAAACTGGCGGAATCTGAATCAGGCCTGTATTTTAGTTCATGGTATTGCACCAAGTCAATTTCCTGGTTTGGGTCAGAGTCCCTTGATTAAGTAAGATCTTATCAGCAGGGGAAGCTGAGTGAAGGGTGGACCGGAACTCTGTACTATTTCTGTAATTTCTTATTAATTGAAAATTATTTCAAAACAAAGGGTTTGTGTAGGGGTTTTTGGTCTTTTTTTTTTTTTTTTTTTTTTTTTAAGAACTACTTTGTTAGGGGCAGAATTCAATCCTCTACCTCCCCCCCCCCCCAAAATAACAGAACTGTAAAAAGCATTTGATGCATGGTATTTAACCGGGGGATATATTGATTATAGACTTGAGGTTCAGTTCCCCAACTGTGACATAGAAACTAATGCCACTTCACTGCTATGTGTCCCTAGGCAAGCTACCCCACTGCTTTATAGAAAGCAGGGGTAATATATGTCTACTTCATGGCCATTTACGGGGATTCAGTGAAATAATGAAGGAAAAGTTCTTGGTACAGAAACAGCCTATAGGAAGGACTCAGATGTGACCCAATCTAAATGTCACACGCAGTAGTTCCCAACTCACTGTCAGGTGTGAGCTACCTTCCTAAGAAGAGTGCCGGACTAATGCTGATCCTTCTGTTTTTAAAGACTCGTTTTATATTTAAATCTACACTTAGAATACAGCTAAGCTAGTTTTTGTTTCAGTTAGGTGGGTATGTTAGCAATTAATAGTCATTGTAATAACAACAGTAATGTTACTGAACTCAAGGGGTTTGACCAAACGTGGGGTACTGTTATAGGCACCTCTCACCAACACCAGACAGCACGTCCTCCCAAGTCAGTGGGAGAGGGCTGTTCCCAACCTCGACCCTTGCCTTCTCACATAAATGAATTTATACGAGAGTCCTTGACGCTTTTGTGAAAAGCCAATTTATTAAAGCAATTAAAGCATGCACCTTTATTGAAAAGGCAAAGCAAGCAAACCTGACTTTGAATACGGATGGCTCTCAGTTAATCTGAAGAGCAGTTGGGTGGGGGTCTGAGGGGTTATGTACCTCCCTGTCTGTAGGTCTCAGAGTCCCTCTGCTGATTAATTTTCAAGGTCCCTTTTTTTTTTACTCTGTCGTGGCCTTCCCAGAATTCATGAGAAGCACCTGGCAGCTTTGCCTTGCCAAGCCCTGCGACTGCTGGCTTCTCTGCTTAGGGGGTAGAACAGCCCTTTTTTTCTTTCCCCATCACCCCCTCCCTTTCTGCACGCTCTCCTTAGGGAGGTCTTTAACCATTTGCTCTGTGTCCTTGCTGGGGAGGATATGGCTGGTTAGTTACAAGCTGGCTGCAAACTGCCTCGCACCTTTGGCTTCCTTCTACCTTTCCTGACTCAGTTTCCCTATTCCTCTGCCCTGAATCCTGTAACAGTACTGCTCTAGGTAGTTTTATTTACTTGCAGCAAGTAAAGACAAAGACTTTATTTCCAAAGCTGCTCTCCGCAAGGGAGGCTGAGCCATTGCTTAGATGTATTATTTGGTCAATTGGGTGTTGATTTCTTCTTTGTAGTTTTGCTACATTTATCAAGTTTCACCTCCCTCCCACTCCTCCAAGCTCATTCTGTTTACAGCTGGTCTGCAAAATACTGTGCTACATTTTAACATTTAGCCAGAATAACGTTTAGTAATAACATTTACAACTGCCCTGACCTTGAGGTCCTTGTCCTATGGAACAATAACATAACTAGAATTTATATAAACGGTTCATTCTTTTCACAGTGCTTTCTGTAGAGATTTACTTTGAACCTTATAGCAAGGCGTGATAGGCATGTTTAATACCATTTTACAGATCATAAAAAAATTGGAATGAGTTAGGGGCACCTACATGCTTAAGTTCTAGTCTTTACATGGAGATTGGCACGATCTTGATAAAACACGTGAAATCATGTCTCCTGCTCAGAGCTTCAGGTTTCCCACCCACTGAGAGGACAAAGCAAAGGCCTGTCCCAGCTGTTTTTCTGCCAGACCCTTCCCTCGCCTCCTGTGAAAGCTTGGCCCATTCCCTCGCCCCAGCTTTCTGCTGAGGCCATTTCTCTGGGAGCCTGTCTGATCCACGTACTAAAAGTCACAGCCCATTTCTCCAGTCACCTCTGGCCCTCTGATCCTCTTCTGTCACCTTCTGAGATCTTATAAGGTTATCATTTCCCGCCTTTTCCCTCCATGGGACCGTGAGATCCGTAAGGACAAGGGCCTTTGTTTACTCGTGGGCGCACCCCCAAGTCCTGGGACAATGTGTGGCCACTAAGCGAGTGAGTTCAGAGTGAGTGCGCATAAGCTCCTTCATTGATGCAGCATATATTGTATTTTATTTATTTGTTTGTTTGTTTGTTTTTGCCTCTTTGGGTAGAAAGATAGTCACCAGGGGGGAAAAATGAGAAGATAGGATTGCTTCATCCAGAACTCAAAGAATTGACCTAACTGTGCTTAGAAGTTGCTCCCTCAGCAGTTCTGTTCTTCCCTGCAGGGAACATCCTGTTACTGAAAGTTCCTTAAAATATCTTTCAGACTTTGTATCAGAAGTTATTTTTTGTTTGTTTTTTAACCAGCAGAGAACCTAGCAAGAGGGGCCTGAGCCACCTAGGAGTTGGGTGAGCTGTCATGGAGTAAGGGGGGCCATGGGCAGAGGACAGAGCTCAGAGGGCTGGCACTCGGGAGAGTGGGTGGCGGGGCGGAGACCGAGGGCTGGAGCATGTTTTCCCTGGAAAGCCACAAGGGTTTGGGTATAAAACCTGCAGTGCTATTCCAGTCCGGTGGTTATTGTGCATCCAGAGGACGGGGCCGTGTCTCCTGCGCACACCCGTTGCTGTGTGCAGCCCAGGCTGAGAAATGAGTCTCTTGCTGGGCATCTCGTGCCTAAAGAAGTGTAACTGAATGCAGAAAGCAAAGAAGGCTGTATCTGGCCTGTAGTGCCCTTCTGGTTTGGAGAAAGCTCACTGGTTGGGACCAGCTTCCACGCTCTCTGCTGGCATCTGTTAAGCATCTGATGAGAGCTGCTGTCATCAGTAGTTTGGCTCCTTCTGGGCTGTTCTGAAAGGGGGTGGTGCCTGGTGCCAGAGATTTTGCTACAGATGGTTTTCCTGACTTTGTGTTCACTCTGTAAGGAAACACAAAGAGGGAAATGGACTTCCTGCTTAACCTGAAGTCATGCCCTGTGATAAGCAGTTTCACTTCCTGCGAGGATAAACCCTGAGCCTGAAGGGCGGTCGGGAACATCTCAGTGAAACCCACCGCCCTCCTGACTTACGGGAGGGCCAGCTCTTCCCCCCGTGATTGTATTTTGTACTCAAGTGTTTACCAAGAGTCTTGGCAACAGTCTCGGTTTCAGCCTGCAGATGTCTGTTCAAACACACACACACACACACACACACACACACACGCACGCACGCACGCGCGCGCACACACACACACACACACACACACGCACACACGCGGCCACCTCCTTTGTCTTCTGATTGAGCCAAAGCTGATTGATCTAAATATAAGTCAAGTTTTGCAAGTTCATGGAGCCTAGGGATATATGGGCATCTTAGCTGAGAGCTTACTCCCTGGAGGTTAAAGCGATACTCCCGCATGAAATGCAGTGCCACAGGCTGGCTGACACAGTGATCGGCAGCCCCGGCCCCAGGCAATGGCTTGGAGAGGCCAGTGTCTTCATCCTGACCCAGGATCTTTCCTAAAACCCACGCCAGACAAAGTGCCCGAGGTCCAGAAGTGGGGACAGCTCTTCTGTTCCATCCCCTGCTTTCCTATTATTCATTACTTCCTCGCTACGAAGGGGGAAAGGCCCCCTCAGATTTATCTCGAGTCATTGTGGGGGCCTCGGTTCTCCAATGCTTTGGTCTAAAGGTCACTGTAAAATTCATCTTAAAAATGATTGAGAACCCAGGGGTTCTGCCTCTTGATATGCACTGGATTTGGAATTAAAACGGAAAACTTTTGTAACAAGAATACACAAGCACATATTCCAATAGCTAATAGAGCTAACGACCACACACAGTGTACAGCCCCTGGAAAATTACACCTGACATTAGAGGAGTTTTCCTTTAGAATGTCAGGACATCATTCAGGGTGGCTGAAATTCCATCCTTTGCAGCCGTTTAAATTGGGAACAGTCTAAGATGCAAACCTCAAAATGTGTGAGAAGGCTACATGTATTTATTAAAATTCTTTGGGGGGAAATCAAGCAGAAGATACAAAGACCCCAGAGGCAGGGCCGCCTCAGGTGCCCTTTTAGAGCTGTAGCTGACGGGTTTCAAGGAAACACTTCTCTCCGGGGCAATCAGTATTTCCTAAACCACCACACAAGCCACTGGTGGTTTCATCCTTCACCTGAGAGGAGGTGGCCAGCTGGGGAAAGCCGGGTTCCTACAGGAACTGTAGTTTCTTGGCACCTGGAATTGTCGGAAGAATCTAGCCCAGCCATCCAGGAAGGATTTTCCTCCAGTCTGATGGAAATACTGCTCCTCTCAGAAAGGTAGAGCCCCGAGATGTCTATTTGATTCTGACATAACGCCTTAGAGAGGAAGCGGTGACCACAGGATGGTAGGACTGAGGCCCCTCGGTCTGCTGGTCCTCGGGGGGCTGTGTCTGGTCAGCAGATCTCTGTCCACAGGATAGATTCCCATCTGGACGGCAAAGAGCAGAGCCAGCAGGGATTTCTCTCTGCACATGGAGCCGCTCAGGAGAAGCCCCAGCACAAAAGGGATCCGATTTCCATTTCTTCCTAGATCTGCTGCCAGGCAGGCTCTCCGCCTCTTGGCTGAGCGTCTTTTGGTTCATGCCTGGCAGCGTGGTCCCTTTTGGTTTTTTAAACATTTCATTCTTTGTTCATGACAAGCTTTGAATTTTATAGTTACCAGATGGAACGGTCCCTATACAAGTAGATAGACAGAAGAAAACAAAATAAACTCTTCAGGCAAGAGGCAAATGGTGGTGTGTTTTCAGGAATTCTGTTCATCTGACTGCCTTCCTCCAGTTCATGATGTGGACTCTGTGCCAGAGACAGGCATAGAGAAGTTTCCGGATTAAAGTAGAGG
This sequence comes from Pipistrellus kuhlii, assembly GCF_014108245.1. Classification (NCBI taxonomy): domain Eukaryota; kingdom Metazoa; phylum Chordata; class Mammalia; order Chiroptera; family Vespertilionidae; genus Pipistrellus; species Pipistrellus kuhlii. Next base: position 49,215,575 of record NW_023425438.1, on the reverse strand, counting down.
GCATCTATGGCCGTGATTTTCTTTAAAAATAACCTTTTCCCTCTTTAGAATAGTTTTAGATTTGTGGACAAGTTGTGGAAGTGGTACAGAGAATTCCCACCCCCACTCTCCGCTCATAACTGACATCTTCCTCAGTGGCACGTTTGTTACAATGAATGAACCGATACCGATGTCCTGTTACCAACTCAAGCCCGAAGTTGGCTCACACTTACTTTGTTTTTACTTAATCCCTTTGCTGTTCCAGGATTTTCTCTGGGATTTAGTTTCCATGTCTTCCTAGGCTCCTCTTGGCTGTGACAGTTTCTCCAACTGTTTTTGCTTTTTAATGTCTTTGACAGTTATTTTAAAATGTATTTTTATTGAATTTATTGGGGTGACATCCTATATAATAAAAGCCTATTAGGCTAAGTGTCCATCGACCAGTTGGCCGTTCAACCAATCAAAGCACAATATGCTAATGATATGCTAAGACCGCTCAACCACGTGCTATGACATGTACTGACCACCAGGGGCAGATGTTCTGATCTGTACGTTAGTTTGCTGCTGGGGTCTGGCCAATCAGGACTGAGAGAGACAGGCCAGACACACTCTGAAGCTCTCCCACAGCCCCTCCCTGGTTGGCCAACTTCCCATGTCTCTCCCCAGCCCTGATCATGCACCGGTTGGGACCCTCAGCCTGGCCTGCACCCTCTCACAATCCAGCACCCCTCAGGATGTTGGAGAGCTGTTTTTGGCCTGATCCCACAGCCTGGCCAAGGGATACCCCCCCCCCCCCATTGGTGTCAAATTTGTACACCAGGCCTCTGGTTGATTAATAAAAGTACATAGGTTTCAGGTGTACAATTCTATACTACATCATCTGTATATTGTATTGTGTGTTCACTAACCCAAATAAATCTTCTACTGTCATCTATCATTCCCTTTACCTTCCCTCTGGTAATCACCATTCTATTGTCTGTGTCTGTGAGGATTGTTTTTTGTTTTGTTTTGCTTTGCTTTAATTCCTTAACCTTTTCTACCTAGCCTTCTAACCCTCCTCCCTTCTCACTGCAGTCAGGATGACCCTGACAGTTTTGAGGAGGATGGGGCAGATTTTTTGTAGAGTGTCCCATGGTTGGACCTGTCTGAAGTTTTTTCTCATGAGTAGACTTGGGTTATTGGTTCTGGGGAGGAAGACTACAGAGGGGAAGTGCCATTTACATCACATCTTATCAAGGATGCATTTTGTCAGCGTGACTTACTGTTGGTGTTGACCTTGATCATCTGGGTGAGCCAGTGTTCACCAGTTTCTCCACATTAAATTTTCCCTTTTATTTTTCTTTCCACACTGTCCTCTTTGGAAGGAAGTCGCTGGGCGCAACCTGCGCTTAAGTAGGGTGAGTGATGCTCCCTCCTGAGGGCAGAGGACCCACATTCATTACTGGGGAGGTTTGTCTGGTCTCCCCCTTTTATTTAATTATTTATAATATCTGTATAGACTCATGGACATTTGTTTTATACGTTGCATTACAATCCAATGGCACTTCACTTATTTTCTTGCTCCAGCTGTTCCAGTTGTGGCCATTGGCAATGCTTTCAGTTGCTCCCATGTCTCTGCCGCACCCCCATCTGTGTGTGTGTGTGTGTGTGTGTGTGTGTGTGTGTGTTACATTTGTCCCAGGCTCATCTGACATGTTCCTTGCCCCAACTGAGAATCAACCATTTCTCCAAGGAGCCCATGTTCCTTCATTGGAAAATGGAATTAGACCAGGGTTACCTCTCTTTCTTTCTACTTGAAATTAATAAATCAGAGGTCTTCACACCTTGGGAATGATAAAATCCTTTTTTATTTAGCGCTATTATCTTTATGTAGTAACGATCCCTGACAGTGGTATAATTCCTTGAGTTGACTGATTTTTACTAAGGACTCGTTACAGCAGATCATCTGAAATTTTTAAAAATATATCTCCTTACTGATTTCAGAGAGGAAGGGAGAAGGAAAGAGAGAGATAGAAACATCACTGATGAGAGAGAATCATTGATCGGCTGCCTCTTACACTCCCCCTACTCGGGATCGAACCCACAACCCGGGCATGTACCCTTAGCCAGAATCGAACCTGGGACCCTTCAGTCCCCAGGCTAACACTCTGTCCACTGAGCCAAACCAGCTCGGCCATGTGAAATGTTTTAAACTGGTTTTTGCACTGCTGTTCGGGGAATTGTGAAGTGTCCATGGTGTCCTGGGTGGCTACACCACAGAGGACTATCCGGGAGCCTCAGAAACCACTTGCTTAATATCGGGGCAACTGAAAGCATACTGCTTTGTTAGCTAGTGCCTTACCATCAGGGAAAATGAAAGGCTTTGAATGGAGGAGCTGCCTATCAGGCCCCTCGTTGTTCCTGGTGCCTCGGGCTTAATCCCAGGCGTGTTTTTATTTTTCCCCAAAAACATCAGAACTTTTTTATTATTATTATTGATTTTTTTACAGAGAGGAAGGGAGAGAGATAGAGAGTTAGAAACATCAATGAGAGAGAAACATCGGGTCAGCTGCCTCCTGCACACCCCCAACGGGGATGTGCCCGCAACCAAGGTGCATGCCCTTGATCGAAACCGAACCTGGGACCTTTCAGTACACAGGCCAACGCTCTATCCACTGAGCCAAACCGGTTTCGGCAACATCAGAACATTTTAAAAATTAACTTTGCGTTTAAGACTTGAAGCAGTGAACCAAGAAGTAACAGCGTGCCCAGACACCCGCAGGGCTGGTCTCATGCTCTCCTTCCCCTTCAGGTCTGACCGAGACGGCCTTCTTCAGCTGTGAAGCCCACAATGACAAGGGCCTGGCCGTGTCCAAGGGCGTTCAGGTCAACATCAAAGGTGAGAAGCAGGGCCAGTCCCTGGGTGGAGTGGGGGGTTGGGGTGACCAGGCTTCCCCACTGACTGCCTTTGTGATCTTGGACAAGTCACCGACCTCTCTGGCTGGTGTTCCCCTCAGTAAAATGGGGATCATTACACAACCTACCTGGTCTCGAGGCTTAAATGAGATCACACCAGCCAAAGTGCTCACAGCAGTGCTGGCACATCGGTTTGGTAAACGTTTGCCAGTTTAGCTCTGCGGGGTCTGGAAAGAAAATAGGCTGAAATGTTGACCATGACCATCTTAACCCATCTTCACTTCCCTCTTCCAGCCTCAGCTAGACCCCGTTAGCCCTTGAAGAGAGCCTGGGTTGGGACAGCTGCGTCCTTGGTCCAGGAATGGGCTCGTCCCTCCCAGGGCAGCGGGGGAAGCAGTCCTCCAGCTGCTGCCCTGAGGCGGGCGAAGGGCAGCCAGGGTCACTCTCCTCCAGGCCCAGCCTCCCGTCTTTCTCTCCTCCCCTCCCGTCCCTTTGCTTCCGCTGAGCTGGGGCATGAGGTAATGGAAGGCCCCATCTGGTGGAGACATTCCAATGGCACTACCTCTTCCTCTTCTGTCCCTGGGATCAGAGGCATTTAAATCTGAACTAAAACGGATAGGAAAACCTAAAACCTAATAACAAAAATGTAAATACTGTTTGTTTATGCCTCTTCAAATCACCTTCCTCACCCGCTCTCACAGAAGCTCGGCCAAGTTTTGGGTTTCAGTGTTTGTTCTTAATGAGGGGCCTTTTCGGAAAGTTCACCCCAGGAAAACCCGAGGGCAGCCCATGTGGGCGCCGAGGGCTGGGGAGCTTCCTTCCTCCGGCCCAAAGGCCGTCATTACGATTTTCAAAGGACGTGCTGGAATTTCAAAGCTTGTAAGTGGCATACATTTATAAAGTCATTGTCATCGGGTATAAGCATCTTAAAATTTAAACACCCACAAAAGGTGAAGCACTTCTTTAGTTTTTGTTTCATACAAACGCTCAGCTAAGATTAAATAAATAAATAAATAAATAAATAAAGCCTGTTTCCAAAACTCAGGCTTTTGGCTCTTACTTATTTAAAAATGTATGCCACACCAAGCCTCCGTTCTTCTAGTTTGTTGTTAACTGTAGCATCCGGGACCTAATTCTGATGTGGAGAGGCCGGCCTTTTAGAGCAGGTCTGCAAATGCTCTCTTAAGAGGAGCCGAACAGAATGCTTCTCTTCCCCCCACTCAGCAAGCTGCACATCTGCTGTAAAACTGGAACTCCTGAGCGTGGCAACCCGTGTGTGCTTAACGTGGCCCATCCTGACCTGGCTTCTCCACCTCCACGCCTCCCTCCCCCTCGCCCGCCCGTGTCACCTCATTTAATCCTCACCACCGCCCTGTGCAGCAGGACCGTTACTGTCCCGGTAACAGAAGAGGGAGCTGAGTTTCGAGAGGGCTTTCCACTGTGCCCGGGCCACATCGCAGGCCAAGTGGCGATCAGATGTGCTGGTGCTCACACTGGTCCGCTCGCTGACCCCAAACCAGCCTCCTGTGTCCTCTGAATGACACAAGCACTGGGGTCAGGCAGACCCCAGTTCAAGTGTCCGTGGCCCTGCTCTGTGGCCTTCCCAGGCTTTAACTTCTCTGATCCTCAGTCTCCTCATCGGTAATGGGGACGGAAAGACGACCCCTCTGCTAGGGTTCTAATAATAAGGAAATGAGGTGGAGGCCGTGACAAGGGCGCACATGGTAAGCACACAGCATCATCAGTCACCATTTTTTATTATGTGTGATTATTATTTTAAGAGTTCAATTTAGCACAAGAAAATAAGACACACATACACACACACCCCACACACAAAACTTCAGATTCTCTTTAGATTCTGATTGAAACACCTGTCCACATCTTACATGTTGCTGAGGACATAGCACGCTCGTTATGGTCAAACACACACACACACACACACACACACACAGAGCACAGGCAATAGATTCTTTTTGCTTGAACTGACTCTCACCTGCTTCCTTGGCCTGGAAATTTCTACCCCCCTACACACACATGCACCCCATCTCTGTGGTACCCCTCTCTTCTCCACACTGGGCCCTCTTAGTCCTCTGATCATATGGGTCTCCCCAACTCAAGCAAGAGCCCCGCTAAGACAGGTCTGTGTCTCTTCTTCCCATTTATTGGCCAGCAAGCTGCCTTCACACAGTAGGACTATGGACTCGAACTCAGTAAAGGAGCTGGGCCTCTGCACATCCTTTCCCAGCTGAAAGCGTTTCCTTCATCAGTGGGCAGAGAAGCAGGCCTGGGTCCCCCTTCCGTGGCCAGGCAGAGCACCCCGTCACAGGAAGGCCCGTCTTCAGGCTCACACAGCCACCTCAGGCATAGGGCGGCTCCTCTTTGAAACTTCTGCCTAATTTTTCTAATCTTAAGAAATGGGAACTGGCGTGGTATTGATGTGTCTGTTTGGTCACTTGGCCTCCTGTGGTCTCTAATTGCATTTGTGTGTGTGTCTTTTTCATGTAGTCCTTCCCTCCCCACCAGCTGAGGTCAGCATCCGCAACAGGAGCTCACACGGTGTCCTGATCTCCTGGGTCCCGGGCTTCGATGGCTACTCCCCGTTCAGCGTCTGCAACATTCAGGTAAACAAGCCTCCAGGACTCAGAGGGAAGTGCCCGCTTGGTGCCCTGTGGGTCTCTCTCCCTTTTTCTCCCTCCGGCACCTCCGTTGAGAGTCCTGTCCTCCTCCCGGCTCACTGTGCCCCTGCACACCCCAGAGCCGGCCTCCTTGCTGTGCATGGCCAGGGCCAGCCAGAGGGAACCGTGAGGCCGGGGAGAATTGATTTTAGGTTCAAAAATGCATCCCTAAGGTAGGACTGGCTTGTGACCAGGAGTTCAGGAAGCTAGATACTCATCATCCTTGGCTTGTGGCCATGGATGTAGCACCTTAGCCGGTGGTCCCCGGGAGATCTGGGCCACACAGGCTTTGCAAGGCTTCACCCATCTTAACCACTACCTCCAATGGTAGAAAAGAGAGGTTAGCCATCCTGCAGTTATTCCATGCCAAGAGGTAAACTCTGCTTTGTTAGTTTTGTCAACATGGAAAGTAACTCAGCTGTTTCTTTCCCAAGTGCCCCAGCCCCAGGGCTTTGCAGATTCCCTCAGTGAAACCCATACCAGCTCTGCAGGCTCAGCCCTGAGCTGCAACACTGAGGTCAAACCTGGGAAGCTTATGCCACAAGCAGTGTTCAGAACCCTCTGTGTGTCCGGAGAGACATGGCGTGTGGGAACAGGTAGTGAGCACAAGTGGATTGTCTGCTGAAAACAGGAATGTGATCTGCCTGGTACTTTATCATGCAGTAGGGTCAAGTAGTCTTATAAATGTCTGGTCTTTTTAGTAAAACTCATGTCAACCTGATGGGCCATTTACACCCACTCACTGTAAGGAAGTGACTTCTAAAGAATTTTGTGTTGACAACCGGATATGGGTTTTTGTTTGTGTTTTCTTAAAATGTATTTTAATTGATTTCGAAAGGAAGGGAGAGGGGGAGAGAAAGATAGAAACATTAGTGATGAGAAAGAATCATTGACCAGCTGCCTCCTGCAAGCCCACAGCCAGGGCATATGCCCTGACAGGAAAACGAACTGTAACCTCCTGGTTCATAAATTGATGCTCAACCACTGAGCCATGCCAGCCGGGCAACAACCAGATGTTTTAATACCAAATGGAATTAGACTCCCTGCTCTTGTTGGCTCACACTATTATCTAACTGCTGCTGCTGCTTGGAAGAGTGAACACGTGGGTTATCTTTAAAATAACCCCTCTCCCCGCCATCCCCAGCCTTGGTAAGTGCTTTCCCGCTTTGTAAACCTCCCAAGTACTGTTAAGTGTCAGGTCCTTGTGCCTACAAAATCCTCACCAGGGCTATTCTTTAACAGCGCTTTCTGGAAATATGTTTCATCTACCATATTATTCACCTCTTGAAGTGTACAATGCAGTGATTTTGTTGTGGGGTCGAACCCTGGGTTCAAAATAAGACCACCGGAGGCTGATAATTTATTTTAAAAAAGCAGACAAGAATCTATTGAACTGGCCAGGGCAGCCACAAGAGCACCACACGCAGGCGGACTCCAAACGACTGCAAGGCTTTAGGGGCAGGTAGTTATTTTTAAAGGTTCTGAGAAGGAAAACCCCCATTCTACAACAAACTGTTGTTTGGAATTTTCTGCTGTTCTTCCTAGATAAAATGTTGCTTTCTAGTTTGCTCTAGCCCGTTTGAAGAATGATGAAGATAAACTTAGCTGTCTGACCTTGCAGGCCAGAGACCAGATATGCCCACAGTCTCAATACCATGCCAGGTGCATTTTTTTTTTTAATCTGATAGAACAGCATTGTTTTTCAAGGCCAGCATCGAGATAACCACTAAATGCACATAGGGCTGGCTCTTTAATAAATAAATAAAAAAAAAGAAGAAGTTCTGCCTGTAACCTTGCTTAGAATTTGAATTCATCCTATTTCAATTTTTCCTCACAGAGTTGTGAAACCATCACCACTGTGTAATCGTGTCTGTATTCACAGGAGATACTGAGCTGTAGTTTTCTTGTATTGACTTCTTGTGGTTTCGGTATCAGGATGATACTGGCTTTGTAGAATGAGTTGGGAGGTGTTCCTCCTTTTCTATTTCTTGGAAGAATTGTAAAGAATCGCTGTTCATTCTTTAAATATTTGGTGGAAGTCACCAGAGAAGACATCTTGTCTTGAGTTTTGTGGGGGGGTTTTTTGTTTGTTTGTTTGTTTTAATATCTTTATTGATTTTAGAGAGGAAGGGAGAGGGAAAGAGAGATAGAAACATCAATGATGAGATGATAAGAGAGAATCATTGATTGGTTGCCTCCTGTATGCCCCCTACTTGGGATCAAGCATGTGCCCTTGACCGGGAATTGAACCTGGGACCCTTCAGTCCACAGCTGATGCTCTATCCATTGAGCCAAACCAGATAGGGTATCCTGAGCTTTATTTGTATAGGAAGTTTTTTTGTTTTTGTTTTTGTTTTTTATTCCATCTTTTTACTTGGTCTGGATCTGTTCAGATTTTCTATTTCTTGAATCTCTTTTACTAGTTTGTGTGTTTCTAGGAATTTGTCCATTTCCTCTGGGCTTCCTAATTTGTTGGTATACGGTTGTTCATAATATTCAAATTATAATCTTTCTCTTTGAGGCTCGTAGCAATTGCCCCTTTATCAATCCAGCTTTTAATAATTTGAGTCTTCCCTCTTTTTTTTTTTTTCTTGATCCATCTAGCTGAAGATTTGTCAATTTTAGTATCTCTGTGAAGAACCAATTTTTGCCTTTGTGAGTTTTTCTATTCTCTACTTCACTCATTTCTGCCTTAATCTTTATTTTCTTTCTTCTATTTGCTTATTTTTCTCTTTTTGTTGTTGTTGTTTCTTACAGTGGAAGGTTAGATGATTTATTTTAAATTTTTTTTTTTTATTATGAGCACATATACTACTCATTTCCCTCTAAGCCCTGTATTAGCTGCATCCCTACAGTTTGGTATTTTTCTGGTTTTCTTAAGCTCCTCTCAAGTTTTTGTCATTTGCTTTGTGGTTTTTTCTTTTCTACTGGTTACTCAGGAATGTGTTGTTAAACTTTCACATGGTTGTGCATTTTTCAAATGTTCTTTCTTTGTTGATTTCTAATGCCATTCCCTTGTGTTTGGAGGATACACTGGTTTCCATTCTTTTAAATTGATCAAGGCTTGTTCATGGCCAAGCATAGCTTCTGCTCTGGGTGGAATGTACTCCATGTGCACTTGGGGGAGGTGTATTTGGCTGGGGCTGGGCGAGCTGTTCTGTGTCTGTCAGGTTGAGTTAGCACATAGTTTTGTTTAGTTCTTTTGTTTCCTTGTTGAGTGTTTGCTTGGTGGTTCTATCAATTATGGAAAGGGGGGGATTGAGGTCTCAACTGTTATTTTTGAATTGTCTAGTTCTCCCGTCATTTCTCTCAGTTTTTGCTTCATGTATCTCAGGGTTCTGTTTTGGGGAACTACGACGGCCTGTTTCCTATTGTAGGGCCATGACTGTCCCCATATAGGGACATAGCTGAGGCATGGACAGCCCCTTTAAAATGTTACCAAGTTGCTGAGCTGTTTGTAGAGTCCAAGAGGACATGAGGCTCCTTCCACACAAGGACGGCTGCCTTCAGGGGGACTTTGCAGAAGCGCTGCCCCGCCTTGAGAGAAGGGTCTCAGGGTAGACATGAAGTGGAGTGAGCTGGTTAGAAAACACCAAGTCACCCAGAAGGTGGAAGGTGATGACACACACTTCACCTGCTCTTTCTCCCTCTTTGTGTGTGTTCTCTCTCTCTCTCTCCCTCTCTCTCTCTCTCTCTCTCTCTCTCTCTCTCTCTCTCTGTCTCTCTCTCCCTTTCTCTCTCTCTTTCTCTTCACCTTGGCTTTGGGTGGCCATGGCCTGAGTGAACAAATCACCCTTTGAGCACAAAGTTGCAGCTTGCCTCGCCTGCCTTATATCCTGTGGCACTGACATGGTTATTCTGTCTTTGTCCCACCAGCCAGCTCTGCCTCTCTTCACCCACTCTCCTTTCCATCTTGGGTAAGCTGACCAGATTTAACAAATGAGGAAAAAGTAATCTTACAAGTTAAATTACACCAGTCATTTTGTGACATAGCCATACGTATAATCATTTGTAGTTGACCTGATACCTGATATTCAAACATAACTTTTTTCTTTTTTTTCTTTTTACTTTCTCCTGCAGTCCTAACAGGATTAGTAGGGTTGGTTTGAGAAGTTATCATTTATATTCTGCAGATAACTGATATATTCTCATTTCTAAGGGACCAAGGATAGTTTTGTAGCAGGTTCCCAGTCCATTACAGTTTTAAACTCTGACTCGGTAACAAATGAATGTTCTGGCTGAGCTCAGATCCACGCGGAGGAGGACACACCCTCTCGCTTCCTGTGTCCTGACACGAATTCCTTTCTTCACCCATTTTTGGGCTGCATACTCCAGGTCTATTTTTAACGGTCCCACGTACTTCTTGCCATCTCATTCCCTCTTTTCCCCCAGGACCACTGAGAAGCCTGTTATAGAAACCCCGTCCTCTTCCAGGAACGGCTCTCAAAGCGCGTCTTGTGCCTGGAAATGCTCCGCACGTTGCTCCCCAAATGGTGGATGGAGAACCACAGGCTTTCTCACCTTGGTCTCCAGGGTCGGTCACCAGGAAGGAGGTGCATACTCTAAAGTGAAGAAACAAAGTGACTTCTGCCAACAGCCAGGACCCAGATGAGCGTGTAGCTCACTGAGTTTCCTCTGGGGGCTCCTCAGGCCAACTGGGGCTTCTTGTCTCCCAGTGGAGTCTCCAGTTCTTAGTCAGAGCGGAGGTGAGGCCTCACCAGCTCAGTATCATGTAGCAGATCCCAAATTCCAAAATGTCATTTGAATGCCTCTTGGCCTACATTTTGATACCTATATCCTGTAATAACAGACTCGTGTATCCACACCCGTGATTACTATGAGGAATAGATGCAGGGTTTAAGATACCCCCCCACACACCAAAAAAAAATTACTCTTGGTTCTTTTATTTATTTATTTAATATCGTTTTGTCTTTTATGACTTATAAATACTCCATGTCATAGAAGTTTTATAGAAGTTTTGAAAAGTGTGCAGTGAAAAGATACCCATTCTCACACACCCTCACTCACAGGAGGTGTGCTTACTGGACAAGCGGGAGGTTTTTGCTGGGAATCCCCTCTCCTGCCTGTGCGTACAGAGGACTGTGGAGAGGGCTGTGGAGATTCTGGTGGGATTTGTGAAGGATGAAGAGAAGGAACTCAGAGAAAGAGCTGACATTTTAAAGAGTTTAGAGGAAAGTTGGTTGGGTGAGATGCAAATGACTCTTTCCTATGTCTCCCCACTAAAAAAATGCCATAAAGTCTGAATTATCTGTGTGTGCTTTTGAAACGAATTTATATTGGAGTGTAATGAGAGGGGGGAATAATGGATAATGTGCCCTGGCAAGTGTGGCCCAGTTGGTTGGGCATTGTCGTCCCATGCACCGAAAGGTTGCTGGTTTGGTTCCTGGTCAGGATACATGCTCATTCTCCCAGTAGGGGGTGTGCAGAAGACAGCTGATTGATGTTTCTCTCTCACATCACTATTTCTCTCCCTCTGTTCTTTCTAAAAATCAAATTTAAAAATCTTTTTTAAAAATTAAGAACAATGGACAACACTAAAATTTCTTCAAGAAAGAGCAGAGGGTCCTCAGGTTACACAATGAAAAGAAAAGCAGATTAAAACAAAATCCAGTATTCCATCTTCTCAAGTAGGATTTTGGAAAGGTTTTCTTTAAAAGTCTAGATAGTAAATTCAGGGCGCCCCCACAAAAATTTATATACACAATGGATAGTTCAATTTTTAAAATGAAATATATTTTAATAAACATCGCCTTTATTATTATTCACTGTCTGTACTTTTTAAAAAAACATATATTTTATTGATTTTTTACAGAAAGGAAGGGAGAGGGATAGAGAATTAGAAACATCAATGAGAGAGAAACATCAGTCAGCTGCCTCCTGTTCACCCCCTACTGGGGATGTGCCCACAACCAAGATACATGCTCTTGACTGGAATCGAACCTGGGACCCTTCAGTCCACAGGCTGATGCTCTATCCACTGAGCCAAACCGGTTAGAGCACTGTCTGTACATTTTGGGGGGACACCCTGTATGTTAGGCTTTGCCACCCTGTGTCAGTTGACTTTGTTGCAATATCCTGTGAAACAGCTGAAAGAAATTGAGGCTTGAGGTGGTTCTGAGAGAGAAAGGGCTGTTTTATAATGCGTTATAATAATTGTAACATACCGGTAATCATTTGCTCTGTCGCCTACCACAACGAGACACTTATTTTAGGCCTTTTCCTCAGGACCTCAGTTGTTGCTCCGGCAGCATGAGTAACACTCAGTAATGTGGTGTGTGGCCCGGAAGGAAGCAGGTACTTCCCTCCGTGGAGAGGGAGGGCCACGTGCACAGGATGCCTGAGATCCCACGTCTGACATTCCCGCCACTTTACTAATGCCGGGTCCACGTCTTCACTTTTTGTTTAGGTCAAGGAAGTGGATCCTCTGAGTAATGGCTCCATCATGAATTTTAACACCTCTGCTTCTCCATCTCTCTATCAAGTCCGGCAGCTGCAAGCTCTGGCTAACTACAGCATCAGTGTGTCCTGCAGGAATGAGATTGGCTGGTCTGCCCGGAGTCCTTGGATCTTGGCCAGCACGACCGAAAAAGGTAATTCCTGGTGTTCAGAATATTACTTCTAATGGCATATGGTTAAGTCCTTCCCAGTGGTCTGATTTAGCGTTTAAATTTTGCTTTATTAGGTCTTTGTCTCTGGAGGAGAATTTTATGGAGGTGGCCAGTAAAAATGGGAAAGAAACTTATAAACTACATATATGTAATATTCTCTTTTGCATAAAAAGGTAATAGCAGCACACTCTTTATGGCATATATTATTGTTAATTAAAATATAGTAATATAAAGTGCTACTACTCATAACATCAAACTCAGGAAAACTAATGAATTTGAAGAAGGCTAATGTTCACCAAACCCTATGTGCCGGGGACCATATAGATGCCTTACATACATTATTTATTCGATCCTTATAGGAGCCCTAGGGAGTAGATACTGTTCTCTCTGTTATCTTACTCGTTACATCTTTAAACTTTGAAGAATTTTCTGTATGCTTCTTTTGGGTTGAGATTTTTTCCCCCTTTCCTATGAATAAGAGTGAATTCTGTTAAATTCGAGTCACACAAGTTTCGTTTTTCCCAGTTCGAGCTCTAGATCACTCAGAACCTCTTCTGTGCCCTTAACTCCAGTCTTATACACCCCGTGGTCTAGTCTTATACAGACAGAGGACAGGTCCAAATCAGAAATTGTTAGGGATTAATCCTTGCACAAATGAAACTTTAGTGCCAAAATTGTAAAATACCTCCTTTTCTCTAACGAGGAAGAAAAACCTTTGAGAAAAACTTTTATATGCTGTGTTCCACTTTCGTTGAGTTCAAAATACTTTCTGATTTCTTCTTTGATCCATTAGTTATTTAGGTGTATAACTTAATTTCCAAATATTTGGGGGGTTTCTGGAGATCAGTGTGCTGATTTTGACAGAGAACATAATTTGTATCACCTGAATCCTTTTAAATTAATTGAGACTTGTTTTATGGCCCATAATATAGTCTATCTTGATAAATGTTTGGTGTGCTCTTGAAGAGAATGTGTATTCTGCTTTTTATTAGATGGCATCTACACTAATAAAAGAGTAACATGCTTCTGAAACCAGTTTGGCTCAGTGGTAGAGCATTGGTCTGCGGACTGAAAGGTCCCAGGTTCGATTCCGATCAGGGGCATATACGTTGGTTGCGGGTACATCCCCAGTAGAGGGTGTGCAAGAGGCAGCTGGTCGATGTTTCTCTCTCATCAACATGTCTAGCTCTCTATCTCTCTCCCTTCCTCTCTGTAAAAAATCAATAAAGTATATTTTTTTAAAAAAGAGAGAGAGTAACATGCTAACTGACTGTACCTTCGTGACACCCACCAGCCAATCAGAAGTGAGTATGCAAATTAATTCAACAAAGATGGTGGGTTAATTTGCATACACAGGCACTGAGTGGCCAGGGGGTGGGGCAGAACACTCCTGGTGCCCCAGGCCTCTGGGCAGCATGGGAAGGTGGAATGGCAGCTCCAGCCAGAGCGAAGGCAGTGCCAGCAACCTGGGGAAAGAAGGCCCATTCTTGCATGAATCTTCATGCATCGGGCCTCTAGTATTCTATAAATGTCACCTTCCTTAAGTTGATTGATCATGTTTTACAAATGATACCTACTTCTACCCATTATTTAGAAAGAAGCATTGATATCTGCAGTTATACTTATGGATTTATCTATTTCAATGTGGAGTTCTAGCAGGTTAATCTTTATATTCAAAGTGTGTTTCTTTTAAGGAGCATAAACTTTGATCTTGCTTTTTAATTTATTCAAATATCTGCATTTAAATTGGGATATTTAGCTCATTAAAATGTAATGTGATTATTTATATTATCTTGCTTACAACAAATTTTATTTACATCTTTAAACTCTACGTTTAAAGGTTGAGTTTAAATCTCACATTTTTATTTTTCTGTCTGTAGCCCTCCTTTTCTTCTTTTGGTTTAATTGAATATTTTTATTCTATTTTCTCTCTTTAATTTGTTTGCCTATTAGTTTTAACTTGTTTTCTGTTTTTGTGTGTGTGGTTGCTTTAGGGTTAATGTTTAACTTACCACTGTTTACGGTCAAGTGATGTTATGCCCCTTCTATGGATCATGTTGGACCTTCAATAGAACTTTCTGAAAGATAGTTTTTTAGATATAGACGTACACATAATTTTAGGTTCCCATATTTTTACTTTCAGGACTTTAAAAATGTTGTGTCACTGTCTTCTTTCTTGAGTTATTTCTGATAAGAAATCTACAATCTTTATTTGTTCCTCTGCATGTAATGTATCTGCATGTATTTTGTCTCTGGTTTCCCCTTCATCATTGACTTTGAGCTATTTAATTGCTATGTGCTTTGGTATAATTTTTTACTTGTGCTTGGGGTTCATTGGATTTCTTAGATCTATATGTTTTTGTTTTGCATCCAATTTGAAAACATTTTAACCATTACTTTTCCAAATATTCTTTTTATTCCCACCTCCCTTCTTAGAGGACTCAATTACATGTGTATTTGATCACTTGAAGTTGCCTCATAAGTCATTAATATTCTGTTAGTTTTCCCCCCTGCTTCTCTGTGGTTATTTTTTAAATATAGTTTCTATTGTATTTTCAGGCTTACTCATCTTTTCTTGTGCAGTATCTAATCTGCCATTAATTTTATCTAGTGTATATTTCATTTCTCACATAATTTTTGTATTTTATTTGTATTTTTCATATTTCTTCTTAACTTTTGGACCATATGGAATGCAGTTATCACTGTTTTAATGGCCTTGCTAATTCAAATATCTATGTTATTTCTGGGGAAGTTTTGATTTATTTATATTCCTGCTATATAGAAGATGTGGCAATTTCTTTGTGTAGCTAGTAATCTTTGATTGCATTTACGAGATTGTGAATTTATTTAACCTCGTGGGATGCTAGATATTTCTGTATTCCTATAAATATTGAGCTTTGTTTTGGGACATTGTTAATGTATTGGGAAAAGATTGTTCCTCTTGGATCTTTTAAAATTTGTGAGGCAGAACAGGAACAGCACTGTCAGTTACTAACCACTATTGATACAAGACGATTATGTGTACTCTGGCTAGTGACCCTGGTACCATTAGATTTTCCAGTGTGACAGCTGGGAATAGACAGTATTCCTAGTCCTTAGTGAGACCCAGGCACTGTTATCTTTAGTTCTTTCACTTATTTCTTTTCCTGTCTCCATCCAGAGCATCTAGTGACTCCACGACCTTCTCTTGGGCATTTGTCTTTCTTGGTTTACTCCCTCATTTTCACGGAGCACATTATCCATTATTTCCAGGGAGAGTATGTAAAATATTAAAACTATGGGAACTCACATGTCTTCATGTCATACTGGATTGATAATTTTTTCTATATAGAATTTTTTGTTGTAAATTACTTTTCCTCAAGTTTAAAAAAAAAAGTATATCTGCATTGTTTTTAGCTTCATGAGTCATTATGGAGAATTCTGATGCTTGAGTTTTTCTATTTGAACTGTTTAATTGGATTTTTAAAATACTTTCTCTAATCATGGTGTTGTGATGTGGAATTTGTTTGCCATCATCATTTATTTGTCGGCCACCATTTGGTGGTTCTTTTGATCTAGAAATGCAAGTGCTTTGGTTTTGAGACTTTTAAAAAATATTTTTTTATTGATTTCTGAGAGGAAGGCAGAGGGAGAGAGAGAAACATCAATAATGAGAGAGAATCATTGATTGGTTGCCTCCTGCACCACCCCCACTGGGGACTGAACCGGGAACCCAGGGTAGTGCCCTGACTGGGAATTGAACTGTGACCTCCTGGTTCACAGGTAAAAGCTCAGCCACTGAGACACATTGGCCAGGCTTGATACTTTTTCTTATACATTTTTTTTTCTTTGAAAATATTCTCCTATTTTTCTGACCAGAAATTGTATTAGATAGTTGTTGGACCTCTTTGCTTCTTTAATTTTCTTTTCTCAAGTTGGCCTTTTTTCTTTAATTTTTAGTTGTAGTTATGGAGGTTTACTTGATTTCTCTTCTAATTCTTCTATTAAACATTTAATTTTTTTTCTTATATTGCTGATAGAGCTTTCTATTTCATTGACAATTCTTTTTTCAGTTCTCAAGTATGCCAGCCTTTACCTATCTTTGGGCATGTTAATTATCAGGTTATTTGTTGTGGTTTTCTCTAGTCCCTATAATGGCTTTATCTCTTCTGCGCTCTCTGTCCTTTATGTTGTTGGTTCCTGGACATTCATGAAGGAGACTTCCCTGACCTTTCCTGATCCCCCAGTGTCCACTCCTTCTAAGAGTAGAGAACCAGCAATTTGATTGGACACTGTAAGTGTAGGTGGGGTTTGTAGACATCTCTGTCCGGTGATTCATCAGTGACCTTAAGTATTTAGGTTAGCATACTCCCAAGTGTCAATATTGCTATTCTTTCCTCTGGGACTGCTCACTTTCTCTAGAAAAGAAGTCTCCTGTTTGCTGCCTCGTAAATAGAAACATGGCTGCCAGTGTTCTAGCAGCCAGGTGAGGTGGTGTCTTCCTCATTCAGGGCACAGACTTTCGCTTATTTTTTCCCACTTACCAGTCTGGCCTCTCATGGTGCCTTCATTCTACGGGTGCCCCTAGTCCAGAGGCTTTTCAGTTCATAGAATAAGGTGTCCTATCTTCTGTGGGATTTGGGGGGAGTTCCTGCCAGGTGTGTGGGAATAGGTTAGAGGAGTGTCAAAGGCTAAATTCTTCCCAATCAAACTTTCAGTCTTCCAGTTTTAGTTCCTGGGCCCCTTGCTTGTGAACCTCTCTCCAGGTGCCTTTGGGAGAATCAGCTTGCTGAGTTCATTACACTTTCGTCTCTTTTTCATCTGTCCAATATATGTTAAGATTTCTCTTACTTTAACTTTTATTACCCTGTGTCCTTGTGCGAGATAACAGACATTTTGGTATAAAATGGGTCTATGACTTAGTAGAATTTATTATGAATCAGAGAATGAAGACCAGTGCTAAGTGCTTCATTTACACCTAGCCCAGTAATTAACATCTGACCTTCTGCCCTCCAATAATGAAGTGTCTGACACATAAAGTAATTTCCTGATTGGTTAGTTCTATTCAGCCCATCAGTCACTGCAGCTGTGCCGAGTTCCCTGTCTTATACGTCTCTCGGACCCGGACCTGATCTCCAGTCGGTCGGTTGACCTTCTGCCCCACCGGCTTCTGTTCAAGTGTGTCTGCTTTGCTTCCCTAGCAGAGTCCTTGAGTGCCACACACCATCCTCCCTGCCTTCCTCTCCCGTATTCTTTTAGTTTGGAAAGGGCTGGCTTTAGTTCGCAATGGTCCTTCGTGGAGAAGAGGGTGGAAATCTGCTCTTTGTCTCCGTCTCATTTAAGTGCTTTCCTAGAACATTCGAACATCCGAACATTCAGAAACCAAAAGGGGATGAGTATCTGTGTGCTTTTCTTTGTGGTTCTTCATCCTTCTCTCCTTGTCCTTTTTAGCCCCATCAGTATCACCTTTGAACATCACTGTGTTTCTGAATGAAACTAGTAACAAAGTGGACGTCAGATGGATCGAGCCTCCCATTGAGCAGCAGGATGGGGACCTGGTGGGCTACAGGATATCTCATGTGTGGCACAGCGCGGATGCTTCCGTAAGTCTGGGCGCTAGCGGAGCGCGCTTGTCTCCTCAATTCGCTGGTTTAGAACTGTTTTAGACGCTTTCGTTTTGCTGTGAGAATGCCAGGTGTTACTGAGTTAGACACGGCACTTTTTAGTGGGTTATGAAGAGTGTCATAAAAACTGGAGGCTACTGAAAGTTACATCTTTGGGCCTTTCCTCGTTCATCAATTCATTCATTTATTGGGTACTTATGTGTAGAACCCACCAGATTCTTACATTCAGGGAGTGTGGCTCTTGTAGGAAGTTGTGGGAACTACCCAGATAACCACAGCAGGCGGTTGAGAAGATACAGGGCTTAGCAGGCCAGCAATTTATAGCCTCTTGAAATTCCAGGGACACTTTTCTGAAGAAGGCTGTCAGGGAAGAACCCAGCCTCCTAGAAAATAGCAAAGGGTAACCTGACTCTGAAGGAGAGGGCTCAGCAAGCAACAGGCCGTCTTGACACAGCTCTGTAGGAGCGAAATGAGACACAATTCTCAACCGACCAGAGCAAAGCAGTTGGCACAGCACAGCAGAGAGTTGGAGCATCAGCCTGGTGGCACGGGTTCCCCGGCCCCAAGCTCCGTGGAGCTGTGCCACTAAGGGTCCTCCAGACAAGAGCTCGGCACTCCGAGCAGTGAGAACAAACAGTCGATGCTCTCTGCAGGTGCACGGTGGTCTTGCTGCAGCCACCTTGACCGACTTCACTGCCTAAGTGACCAGCCCCAATGTGGCTCCGGGTCAGGGGTGGTTGGCCTTGCGGTTTGGCCTCCTCAGTAAGGAAGCTCGGGACAGTGCATATGCCTCACCGGTAAAGGTGGTACTTGTTCTGGGTTTGGAATAATTTTGGCAGGTGACGATGGAGGAGTTCCAGATGAAGAAAGGTCACGAGAGATGAGGCATAATGTGACAGCTTTGGGGGATCATGACTCACTCAAGGCCCTGAAACATGAATATTTTCAGGGGTGTGGTGTGAGGAGAAGCTGGACCAGGAGTCCTGGCCATGTGTGCAGGGCCCTGGACAATGGCCAAGGTGTCTGATAGGCAAGGGAGCCAATGAGAACCTTGAACTTAGGAATCCAGTTTGAGAGTTGTATGTTACAAAGATGGGTGATAGGACTATTACTCTTTTACATGTAAGAAAATTGAATTTGTTAAAAGTAACCTTCAGATCTGCCTCTTTCTACCAGAGCATATGGCCAACTGGCAGGTCACTCAGCAGCTTCTCCTGCTGCTCACTGAGAACGCTGAGAAGAGCCTGCACTGCCCAGCAGTGTGACTGGGAGGGACACACAGGCTGGGAAAGGAGGGCCCGGGTGAAGAAGGGCACCCTCCACCGTGAAGGCACCCTTGATTGCTCTCCCTAAGCTCCTGATTTAAATACTAACCTCATCTAAAAATATCTTTCATAGCAACATCCAGCTGAGTATTTGACAACAGATCTGGGTAACACATAAAATTAACCATCAGAATTGTCGTGAGTGTTGATTTAATATTAGTCTGTGCTGGGAACTGGGGGATACATGGAGATGTCAGAACGTCAAATAGTTCCTGCCTTATCGACAAAGATGGCAAGACTCTTCGTAGTTCAATAAGGACTGTCTGGTATAGATAGTAGTTTCGTTGCATAATAGCAAAAAAAAAAAAAGGGCAGAGGATCTACGTGAGAAACTGTGACTCCCTAAGCTCCAGCCAGTGCCCTTCCAGTGGGAGTGAGTTTTTTAGGCATGACTCCAGTTGAGCCAGAGGGACATCCTGACTTGGTTACTGTGAGGTATAAAGATCGCAGCTGTGTTGAGAATACTTGACCAAAGTCAGAAGTGTGGGGGATGCAGATGAGTGATGAGCCTGGGGGGCGGTGGGGCTCAGGTCCCAGGCAAGCCCCCTCCTCACTTGGGAGAGGGAAAGGACTGAGGTCACTCGTAGTCCTTTGTGACAGGGTAGACACACTGGGTTCACCACAGGACTATCTTTACCACCATCACGAAGAGCCTCCTTGTTTTGAGTTTTACATTCCCGATGGATGTAACCCGGTGATGGGTCAGATTTTTGGCATCCCTGTGGCATTTGTACAGGGCATCACATGAAAGCAACAGCTTCTTGGCAGGAGAGAGGGATGGGGAACAGCTGCGCCCACAGATGATGTCTGAGCTCATTTCAGTCATTTTCAGTCTCACCTCATTCAACTTTTACCAAAACTGCTATTTTATAGTGGGATAGTTGAGACTTGTTCTTTTTCTTTTATTGTCTCAGTTTACCTACCAGGAAGCAGATGTTGGACGCAATAGGTGATGGAAGTAGAAGAGAAGGAAAGAAGAGGACTTAGAGTCCATGATTTCTCATGTCACATAGTAAATGACTGCAGGCTGTTACTTGTACCAGTCAAACCCTGTGCTAGAGTTGCAGCTACAAGAGAAAGAGCTTCGCATTTCCTGGTCTTTTGTCCCAGAGCATGTGCAAGGTGCCTGTGGATCAATTGCAGTTGCACCCTGGCTGGGACAGGGGAATCAAATCTTAGAGAAAATATCCTCTTCACAAAGCTCAATTCTTAAGATAGTATTGTACATGAAAGCACCAATCATTTTGTTTTGAGTCAGTAGGAATTTTTCCTGTCTTGGTTGGCAGAAGATAGTGATCATTGAGAGACATTTACGGGCAGGTCTTTTTTTTCTTTCCTCTGGTGTGGATGATAGCTTCCTTATTATTTATTATTATTGTTGTTGTTGATTTCAGAGAGGAAAAGAGAAGGAGAGAAATATAAACATCAATGATGAGAGAAAATCAATGATTGGCTGCCTCATGCATGTCCCCTACTGGGTGTTAAGTCCGCAACCCGGCATGTGACTGGCTGGAAATCAAGCCATGACCTCCTAGTTCATAGGTCGATGCTCAACCACTGAGCCATGCTAGTTGGGCTGATAGCTCCTTCTTTAGTGGGGGGCTCGAGCTGAAGGGGCAAGAGTGCTGAAAGCCCTATGAATGATGCAGCATGGAGCCTAATGCACTCACCGCCACTAATACCCAGCTGGGCTGTGCATTCTTTTCCCCTTTGCTCAGATCACTCCCTCTGCAGTGAGAACAGTCCTGCCAGTTAGGGCTGTGACCTTTCCAATCATTACCTCCTTCCAGATGCTGGATCATCCCAGTGAGAAGGTCACTTGCAATCCTGCTGTACGTTGTGCATTGTGATGGTCTTGTGACAACAGAAGGGTTTGTGGTTCACTTTAATTTGGGCAAATCCTCTGATGCAGCTGAGCTTCCAGCTCATGAGCTGCAATAAGAGGCAAGTAAAATATAAGATCAGTCAACCCTGGGAGGAGCCTGACAAATACATCCTTCATCTCTATTTCTCAAACACCCTTCATTTCTAAGGGGCGAGAGTTAGCCACAACTTCATCTCTCCTGGACTTACATGTCTATTTCCTTCACTAGGTTAGAGAGGTTTTCCATTATTTTTTCACATACTGGTAGGTTTTTAATTCCTTGCTCTCTTTCTTCTCCTTCTGGCACCCCATAAATAATGGCACACTTGAAGTTGTCTCAGAGACTCCTTATGCTATTCTCATATATTTGGATTATTAGTTTTTTCTTGCTGTTCTGATGGGGTGTTTTCTGCTTCCTTATCTTCCAAATCTCTGACTTGATCCTCTTCTTTATCTACTCCTCTGCTGACTACTGTAATGTAGCCTTTATTTCTAATAGCATATTCTTCATTTACGACTCGTTACGTTTTCTGGTTCTGTTTTTATGTTCCTCTCTCTTTGTTGAAGTTCTCACTAAATTCATCTACCCTTCCTCTAAGTTTATTGAGCAACCTTATAACCAGTATTTTAAGCTCTGCATCTGGTAAATTGCTTTTCTCCATTTTTTTTAGTTTTTTTTTTTTTTTCCTAGAGTTTTGTTCTATTCTTTCTTTTGAGATGTTTCTTTGTCTCCTCATTTTGGTAGCCTCCCTGTGTTTGTTTCTATGTATTAGGTAAAGCTGCTGTGTCTTCCAGGCTTGGTTAGAGTGGCCTTATATAGGAGGTGTCTTGTAGGGTCCTGTGACACAGCTTCCATGATTATTCGGCTGAGCACGCCAGGTGCACCCTCCGTGTGGGCTGTACACCTTCCTATTATAGTTGAGCATTAATTGCTGTTGACACATCAGTGGGAGGGATTTACTCTCTGGCCCGATTGGCTGCAAGGACTAGCTGTAACCACAGTGAAGGATCAGCCATGCAGGGGCCCATGCCATCAAGCAGGACTTATTTCACAGGACTTGGGTGCCTGCTGAGCCTGTCTTTTGAGAGTGTTGATTGTGGAGGTGGTTAGGAGGTGCTTTGATGTGATCTGAAGCTGTCCAAATGGTGTGCTGGCTCTAGGGCCTCCCTGGTTATGCAGGACAAGGTCCGCTGCTGCCTGTGTCTTGCCATGGACACTGGCATGAGCTAATCTGCAGATGGCTGCTACTTATACCGGGCTTGAAAGTAAATGGGACAGTCTTTGATGAGTGTGGACTAGTATTTCTTATCTCATTCTCATTCACATAAGGTATCAGTAGACCTTCCATGAGAAAAAAATTCTGTGAGTAAATCAGTTGATAAAATATTACATATTATGTTCTTTCTTGAAGACCCAAGTGTCTACTGGCAAGTTCAAGGTTCTCTGATGTTCTGCAGTGAAGAGATATGTTTAACTTTGATGTGGGAATTGCCTCTATGTTAAGCACTCAATTTGATCCATGTCATTCTTATAGAGCTCACTGTTGGGGGATTGTGGCTCTAATGCTGGTTTTGCTGTGGTTGGAAGGGTAGAGGTATAGATCAGAGGGAAGTCTCATGGCAGATTATTATGGAGAACCAACTTCTTCAAAGCCCTGGAAAGTCCCATCGCACTGGAGGATTCCTTCGCTGGCCTAGAACTCTGCCTCCTGACACGCTGCATTCCTGGGTATAGGCAAGTTCCCTCCTTCCTTCCCTCCATCCTCCCTCTCACTCACTGTCAATGGAGGGCATAGCATTTGAACTGGTGTCATTTTTAGATATGAGGAATAGGCATGATTCTTGTTAAGCCAGATAGAGGTCTCAAACACTTTAATCAAGAATCCATCAAGGATGGTGCATTTTGCCTGAAGGAGAAACCAACAAAGTGTCAAATGACTGTTACAGTTTAGGGAACAGAACGGCCTTGAATGATAGAGGACAGCCCTGAGAGATACAACAAAGTCATTTCTGTGCGAAAGACTTATACATATATGGAAAGAAGAACAAATACAGCACAGAAGAACAAATATAGTATAGGAATTAAGAAATAGCCTTTGTGCCAGATCACATGCTAAGTGTTTTCCATGAAGGAACTCACTTAGCCCTTGCAAAAACATGTTGAGGAAAATACCCCTTTCTCAATGTTCATTTGAGGAAATTGAAGCTCAGAGATGTTGAGTAACTTTCAAAACTCGGGGTTGGTAGCACTGGGATCAGAACCCAGCTCTGGCTGACTCCAAAACTGCATTTTTTCAGAGCCTCACTGCTCTTCCCCAGATGTTCTGGGTTTTCTTCATACTATAGTGTCTTGTTCAAATTCCACAGTGTGGCCTCTTAGTAGAAAGAAGTAAGGAAAGGATGCATTTGAAGGTGTGAGAGTTTTGCTTTGGTGCCTGTGAATTTGAACACTTTTGAACAAACTACAGAAGCTTTATCTGCTAGTCCTTGCCCCAAAGAATGGTCCCGTTCTTTGAGGCAATAAAAAAGGGCCATATTCTCAAATAGAGTTACAAAGATAAGTCGTGCCTTCTCATAGAGGAGAACATATTAAAGTCTTTTTTTAAATATATATATATATATGTTTTATAGTGTGTGTGTTTTTACAGAGAGGAAGGGAGAGGGATAGAGAGTCAGAAACATCAATGAGAGAGAAACATCGATCAGCTGCCTCCTGCATACCTCCTACTGGAGATGTGCCCACAACCAAGATACATGCCCTTGACTGGAATCAAACCTAGCTGATGCTCTGTCCACTGAGCCAAACTGGTTAGGGCAAGTCTTTTGATAACTGGATTCAAGCACCACCACAGTCGCGCTGATGAGCTGATGCCCACGTAACACACACAAGACATCCTGTTTCAGAAGACATGCTCTTACATTTCCCAGCAGGCCAGGTCCACGGGTTTTATCAGTGAATAAAGTTGTAATCGATGTTGTACTATACTTTCAATTTCATTTCCTGAAAACCCTCTATATTTTAAGTCCTTGAGAATATGGGCGTGTGTTGGTGAGAAGTGAAAGGTCACTTAATGAGAACTATGCAGTGTGCCCAGCCTGTGCCCATGACCAGACCAGCTCGTGCCAGGAACACGGCCCCACCTTTTGCAGCCAGCACCTGACACTGAGGGGGATCCTGCACACAGGGTGGTCCTGCCTGTGTGGGATTTCAAATGGGTTTCTTTGTCCGCTTTAAACATCAAAATTAAAATACTGGAGAATATGGATATGGTCATGCCCCTCTTTATACACTTGGCATCAAAACAATGGATAAATGACATAACTTTTTAAAAATAGTAATATGTTAAAACGATATTGGAGGTTACCATTTAAAAATATTCTTAGGGAAAAAAATGGCTCAGCCTCCACTAAAATGTTTATCATATATTTTTCCAATCAAAAATCTATTTACTTCAAAATCTATTGTAATCCCACCCCTAAGGTGGGATAATTTTTATGCATTTCCAAAAATGTGTGACCATAGGCCGTGCCTGGCATCACTTCCATACTTCAGGTTTCAGCATGATGATAACAGCTATGATGGTGGCCATCACCACACTTGGGTGACATTTGCTCCAGGCAGCCACCATTCCAAGCACTTTACATGGATTATTAGCTCTTTACTCATTTAAGGGACAGGAGGTGGAAATGAAAAAGTCACTCCTCTGAAGAAAATTTTACCCTTTGCAACAGCATTGATGGACCTGGAGAGCATGATGCTAAGTGAAATAAGCCAGTCAAAGAAAAGAGTCGTATGATTTCACCCATATGTGGAGTGTAATGGACAAAATATACAAATAACCAAACAAAAAGCAAACTAACAAACTAACTAACAGAGACAGACTCATAGATAGAGAACAGTCTGACAGCTCTGGGTGTTGGGGTGTTGGGGTGTTGGGGTGGGTGGAGGGATTGCGTAAAAAATAATGAAAAAAGAGGAAACTCATGAGCATGGACAACAGTGTGGTGATCGCTGTGGTGGGGAGAAGGAAGGTGGATGAGGCATAGAGGGGATAAATGGTGATAGGAAAATAAATAGGTAAATCGGTAGGTTTTTAAAGTCATTTCTCTAGGTTTTCATAGTAGGTAATAGAACCAAAACCAATAGATGTCACAAAGTACTTCGATGTTGATTTCTGAAAGGATAATTCTGTTGTCAGGATTTCTCTCCTTCTTGGGGTTTAATTAGTTTTGTTTTGTTAATCCTCACCAAAGGATATTTTTTCCATTGACTCTTAGAGTGGAAGAGGAGGGGAGATAGAGAAACATCCATGTGAGAGAGACACATCTATTGGCTGTGTCCGGCACATCCCCCAACTGGGCTGGGATCCAACCTGCTACCCAGGTTCATGCCTTTGACAAGGAACTGAACCTGAGAATCTCCAGTGTGCAGGCTGACACTCTAACCACTGAGAAACAACAGCCAGGGCTAGGGATTTAATTCTTTCTCAGTTATGCATTTCCTTTTATCTTGAGCTAATTTCTCTCATACATGATGTCTTGTTTTTGAGTCTTTGTAGACAAAAAGTACCCTTGTTCCTGGTCAGGCAGAAGGTCTTGTAAGTTGAAGAGCTGTCAGGTGCTAAACTCTGAAGTAGATACATTTTCCTAGAAGCCTGTCTGACTCACACAGGGCAGGGCTGCAGGACTGTGAGCTTGGACCAGGGAGTTACTCCCCTTGGTGATTTTCTGTCCTTCACAAATTAGAGAATGGCCAGCTAACCCATCATCAAAACTGGGTTTGGTACTGACTTGTACCAAATAGGTATCACCTATTTACCAAGTAGTAAATAGAAGTCCTGCGAATTTAATGCATGGTACATGAATACAGACAACAATACCCTATATAATAAAAGACTAATATGCAAACAGACCCTAATGGCAGAATGACCAAAATGACTGCTTGACCAGTCACTATGAGGTGCAC
The DNA here is from genome assembly GCF_014108245.1 of Pipistrellus kuhlii. Taxonomy (NCBI): domain Eukaryota; kingdom Metazoa; phylum Chordata; class Mammalia; order Chiroptera; family Vespertilionidae; genus Pipistrellus; species Pipistrellus kuhlii. Next base: position 49,189,639 of record NW_023425438.1, on the reverse strand, counting down.
TGATCACCTCTTGGTCCCTTTCCACTGCTGGCAGGCTCCAATTGCCCAATAGTGAATAGAGAAGTAGGGGTGGGTGGCAAGGGATGTGGATGGCGCCAGGCCAAGGCCCCCACCCTGCCAGTCACCCCACACACAGGGCAGGGCCAGTGAGTGGGCGAAACAGCTGACCTTTTGGTCTTTCCCCCTGGCCAGTAGGCCCTGATCATCCAATGGCAAGTGGGGATCTGGGGGTGGGTGGTGGCAGGGGCAGGGCTGGCCTTGGGCAGCCAGGGAAGATGGCCCTGATCACAGGCCAGGCCCAGGGACCATACCCTTGCATGAATTTCATGCACTGGGCCTCTAGTTGTATTACAACCATAGGTTCTAGCTTACAGCTACAGCTCTTGGCTATAATTGTGCTGGGAGGGCTCTGTCCTCCAGGCTGGGACTTGCACGTGGCCATGAGAGGACTGTGCCCTCTCATCAGTCCGAGGCTTGAACCTGTCCAAACACTTAGTCGTGCCCCACAGTTTACTTCCTGAAAACACCTATGGCAAGTCCTTTTGCAGCATGGGGTAGAAATGGGATAGAAAACCCAACGTTTTCAGTCTGTGTTTTCCCTTTTCATTGCTTGTCTGAGGGCCCTTCTGGGTCCCGGTGGTCACAGCCTGTCAGATTTGGAAACAGTCTCTGGGTCGCTGACCAAGGTCCCCCCTTGGTCACGAGTCATGGGACTGTCCTCTCCTTAAGGCCTGAGCTGGCTCCACCCTGCACGATGGTTAGAAGTGACTGGCATGAGGCTGAGTAACTGGAAGATGAAGTTACATCTGTGGGTCCAGGTGACCTGACAGTTCCCTCTGTGAAATCAGATTTCCAGAATTCAGAGATAAGGACACCAGGGAGCTTCAGCCCCTGTGTTCCTGTTTGAACAGCCTGCCCAGACCTGACAGTTAGTTTCCTGCCCCAGAGAACGTCGTTAAAGTCAAGGTTTGGAAGCAAAGGGGAAAGTGCTGTCTAAACACTTAGTCTCAGTTACTCTTCCAAAAATAATTCCTGCCTCCCTCCACTCCCCACGTCTTATCGACTCATTGACATGGCAGTGACTTTAAAACAAAATAAAGTAAAACCAGATTTTGGAGAATTGTGCATTTGTCATGCTGGAAGGGGGAAAAATACAATAGCATCAGTAACCTCCTAGATGGAGATTTTATAAAATTCTTACAGTTTCCAGGAACAAGACCACTAGTCCTGGCTCAGGGGAAGCTGGCAGGTGAGCAGTGGTGCCTGGGAACGTCCTTGGTGATGCAGAGGGGTCTGGGGGCATCGGCCACATGCCCCTTCTCTTCCAGAGGCATCTGCAGTGCCACCCTAAGTGCTGTGCCCTCCCAGTGGTGGTTGCTTCCGGCCCATCTTCCAGTCCTGCATCCCTGTGTTCCTGTGTCCCTGCACTTTGGCTCCATTGGCTGTGGCCCTAGCGAGGAAGGACGCTGTGGAAACATGGCCCCTGGGATGTGGGGGGAGGACTCCCGCAGGAGGAACTGTGGCGGAGTAGGCGGCGTGCCTCGGGCAGCTCAGGGTTTCATTTCCTTTACTTCCTTGTCCGTCCCCAGGAAGAGCTGTCTGAGGACGTCGGCCAGGACGGCAGCCATGCTCAGATTCCTGTTCGGGCCCACAATGCCACGTGCACCGTGAGGATCGCCGCCGTCACCACCGGAGGGGTCGGGCCTTTCAGTGACCCCGTGAAAATATTCGTCCCCGCACACGGTGAGAGCCGGGCTCCGTCAGCTGCTGGAGCAGGCCATCCAGGCCACACGGGCTGCCAGCTGTGGGATGGACAGCTGGGTTAAGGCTGAAACGTGGAGGCCAATTTGCCATGGTAATGAAAAGCGATAGGATCACACTTCAGCATGAGATGCCTCCCACTAGCGTGACTACGAATGGTTCTAACTTACCAGGAGAATCAGTCCGCTCAGGGTGTGAGTTGGTTTCCTGCATGTAGTTAAATGAGATGTGCCGACTGAATGTTGGCAAGGCAGTGTGACTGACCCTTCGCTCTCTAGAACTGATGGTTGGTTTTGCTGTTTTAATCAGTGCTGCTTATCCCATTGTTGCCCATTCAGGCCTGAGGCAGCGTCATGATCGCTCAGTCCGCAACATGCAGGGTTTCTTGCAGAAGCCGCCCTCAGACGGCCCTGGGCTCCCTGAGCTAAATGCCCGGCCCTGCATTCTGGCTTCTGCATGTTGTTGGAGTGTTCTTTGGCAAGGTGTCACCGTGTACCCCAAGTGGCCCAAACACTGTGCTTACTTCCGAAGATGAGGGGAGCCAGCTTTGTGCTGACTGTCTGGCCCTGGGTTGTTTGATGTTAAACTGATGTCATCAACTCCATGCACAGGCCTCTGTGTCAGTGTGACCTGTGTGTTTACAAGTCCTTGCCTGCACAGCTTTTGTACTCATAGCAAACGGAACTTGTGAGCAGGCTGGTGAGTCCCCGACGATCTCCTCCAGTGACCCTCTCACAGTTGCTCCCTTACGTGCAGAACTGGAGCCATTTATCAGGTCCAGCAGCCCATAGCTCTGCGCCTGGGACCATTAGTGACTCATGATGGAGACGCCAGGCTTATCAGCCTGGTAGAAATTAAGAGTCAACAAGATTCCGATTCTAAACGCACAGGTTAAAAAGTCAGAATTTGCCCTAACCGGTTTGGCTCAGTGGATAGAGCGTCAGCCTGCAGACTGAAAGGTCCCGGGTTTGATTCCGGTCAAGGGCATGTACCTGGGTTGTAGGCACATCTCCAGTGGGAGGTATGCAGGAGGCAGCTAATCAGTGTTTCTAACTCTATCTCCCTTCCTCTCTGTAAAAATCAATAAAATATATATTTTTTAAAAGTCATACTTGTAGCCCTGGCCATTGTTTCTCAGTGGTTAGAGAACCAGCTCAAGCACCAAAGGATCATGGGTTCGATTCCTTATCAGGGGCACATACCTGGGTTGCAGGTTTGCTCCCTGCCTCCAATGGGGCATCTGGGGGAAGCAGCTGGTTGATGTGTCTCTGTTGCATCAATGTTTCTCTCTCTCTCTCTCTCTACCTCTTTCCCTCCATTCTTTTCTTCCACTCTCTCTGAAAAATAATGGAAAAAATACCCTCAGGTGAGGATTAATAACAAAAACTCAGAATTATAAAAAGCTTTGCTATCGATATATTGGCAGTCCTTGCTTTGCACAGTTCCAATATGCATACATTTCAGTTACCATTGTTCAGTGAAATAACTCCATTCCTTAACAATATGGTTCAAATGTGAGTCACCATCGTATATTAACTGTGAGACCTGCATAACACACACACTTCACGGCCGGCTCTTCAGTGTACAAATCCACATAAGTAACAGGCTCAAGTGACCACAACCGGTGTGCTACTTCTCAGAGTCTGTTCTCGGCTGGTCACTGTGCTTGCATTATTCAATTCACTCACATCCAAGACATATCACCATGCTGCCCCCTTCTATGAGTGACAAACCCAAGTGACATGAAAGAGACACGTGAAAGAGAGTTGCAAACAAAGATGAAAGTGTAGAAAAGAAAGGAAAAATGAGTTGCAGTGAAATTTAAGTTGAATGTGTGTGCAATTATGGAAGAAAGAGCTCACAGATTCTAGATCCACAGCCAGGGACGCAGAGGAGGTGAGCTTGCCCACATGGATGAAGTGATCGTACCCAAAAGGAGGGAGATGTCCAGAGAGAGGTACCCCTACAAAGGCCTTCACATGAAAGAACTCTGAGATGGACTGGACAGCCTTGGAAACACAAAGGATAAGTTGTTGGAAGCAGATCCAAACTTAGAATGGAGCGCAACAACGCACAGGCACAGAAAGTAGATTCTGTCCATGTCACCAGTTACACACCGGAAGGAGGCCAGCTGTCCACACCATTCTTGATAAGTGTTTACAAAGAAATAATCGTGCCTAATTCTTCACGTTTCCAGTGTGTTAGTTACAGTGAATGTTAATTTGACCATTTTTCCTCCCATATGCCTTTGTTGCTGACCTGGTTACCATTGATGTCTGAGACCTACACAGTCTCAGGACTGCCCATTTGTGGGTGATGGATACTCGAGGGACTGGTTCTAAAGCTTATGATTACCTGCTCTTCCCCACTACAAACCAGTGTTTCCTGTGTGTTTCGGATCCCGAGAGGCGTTCTGAATTGCTTCCATTGGTTTGTTTTTACCAGGTTGGGTAGATCTGGCCCCCTCGTCAGCTCCAACACCTGGCAATACAGACCCCGTGCTCATCGTCCTCGGCTGCTTCTGCGGATTCATTCTGATTGGGCTGGTTTTGTATATTCCTCTGGCCATCAGAAAAAGAGTTCAGGAGACACGGTTTGGGTAAGTGTCCCAGTTGAAACATGTTTTGTTTGGCTCTGGCCTGTGTTGCTCCATAGTTAGAGTGCCAGCCTATGTCCCAAAGGGTTGTGGGTTGGATTCTCAGTTAAGGGCATGTTCGATCACCAGCCCTGGTTGGGTGCATTTGGGAGGCAACCAATCGATGTGTCGCTCTCACATCGATGCTTCTCTCTCACTCTCTCCCTCCTTCCCTTCCACTTTCTCTAAAATATCAATGAGAAAAATATCCTCGGGTGAGTATTAACAGCAATAAAGAAATGTTCTGTTCAGAGGTGTCGGTGAGATAGATGGTTATGCTAAGTGACAGTGTCTGTCCTGCCGACCTGCTCCTTGGTGTTCAAACTGTGAGCCCTGCCTGTGCTCACCCTGGGCGGGCAGCATCCTCACTGAGGCCAGCACTACAGAGGCAGCCCGGTTGGGTCTGTGCCAAGAAGACCATCAACAGGCCTTTGCTGCTCAAACTAGGCGTGCAGCTGAGGGACGCTGGAGGGGTGGGCGCAGAAGCAGAGGCTGCTGCTTTGCCTTCTGAGACTTAGCCAAGCATTTAGGAAGAGCACATAGCAGTGTTGCCCTTCCCAGTCTTTGAATGTTCAGTACCTTTTTGCTTCCTCCGAAGTCTCCCCTAGGCACTCTCTTTTCTTGCTTTTCTTTAGGAGGAAATATTTTCTAGAACATATTTTTATTCTGGTTTTAAAATGCATGAAGGACAAAGTGCTGGAATGAGGCCCCCACTCACAACAGCATGAAAACTATCACCTTCTTAGGAATAGACCCAACAGATGTGCAAGAACTTTGTGGAAAAAGTTAGTAGACTTTACCAATAACGTGGAAGAAAAATAGTGGGGAAGTGTGTACCATGCTCATGGATGAGAGGGCTGTTTTGTTGGAGAGATCGTTTTTTCCCTCAAATCAACCATAAATTTTATATAATCATCTTGTTGATTCCTGCAGGGTTGTTGATAAGTGGCAAGCTGATTTTAAAAAGCACTTTGAGAGTAAAAGGAGCAGGGACAGCCGAAGCAGTTGGGTCAGCCCCTGCTGTAGCTATAGCCCAGGGTGAGGAACCCTGTTTTTGCCAAGGTTCATTTGGATATTTATAACATCATTAGAGGGCCATACAAAATTATCAACTTGAAAATTAGCTTGCTGCATTTGGTCAAACATTTAATTAACTCGCCCCTAATGCCTTGGCAGGGCCAGACCAAATAAATGATTTCATGGGCCTTATACGGCTAGGCGTTCCCCACCCCTGCATAGCCTGAGATGTCTGTTTTGTTCACCAGGAACGCCTTCACAGGCGAGGATGTGGAACTGGTGGTCAATTACACAGCAAAGAAGTCCTTCAGTCGGCGAGCCATCGAACTCACCTGTAAGTTGACTTCCATTTTTCTTTGTCGGCAGAAGTTAAAAATGGTTAAGAGCAAAGAGGGAACAACAGATTCATTGACAGATTTCTCACAAAAGCCAGAGGCATCCAAGGATCGATGTTGTTACCCTGCAAGATGCATTCAGCAAGCGGCAGGTAGGGAGTCAGACGTGACCCTGTGCCTCCTTGCCAGCCAGCTTGCAGGAAATATGGGTGAAGGCGATGAGGTGACAGCCTCCACATGCCTTGCCAAGTGGTAGGAGATGTGGGTAGAGGTCCGGGATTTAAAGGAAGCAGCAGAACACCTGGCCTGCTCAGAGCTTGTCATTTCCTGGCCCCCAACTCAGAACGATTTGCTGACGCCCTTGGTATCAATTTTATGCTTTGCTGAATCAGAGTGGGCGTTCTTCTCGTTGACAGGGGTGGGCGGGGTGTGTAAACACATAGTTCTGTATTCTCGAATAATTCCAGAAATTGTGTAGGAAGTGTTATAGGCATCTCTCACTGACACCAGAGAGGTGTGACCAGCCAGGACAGCCCCGAGCCCGTGGGAGAGGGCTGTCTTCAACCTTGATCCTTGTCTTCTCATATAAATGAATCGGCGTTGTGAAAAGCCAATTTAGAAAAAGAAGAAAAGGAAAAGAAAAAACAACTTATTAAAGCAAGTAAAGCATGCATAACGCAGAAACAAAGCAAGCAAACCTATCCATCTGGCTTATGAAGCACAGACGCTCTCAGCTAATCTGAAGAGCGGTTGGATGGGGGTCTGAGGGCTTATGTACCTCCCTGTCTATAGGTCTCAGAATCCCTCTGCTGACTAGTTTGGTACAGATTAATTCTCAAGGTCCCTTTTTTTTTACTCGTTGTGGCCTTCCCAGAATTCATGAGAAGCACCTGTGCCAAGCCCTGCGACTGCTGGCTTCTCTGCTTAGGCTGCAGGGGTCTTCAAACTACGGCCCTCGGGCCACATGCGGCCCGCAGAGGAGTCTGATCCGGCCCGCCAGGTTTTTTGGGCAGTGAGTGCAGCCGAGGTGTTACATTAGGAATTAGTAGTCCATATAGTCCGGCCCTCCAGCTCTCTGAGGGACCGTGATCTGGCCCCCACTTTAAAAAGTTTGAGGACCCCTGGGGGGCAGAACGGCCCTTTTTTCCTTTTGCTTTCCCCTATCTTTCTGCACGCTCTCCTTAGGGAGGTTTTTAACCATTTGCTCTGTGTCCTTGGCTGGGGAGGATAATGGTTTGTTAGTTATAAGCTGGCTGCAAATTGCCTGGCACTGCTAGGCCTTGTTCTAACTTTCCTGTCTCAGTTTCCCTATTCCTCCTGCCCTGAATCCTGCCTGTAACAAAAGTATATGCAAAGACTTTCAAATTTAAGCTTCTGGATGTTTTCTAAACAAAATAACAGCCAAATATAAGAATGAAGGTATACAGGTCGCTGTGAAATAAAAACTCATGTGATATAGAATGATACAATTTCCTTCCTTTTCTAATCTAGAAGTTTGACTTTTAGATGTTACTATATTTCTTAAATATTTTTATTGACTTTTGAGAAGAGAGAGAGAGAGAGAGAGAGAGAGAGAGAGAGAGAGAGAGAGAGAGAGGAGAGAGGAGAGAGAGGAGGAAGAAACATCGATTGGTTGCCTCCTGCGTGGGCTTGATCCTCGAGCTCACAACCCGGGCCTGTCCCCTGACAGGGAATTGAACTGTGACCTCCTGGTTCATGGGTCAACCCAACACTCAACCACTGAGCCACAGCAGCTGGGCAGATGTTCTTACATTTTTTTTTTTAAATCATAATTTACACCAAATTTTTTTTTCTATATTGAAGGACCATTTGAGTAATTTTTTTTTTACCAAGAGCTTAAAATGTCCAGATTGTCCGTATGGTTTTTTGTTGTTGTTTTGTTTTTAATATATATATTTTATTTCAGAGAGAAAGGGAGAGGAAGGGAGACAAACATTAATGATGAGAAAGAATCATTGATCAGCTGCCTCCTGCATGCCCCCCATTGGGGATCGAGCCTGCTACCCGCACATGTGCTCTGTCAGGAGGGAATCGAACTGTGATCTCCTGGTTCATAGGTCAACATTCAACCACTGAGCAACACCGGCAGAGCTGTTGTTTTCTTCCACAGCCTTGCTCACTGCCTTTCTGGGGCACAAACGGGGTCATTTGCCCAGTAGTCATTGAATGGGTCTCCCTCCCCTGGTTAATGGCTCTCACACTAACACTTCCTGTCAGTGCTGCACCTTATCACAGAAGGTCTTGCTCTCCAGTCCTCTCCCAGGTACTGAGCTTCGCACTGTCCATGTCAGTGTGATGAGGCTCAGATGCCACAGCACTTGTGCTCTGTTTCCTGGGTTTCTGTGCCTCCTTCCCTGACAGGGAGGAAGGGAAGTGCCCCAGGCTCCTTTGTGACCTGTCCGCAGGGTATAACAGTGAATAGCCCACTAGGAAATACCTACCGACTTCTCTTCCTCACTTCAAGTCAGGAGTGAACCTCCCCAGTGGGAATCTGACTGCCAGTTGCTGATCCTGCACATGGGAAGGAGAAATGTGGTTGTGATGTTTAGGCATTTTCAGGATTCATCTTGCTATAATCATAGTAAAATTAAGTGTGATATTTTATTACTGGCATTTGGGGGAGAAGAGCCATGGAGTATAAAATGGAAAAAGTATTTAACTATTTTGTGGGCTTTATGTGTAATTTTAATTATATCCCAATGAAGGGAAGCGCAGTGACAGCTCATCTGTCCCCTGTCACTTCCTTCCCAGTAAGCAGCTTGGGAGTCAGCGAGGAGCTGCAGCGAAAGCTGGAAGATGTTATGATTGACAGGAGCCTTCTAACTCTTGGAAAAATTCTGGGTGAAGGTAAACAGCTTAATCCTTTTAAAATATGGGATAAGAAAATAAGCAGTTCACAGTAATTTTTTTAAATGTGTATTTGTTAAATAGAATACCATTTTGTGACTTTAAATTATAATACAAAGAGTTCTATTTTATTATTTAAAACTAGAAGCCTGGTGCACAAATTTGTGTATGAGTGGGTTCTGGTTGGCCTGCCCCAACAGGGTTGGGGGACAATTGGGGGTGGGGTAAGCCTGGGGAAGGGGCCACAGGCAGTTAGCCAGCCGGCCCCGCCCCCTGGTTGAACTCCCAGTTGAGGGAACAATTTGCATATTAGCTTCTATTATATAGGATGAAAAAAGTGAATAGTAATTTTTGAAACTAAGATTGGGCATATGGATGGGGCTCTATAGTGCCTAGCACACACAGTAGGCCTTGAAAATATGAACTCCCTTCCTCTATTGAAAAGCATGTAATTCACTGGTTGGCTTCCTATATCATTTAAATTCATTCCTCAAGATTCCGGCACCCTCTTGGTTAAATAGGGACAAGGGTGCAAACAGAATATCAGAATGTCAACCTGATATTCTGATGTTAGGATGAATGATGATGGTGTTCAGCGTTTCTACTTTATGAATTTTGAAAACATTTCCCATGTTGTTCTGTAATAAAGTGATGACCTGAGCGAAGTCCCAGCCAGCCGAGGTGCTAACAAGCGGGAGGGTAGTGCCTGGCTTCTGCCCTGGTTTCCAGTGTGGAGTGCCCGGCAGCTCTGCCTGCTGCGGTGTCTGGGGCCTCTCTGGCTCAGTGGTCAGGAGAGATTTTGCACAAGGTCCACGTAGGTGTTGTTTTGCTTCACAGGAGAGTTTGGGTCCGTCATGGAAGGAAGTCTTAGTCAGCAAGATGGGTCTTCTGAGAAAGTGGCCGTGAAGACCATGAAACGTGAGTTATCTGTCACCCACGAACCCATTCTAGGTGTGGGCAGCTGCTTCGGTGTCTGGTGCTCCATGAGGCCAGGGTGGCGTTCAGAGGCTGTGTTCTGGGTCACCGATGGCTCAGGACGCCATCCAGAGCGCTGCCTGGGCACAGAGGGACCGTTTCTGTGATGAGCTCCTCACACCTGCCCCAGGTCCTCCACACATCTCACCACCCTAAACTCGCCTGTGCGCCCCTTCTTTATCCCCCGCCCGGCCCCTGACAACCATCGTGTGTCTACTGTGGCCACAGTTTTGTCTTTTCCTGATTTTACTTTGAGAGAACAAAGTTGCTGCGGCCCCTGCCCTTCAAGGAGCATGTTAATTGTGCCTGAGGTTTCCCGTCTCTTCTTCCAGTGGACAACTTTTCCCAGCGAGAGATCGAGGAGTTCCTCAGTGAGGCCGCCTGCATGAAAGACTTCAGCCACCCCAACGTCATCGGACTGCTCGGTACTTAGACAGGCAGGCCTGGGGGCCGGGGGGCTCGGCGCACCCACCCTGCGCCAACGGGGAGCCTGGTGTGACCCCCAGAGGCTGACGCCCCGGGGTCTCTTCACCCAAAGGCTTCTCCTCACCGTTCCCACGGGGGGAGGCTAATGGTAAAAGTGGGGGAAAATGGGACGTGATTTCATGTCAGAATTCGGCGGTTAACACCGTTCGCTGAAAAGCACCAATGGGGAGATCGGGTTCCAGGGGTCGCCACGTCGGTGACCCTGCTCCGAGAGGGAGAGCAGCCTGAGAATAACAATGTTCTGACGACTTATTTTTGCTGCCCTGCAATCTAATACATGCTAAGCTCCTTGGGGAGCTTTCCAAGTGTCTTGGACACTCAAGGGAGATGTGAAAACTAATCTTTGGATATAATATTGTGTCAAAGAAGTGAGTGTTACTCGTTTGCAGCCATCGGCCTCAGCAGACAGAGAACAATGGTGCTTTGTGATCGCACAAAAGTGTGCACCCGCTCTGCCAGCGCCGTGTCAGGTGACAGGCTCTCCTTCTAGAATTCCACGGAAAATGAGTTGCAGCTTTTCCTGTAAAAACTGTTAGAATTTAGGGATGTGGATTCTACCTCAGAATACTTTGCGTAGCTGAAGCATTTGGCTTCAGTGCACGTCTTCCTACGATTGAGTGTCTCACTCTCACATGAGACGAGTCTGCTTCTTGAATTCTGATGCGGTCCCTGCCCCTCACTTGGAATCAATGTAACGAAAACTCCCCAGGTCTCTGCAGGGCTCTGCCTGTTATAGGCTAGTTTTTGAGCGCTCTCATCATGCAAAGGCTGGCCCTAACCTGAAAGAAAAAACATACCGAGAGGTGGACCCAGCGTGCATTCTGTATTCTTGAACTCGGTTACGAGTTACGAGCGTTTGTTTTTTTAACTGTTCACTGGGGCACACGTGGTTTCAATTTGGCTCAGGCTCCTGCCTGCTTTTTCCGGTCACTGCTAACAAGGGCTCTTTGTAAGGAACTCTGCTCTTAATTTCAGGTGTTTGTATAGAAATGGGCTCCCAAGGCACCCCGAAGCCCATGGTGATCTTACCCTTCATGAAATACGGGGACCTACATACCTACTTACTCTATTCCCGACTGGAGACAGGATCAAAGGTAATGAATTACCCGTAGCATTGCCTCTGGACGCTTGACAAGGCCTGGACACACTCAGAGTCTGACCCTGAGTGTAAAGGAGGGAGCGCAAGGACTTGAGCCTTTGTTTGGTGCTCCCTGTGCACCCTGGGGGTTGAAATGGGGTATCCACCTTCCGGCAGGCCTCCCCAGGTCCTGCTATTCCTGTTCATGGGGGGAGAAAGTCAGCTGGGAGCACATGCTTGTGCCCCTCACAGTGGAGCAGGGCGGGGCGGGGGGAGGGGCTTGTGATGTCAGAGTGGCCTCTTTCTTTTGAAGTTGCCTCTCTAGCTTGTTCACTCTGAAATCCCTGGGTGCAGGACCTGTCTCAGTTTTCAGAGGGAAGGTGCCCTGAACTGTTTTTCAGAGACTCTCAGCGTGAACTTACTCCACTCATCTTTCTTTTTTGTTCTGTTAACCCTCATCCAAGGATATTTCTTCCATTGATTTTTAGAGAGAGTAGAACAGGGGTGGGGGTGGGGAAAGAGGGATGGAGAGGAAGAGAGAAAGAGAAATACCTATGTGAGAGAGATACATTGATTGCTTGCCTCCTACACATGCCCCGACCAGGGGAAGGGATTGAACCCACAACCCAGGGATGTGTCCTTGACCATGAATCGAACCCATGACCCTTCAGTGTGGGGCTGACTCTCTAATCACTGAAAACCACTAGCCAAGGCCCATTTTTCTTTCTATTCTTGAAAACGGAAATCATGTTGGTTGCTGTAGCTTTATTGTAAATCTTAAAATTGGGTACCGTGATTCCTCCAGATTTATTCTACTTTCCAGAATTGTTTTTAGCTTTTCTAGTTATGTTGCCCTTCCATATAATTTTAGAATCAGCTTGTTTATGACAAGAGAAGCCAGTACACAGCATTTTACTAACTAATGAATAGTTTCTATTTGCAAAAATACAGTGTTGGAAAGTAACTCACATGTACACTTTTGCAGCCATAGGTAATGCTGGGAGTCAAAAATGCAGAGAAAACCTGGGACATCAAGCTTTCATTCAGGGCTTTGCTGTCTGTTCAGTCAGTTGGGGGAATAAACACGTCTGTTCTGCTAATGTGGCAGGACTAGGACTCGATTACGTAATGCGCTCCTCTGTCAGGGCCTCCGTGCTGTCTGTCCTCACCCTCCCCGCCGTGAATACGGGCTCTCATTTCCTTTGTTTAGATCTTCAGTGTCTTTCATTTTGTACTTGTCAGGGTATAAGTTTTGCACTTCTTTTGCAAAATTGTTCCTAAGCATTTTATTTTTTATTCTTTTGTAGATAAAATTGTTTTCTTGACTTCATTTTCAGAAAGAGTGTTCATTTCTAGTGTATGAAACTACACTGATTTTTGTAGTTCTATACACTAGTGTCCTGTCACTTAGTTGAACTCATTTATTAGTTCTACCACACAATTGTCTTTTTTTAAAATAAGCTTTTACTTATTTTTTTTTCTTTCTTTAGAGCAAGAGGAAGGGAGTGAGAGAAACATCCATTAGTTGCTTTCAGCACACACCCTGACTGGGTATTGAATCCGAAACCTGGGCATGTGCCCTGACTGAAAATAAAGTGGTAATCGCTCAGTGCACGAGACAATGCTCAACAAACTGAGCCACACTGGCAAGGCCCACACAATTATCTTTTAAATAACTTTGGTCACAGTTTGCAAGAATTAAATCATTGTTCAAGGAAAAAATAACACAGATGAATAGTACCTGATACTCGTTATGCCTCCATGAATGTTAGCAGACTTGCTGTTTCTTCTACCCAAATCCTTTTCTGGAAATTAGCATCCAGAAAATTAAAGTCCCAGGAATACACAACACAGCATAGGACTTTCCTCCCTGGTCTGTTTACGTCCTCTTTAACAAGTCCATTATGTAAAGGTAAAGCATAATTAAAGCACTTTATCGTGTATACAATGTGTGGCCGACACTGGTCTTGGCACTAAAAATTCAGGGCTTTGTTCTCACCACGTTGGAAAACCCGTGCCAGACAGAATGAGTCGTGACAAACCCATTGCGCTGGGGAGAGGGTGTAGTGGATGGACCTGCTTGTGGTGGCCGGGAAGTCCCTCCTGCTTTCACTCACGCGCAGTGTCTGCAGAGAGCGCCACTTCGGTGGTCAGCCTCAGAATCAGCTCCAGCCCCGGGTGGTCTCCAACACAGCAGCTCGCGTGCCGTCACGCCTGGAGAAAACACCAGGCTGCTGACAGCACACGAAACAAAAGGAAAATTCCTGTGATAAGGGCCCAAGACCATCCTAATCTCTCTCTAAAAGAAAACCATCTTTTCAAGACATTTCAGATGGATAGCAGATGTGGGTGCACAATTGGACAGCTACTTTAAAGTTGGCTTTTTGCCTCAAAGCATTAGAACTTCTCACCCTCAAAAGCCAGATTCCCCCCCTTCTCTGTGTGGCATGGGTGCTTGGTCCCACTGGCACTCAGGACACGGAGGATCCCACTGAGTGGGATCTCATGACATGGGAGATGAATGTTATTCACTGTCAATACTTTCAAACATGGAGAGAAGAAAATGTGATACCTGCCAAACAAGTGTAGAGTTTGTTTGTTTTCATTCCTTTTTTTAAAATCTTATTTGTGCTATTAGTGATACAGAAATGAAGTTTGTGTCCGTGTCTCATGGCCACACATTTCAGAGATAAAAATTCTATTTTCCCCTGGATGGAGATAACGTGCAGATTTCCTTGTAAAAAAATAATAATAATCTTTCTTCTTGCTCCGTCCCCCAGCACATTCCCGTGCAGACGCTGGTGAAGTTCATGGTGGACATTGCCCAGGGGATGGAGTATCTGAGCAACAGGAATTTTCTTCATCGAGATTTAGCTGCTCGAAACTGCATGTAAGGGTCTGGGTGTGCCCTGGGCCGTTGGACTTCATGGTGTTGGTGTTTGTGGTGGGGACACAGTGGGTGGCCGGTCACTGTCACAGTAGGAGGAGAGAGAGCTCTGGAGGTGGAATTCCTGTGTCTCTGATGCATGACTGGGTTTGTGCCCGTGATTTTCAGTCCCTCCAAAACTTCCTCCTGTGACTCTGTTTTTATTTTCACACTCTCACACCCCAGGAGGGTGAGGTAAGACCTTTGTGATCCCTGTTCATTGCCATCAGCCGGCTTTGGGCCCAGTTACAAGTAAGTCAGCTAATCATGCAGACAGTCATGGAAACCATAACGGTCTTTCCCTACACCCTCACGAAGCTGCCTCGTGAAGACGCCCTGTTCCGTGGACACGCCGACCAGAGCAGCAAGGACAGACTAGAGCTCAAGGTCCCCCCACGTCTTCATGCTGAAGCACCAGACCCATTGTCTGCGGTAGATCTTGAAGACAGTAACTGTGTCTTGACTTAAGTTCACAGTTGAAGGAAGAGAGAAGGTTCCTTAAATGTGTTGCTTTTATTTACTTTTCTTGCCTGGAGAAGTGACAGTGGTGCCTGCCCTCACTCCTCCTAACCAGTGCTCCCCTCCTGCCCTCACTCCTCCTAACTAGTGCTCCCCTCCCCAACTCCCTCCATTTTCACCTCATTTTTGAAAGCCCAGATGGGTCTTGTTTTTGTTTTTTAATTTAAACAATTTTTCTACCACAGAAGGAGACCTCTGAAAATCATTTTTTTCCCCATCAATGTTTCCTTAATGCTTTTCCTATCAAGGGACCAGCTGTCGGTTTGCCCGGAACTTTCCCAGGACAAGGCATGTCCAGTTTTAAAAGTCAGTATCGGGCAAACAGGGACAGGTCATCATGCTACCTCCAGACCCCTCATTTCTACTCTTCCTTCTCCTTTTTGTCTAGGATCTGTTTTTATAGGATGAGCTATCAATGTGATTGTATAACTTTAATTGTCTGGGTTACTCAAGTACTACCTGGCTGTCTGTGGGGAGTCCTGGGTCCCCCCCTTGCAGAATGTACTTGCCCGCCTCCCCCAGGCTGCAGGGAGGCTCCCTTGGACCACAGAGCCGGTGCTGCATCCAGACGTCAGGCATAAAGGCCACTGGGACACTCGCTGAGGGACCAGAGGCCCCGGGTTTGAGCTGGGCTCCCTCTATGCCTGTGCAGCTCCCCTGTTCCCTCCTGGTGCACCCATCCTTGTGCACAGAGGGCCTGGCTGGGTCAGATTCCCATACAGACAAGCAGGGTGCAGAGTTCTCTCTCTGCTGCCCCCCCTCACGTGCCCTGCCGTTGTTTCCCAAGCAGGTGGGGCCTGTTTCTCTGGGCCACTTCCTGTGCGTGTGACGCAGGCCTGTGCTTCAAGGTTTTATTGTGATGGACCTAAGGACTCAAACTCCTCTCTGCAGGTTGCGCGATGACATGACGGTGTGTGTCGCAGACTTTGGCCTCTCCAAGAAGATTTACAGCGGTGATTACTACCGCCAAGGCCGCATTGCTAAGATGCCTGTGAAGTGGATCGCCATCGAGAGCCTTGCGGACCGAGTCTACACCAGTAAAAGCGACGTGGTGAGTATAGCTTTACTGGGGACCTTGTGTCTTGCAGAGGAAGCGTGCTGAACGAAGTGACTTAGCTGGTGTTGCCAGACATTTCACTGATAAACTGAGGGCCGGGAGTGTGCTCGCATCTCTCTTATTTATTGCTAGGCACCCTCATTCAGGTGCAGCTCCAGGTTCTGGTGAAGGCTCCTGATGTTCAAAAGATCTGTCTTTGCACAGGCCCTTAATTTATTCCCGTTTTCCTCTGTGACCCTATTGTGACTTATTGCCCACAACTAAGCTATTTCATATTCATATTAAATTCAGCAAGTTCATTCAGTGGCTCTATGGGACCAACATGATGTACAAAAAGTGCTGTGTGGCTACGCCCTCAACCAGAGACGAAGAGAGAAAACACTTGACAACAGTGGGACTGAGCATCGATTCGGCAGGAGGCCTTGGCTGCCCTGGTCAGATTTCCCGTAACAGCGTTAGCAGCAAGTGGGCACAGTGACGTTCCAGCCATGTTACTGCCGTGTTGGGAGAGCAGCGTGTCTCAGTCATAATTGTCAGCTTTGTGCACAGTCATCAGGGCTCTAAGGAAATGACCTTTCCCAATGAAAAAGTCCATTCAGGCTTTCTGAAAAGACTCAGATCTTACTTCTGGTTGCTTTGTTCTCAGTGGGCATTTGGCGTGACCATGTGGGAAATTGCAACTCGGGGGATGACACCCTACCCCGGAGTCCAGAACCATGAGATGTACGACTATCTGCTCCACGGCCACAGGCTGAAGCAGCCGGAGGACTGCCTGGACGAACTGTGAGTGAGCCGCTGGATGTGGCCAGGCACCCTGCATGGGCCGGCCAGTGGGTCTGCAAAGACCTAGGGACGGGGGTGCTTTTAGCCAGGATGCGTGTGAAGAGGTGGCATGTCCAGGCCAAAGCCTTTCCTGGTGTGAGAGGTGGTGTGTGCACATATTCTGCAGGTCTGCAGGCACCCCTGGGAAATGCGTTCTAGATAAATGGGTCAACTTTACTGCATATGAGGTACTTGGTCACCTGCCCTCTTGTGCTGCCGTCATCCTTCTCTTCCTGTTCAGTATTTCAGACGGACAAATCGCAGTAATATCCTAAGTCAGGAAATTTAGAAAACTCAGCCTGTGGCTCTGAGGTCAGGCTGGTCATCAGAATTGCGTGGGGGATAGTCTAGCAGCACGATTCCTCGGCCCCATGCCTGGACGCTGAGGTTGTTGGAACAAAGTGGGCCAGAAGTGCATGTCTTAAGACACTGGGCGACCAGGTGCTCTGCCCGGCCTGAGAGCCCCAGCTCAGCCTGCATAGCCCGCGTGGGACAGGCCCCTCCTCTCTAGGGTGGGCGGTATGGGGAGAGGCCTGGGCCTCTGAGTCACTGAGGCCAGGTGCGGCCTCCACCTACCCACAGGGGAGGCCATCGCAGCTGACTGGATTTGTGTGCCTCATTATCAGCCGCAGATAAAGTCCAGTCGCGTTTTCTTCAGAGCTGTTGGGAGGGCTGAGGAAGTGTGTGGAGCGCTCAGCCTGCAGGAGGCACAGAGCAAGTGTCACATCGTGATGCCGATTCGTAATGAAACATCACACACAGTGACCTGCCCAAACACCTTGCTGACCTTCTTCAGCTGACTTCCTGTGGCATTATCTCTACCTCCCTAGTGTCGAGTCTCTTCCCCACATAACAGGGGTTACCCACATTGTCTCCTTATTCAGCAAGATTTCAGGACCTTGGGCCTGTACGGGCTCGGGCTTGGGAGTGGGTGGGACCCCCCCACTGTGTCACACACACCCACTGTGGCCTTGCTTCCTCACGTAGGGGAGGGCTAGGTTAGAGGGCATGCAGGCTCCCCTATCTCGTCCACGCCAAACAGAAAACTCTTATTTTTTTTTTAACAGAAGAAAATCAAATTGTAATACGTGTGCATGGAGAATTCACATAAGCAGGAAAAACCTTGATTGACCAGAGCCGCAGGCTGTTTAGTCGTGGTGGCTGTTGTGGTTATAGATTACAATATTAAGAACAAAAACAAAAAATGTTAAGCCCTTTAACAACATTGTGAAATTCTAATGCAATTAGATCTGGGGTTTCGTGGTGGTTTTTGAAAGAGCCACGTGAATGAAATGTTTGCTTCTAGAAAGGAAGAACCGTTTTAGCCACACAGTGTTGAATGAGGAGTTTTGTGGCTCTTTCCCTCTTGGCTTCCGTCTTGTGCCACAAGCAGTTGGTCTTTGCAGTGATTACCTAAGGTCTTAGCAAGGTCTGAGCTGTGTCACACTGTGGTTTTCCAGTGTTTTACACAGAGCCAGATGAGGAATGCTGACTCGCGTTTCTGAGCATTTTTGGGTGAGAGTCACAGAGTCAGCACGTGCCACGTGGCCAGGAGGTCAGGCGGATCAGGCGGCCCTGTGGTCCCCACCCAGCTGGCTCTGCACCTCAAGCTTGAACCAGGCCTTCTTGGGCCCCTGTCCCATCTGGATGCTAGTCAACAGAGGCATCTGTTTCATATCAGGGACGTTTTCTTTTGAAAATGAGACACACTTCTGAGCTTCTCATCTCATTTGCTGTCTAATCTTAGCCGAGGTGAGTTCATGCCTATGTTACTTGCCTCTGGGTCTTTTTCAAGTCAGTTCTAAGACATGGAAGGGTGTAAGTGATGGAGTCCACTGTATGTCCTGCCCTCTGAGGCTGCCTCTGCTCACAGTGTCACCACTCCGAGTGACCAGGCGGCAGGCCTGTTCCCCTGGCCCAAGAGCCTCTCTGCATGATTCCTCGTAGTCTCCGTAGGACATTCCTCAGCTGAGCTGTGGCCTCTGGCTGTGGCCCTCAGGCACCCCCACCACTGGCCGCTGTGGTTCCTGCACCAACACCATTCCCCTCTGATACTCAGGAGCCACCTTGTTCTTTCTTTATTCCACTTGGTCCCATCAACTTTATCCCAATGATGTCCTTCTGAGTCCCCCTGCCCTCTGACTCCACCCTAATACCATCAAATCAGAGAAGCTCAAGCCGGCGAGGCCTTTTGCATGAGGAAACAGTGGCACAGTGGCATCACGGTGTGAATTGAATAAGGACTGCAGTTCACACCACCTTCTCCCTCTCAGAAATCCTTCTCTACTTACAGATCAGTCCCTCCACTCCCACCTGTGGCAGCTCAGGCCCCAGGCAGGAGAGCAAAGGGGCTCCTCCCATCGGCCAAGTGTCAGCACTCAGACCCTGCCCCACGCTGCAGGGCACATGCCATTTCTCTGAGCAGATGGGAGGAGCTCCGCCATCCTCAGAGCCAGGGAGAAGCAGGTGCCTAACAAATATAGATAAATTCAGAAATTTATAGTTTTTTAAAATTCGTATTATTGCATCTTTTAAACTCCTTTGTGAAAAGTTGTGGTAAAATGCACAGAACGTACATTTACCATCTTAACTGTGTTTAAGCGTGCAGTTCAGTCACAGAAGCGCATCCATGTTGTACAGCCGTCACCCCATCATCTCCAGAACTCTTCATCTCACAAAACTGAAACTCTGTTCCCCATGAAACAGTAATCCCCATCCGCCACTCCCCCAATCCCCACAACCTATGTGACTACATCTTTTATGAAATCTCAGTAGAAAAACAAAAATGACCATTTACGAAGGCAACTACCAAACTTGCTTTTTATTTTTCGTCATGTTTGTTTGTTTGTTTGTTTTTGTTTTTTAATCCTCGCCTAGGATATTTTTCCATTGCTTTTAAAGTGAAAGAGAGAGGGAAAGGCAGAGGGACGTATTGCTGTGAGAGAAACACAGTGTTTGGATGCCTCCTGCACATGCCTTGACCAAGGCCCAGGCTGGGGAGGAGCCTGCAATCAAGGATGTGCTTTTGACTGGAATCAAACTCCAGGATCCTTTGGTCCGCAGGCTGACACTCTCTCCACTGAGGCAGACTGACTAGGGCTTATTTTTTCTTTAAATCTCTGAGATTGAACTTGTTGACCTTGGTCCACCACTGCAGAATTGCCCTTTGTGGGAGGGACCTCCACAGTACACACACTACCATATATTTACTAGTCATATTTCTATTTTATAGTTACATATTTTATAAAGTCTTGAAGAAAAATAAGTTTAAAAATGACATTGCTACCACTTGAATATGAAGAACATAAATTATATCAGTAATTTTCAACCGTTTGCCTCTCACAGCACATATAAACCAATTATTAAAATTCTACAGCACACCAAAAACTGTATTGTTTGCCAATCTGACAAAAAATATAGGTATCATTTTTATTCATTTACACTGGATGGCTGTTATTGGGTTGGCTGTTGTCAGTTTTTTTATTTGTTAGGAGAAAAGAAGTCAGTGTCCTTGGCTAAGTAGTCAGGTATTGCATGTTTTATAATATTCTTGTGGCACACCGGTTAAAATCTCTGGGTGATGCAAACGCTTTCTCCAAAGACATGGGATAAATGAAGGTAAATAATGGGGCCTTCATGGCCTAATGAATAGGGGGGTATCTTCTAAGGGCAGAATTCCTCAAAGCTCATCTCAGACTGCAAACAGGCAGGGCTCTGTGGAAAACAGAAAGTCGTGCAAATTGATTTATACCATAAAAACCTCAAAAATGGAAACAGAAGCTGTTTGCCAAGTCCCAGTGGCCGACTCATGCAGGTAAAACATGGAGAATCAGAGAGCTGAGGTGATGTCCAGGTGGGAATCGGGCTCATCAGGGAAACAGGAACTCAAGGTTCTACGCTCATAGGCAAAGTGTAGAACCCCGCCGGCCAGGAGCTCAGGCATTGCTGATAGGGGCTGAAAAGTAAACAAATACGGGTATTGATTGTTGTATGTGGATGTGGATGAGATCTCTCAGTACATGTGTGAATGGTAGTAGAATTACCCACAGTTCTACATGATGGGATTACATGTGAATATGGGAATTTCATATTTATGTTCACAAGATTCCAGCTGGAGTGCCTCAGTAGTTGAGTGTCAACCGATGAACCAGGAGGTCATGGTTTGATTCCCGGTCAGAGGATATGCCCAAGGTATGGGCTCTATCCCGAGTGTGGCAGCCGATCAATGATTCTCTCATCATTAATATTTCTATTGCTATCGCTCTCTCTTCATCTCTGAAATCAATAAAAATATATATTTTTTATAATATAGCAGTAATCTACTACATGTGTCAGCATTGGAGTCATTTCCTTATCCAGCAACATGAATGTCAATTTCTCAAAAAAGGAAAGAGTCCAAATGGTAGTAAAACTCACTCTTCCTAATGCAGTCATCTCTCTGCTTTACTGTGCTCACATCAATGTCCCCCCTTTGTAATTCCTAATTACACAGAGAATGAGGACACCACCCTGAAGAGAATCCTCTCTACAGGACACAGCAGAGGTCATGAGGAGCCCCAGTCATAGGTCTTGTCCTGCCAGAGACCAGTTCCCCTGCTGCCCACATAGCAAAGTAACAAGGACAGGGCTGTTGACAAGAGTAGATGCAGTAACACACACAAAACACCAGGCACAGTGAGGCACACACTCCTTTACCCACCCCTCCCCGGCCCTTCTAACAGCTCTCCTGGTGACAAACCCAGCTTCATGTGCAGAACAGGGGTCAGCCACTTTTTCTGTAAAGGGGAAAATTGTAAGTATTTTTTATTTTGAGGCCATGTGGTCTCTGTTGAAACTACTTAACTCTGCCATTGCAGTAGAAGTAGCCACACATAAATAAAAGTAGCTGTGTTCCAATAAAACTTTATTTACTGTGGAGAGCAACTACAACGTTCGGATAGGATCAAGTCTCGGTCTGACTTGTGGCAAACAATTATAGCCAAAGGCTATGGTTATAAACTTGACCTATAATCCCACCCTGCAGTCCTAGGTAGCTAAGGGGTGTGGGCTGTGGGAGGTGCAGCAAGTGCTGCCAAAACCAGGCTTGAGTGCAACAACAGGAACGAAGTAGATTTGAAACTCTCGAGAACATTGTAAACATGTTGACCACTCCCCTTGTTTTGCTTTGTGTGTTCTGACTATAAAATAAAGGTCCTGCTTACAGGAAGAGTCACTGTTTCCTAATCTAGGCACAGGTCCTACCTGGCCCCAATTGTATTCTCTTGTCTGTCTTCTTTAGTCATTCACCGCTCCTCCTCAGGGTCACACAAAACAGATGGTGGGCTGGACTTGGCCCATGGTTCATATTATGTCCTATATTCCTGGAGACAGAGGAGCACTATCTCATACCCATGGAAAATTTATAATAAAAATTGAACAAATGTGCCACAAGGAAAACCTCAGTAACTTCCAAAAAGTAAAATCAGTATGGATTAAAATGTGATAAAATCATCCTCACCTAGTAGCTCAGTTGGTTAGAACATCAACCTGATATGCCAAGATCGTGGGTTCGATCCCCGGTCAGGGTACATGCAAGAATCAACCAACGAATGCCTAAATAAAGTGGAACCACAAATCAATGTTTCTCTCTCTCCCTACCTCCCTTCCTCCTTCTTCCCCTACTTCTCTCTCTCCCTTCCTCTCTCTGTAAAATTATTTTTTTTTAAATCCAAGACAAGGTGAAAACAAGGGGTGGACTGCACAGAGGGCTGGGCACTATGCCAGGAATTAACTCGCCTTCTCTGCTTGCAGGTATGAAATAATGCACTCCTGCTGGAGGGCTGAGCCTTTGGACCGACCCACGTTCTCCATGTTGAGGCTGCAGCTAGAAAAGTTCTTGGAAAGTTTGCCTGAAGTGCAGGACAAAGCTGAGGTCATTTACATCAACACGCCGTTTCCAGAGAGCTGCGAGGGCCTGGCAGAGGGCCCCCCCCTCACTCAGCTAGACATGGCCATCGACGCTGACTCTATCATTGCTACCTGTGCGACCAGCGCTGCCGTCAGCGTGGTCACAGCCCAAGTCCACGAGAATGGACCTCACGAGGGAAGGTACATTCTAGATGGGGGCAGTGAGAACTGGGAAGACATGGCTCTCGCTGTCCCAGCAGCAGGGACAGCGGGAAAGAACGGTGTTTTACTGGAGGACAGACACACGAGGAGCGGGGTCCCCTGGTCCCAGTCCAGCACACTGCCCACGGGGAGCCTAGCGCCAGATGAGCTTCTGTTCGCAGATGACTCCTCGGAAGACTCAGCAGTCCTCGTGTGAGGAGAGCCGGGACATTCCCAAACCAGGGAGGCAGACCCCTCTGCCTTAGAGACCCAGGTACGCCCCAAGTTTCTGGTATCCGTCTCCCTGCCTCCGCCCGAAAGCACCAGATGAATGTTGTTCAGTACGTCATTAAAAATACATTAATATATATTTATTTAAATAGAAAAATGTGTGTATATGGTGGAAAGAGACATAGATATTATATTTTAATAAAAGATGACTTATTTTATGTCACTTATCATGCAGATTTTTAAAATTTAAGCTTTAACAGCCTCATCTCTGCAGTTGCTCCCTGATGTTAACATTTGCACAGTTGTTGTTTTTATTTTCCTGTTAAATGTAAAAATATTCATAAAATGAAATTGCTTGACTTTGCTTCTGGTCTTATGAAGAATCCAATACTCCTCTGAATCATCTTTTTTATAAGAATGACCTTTTGCTATGTAAAGTTTTATAACTGATTGTTTGATACAACTTCCTAATAAAATACAAATGAGGAAGGATGTGTGGTACTTACCTGAGACTTGGAAAGACCAGGGTTGCTGGCAGCCTCGTGGCTTTGCAAAGGAATCCCCTTAGTGCCTGACACTCAATGCACCTGCTCTGGCCATTCTTGGATGTTCCCTAAAGATAAGCAAAATCATCCTGGAGAGACCAAAGTTGAAGGGCGGAAAGTTATTTAAAGGGTTGAAAACACACTGAGTGCAGCGAGTGAAATGGGTTGCGGAAGAGTGTGTGACAAGTGGAGGGCTTCCCTAGGGGAGGCAGGCAGCAGGGAGCAGACCTAGCACTCAGCAGCTCGTTTGCATCTCGGTGTTCCAATCGTCATTGTTTCTTGGGCACATTCCGTGAACTGACCTGTTGAGTCTATGCATCATGACGTGGGTGCCAGTGCCATCACGTGTGGGCCATGAACTGAGGCTGCAAAGGCAGCGTGGCCTGGGGTGGCCCACATCTAGAGAGGGAAGAAGCAAGAATTCACAACCAAGCAATCTGCTTCTGGCAGGTTCTAAGCACATGATTTGGGGGTCTGCTCCAGAGCCTCTTGACCTTTTAACTTTAATAAACACATATAAATGAGGCATGGCTCTCATTAAGTCCTCATAACAGCCCTACCAGATAGGTACTATTCTCTCCACTTCGCAGATGGGCAAACTGAGGCAGGAAGAGGCTACCTTACAGTCCTAATAAGAGCAGCAGCCGGATGTGGTCAGTCGATCTCAGCCCTCGGGGCAGCACGGCTGGGCCAGGACCACTGTCATACTCAGCCAGGTCACCAGCCTGAGGTCAGCTTTTGTACCAGCTCAGGGGCGGAGACCTTAGTCCGGCTGCCAGCCCTGGTGCCCCAGTATCCAGGATGAGTAGCTCCCCCATCACTGTGAAATGCCTGATACTAGAAAGTTCTGAGGGCAGGAAAAGAATTTGCATGAGAATTACCAGTATCACATTTTGTCAGTAAAAAAAAAAAAAAAAATCTACTGTTGGGATTTTTTGAATGGTTGTTTTAAAAAAAAATTAATAAAGCCCGACTCATGTTGCTCAGTGGTTGGGCGTTGACCCATGCACCAAGAGGTCACCGGTTCGATTCCCTGTCCATTGGGGCATATGCCCGGGTTGCAGACTCCATTCCCAGCATGGGTCCTGCGGGAGGTAGCCGTAGCCAATCAATGTTGATGTTTCTCATCGATGTTTCTATCTCTCTCCCCCTCTCTCTAAAATGAATTTTTAAAAATCAATAAAAATGTTTACATCTTTTTGCACAAAGTTTCTTATTGATGGTGACTATTAAGAATGTGAATAACTCATCATTAAAGTCTTGATCAGGAGCTTAATGGTTAGTTCAAGAAAAAAAAGTACAATGTTCACATCTGTGAGCAAATTGAAAAACTTATTTGGAAGTTTTATATAAATTTCATATTAACGAAACTATTAAAATATAGCAGATCCTTGAATAATGTCATTTCGTTATAACATTAACGAGAAGAAGTTGTTTGGGGGTCAGGGCCATTCTCTGTGTGGAGTTGGAGCCCAAGTCTGCGTGGGTTTTCTCCAGGGACCTGGTTTCCCCTCATGCTCCAGAGATGTGTATGTGAGGTGAACTGGCGCGCCTACACTGTCCCCATGTGAGTGAGGTGGGTGTGAGTGGCCAGCGATGGAGGAAAGTTTTGTCCAGGGTGGGTCCCGCTTGGCACCCTGAGCTACTGTAGAGGCCCCAGCCACCACCATCCTGGACTGGAATCAGCGGGTTGGGAAATCATCTTGATTTTATCCTTTTAAATGTGTGTAGAGCTCCCATTTACTTTAATGTTTAATAGTAGGGGCATTTTGGATCTTTATTTAGAAGTCTGGTGATGTTTTTGTGACCAGAAATAAGACATAGGAACTTAACTCTTAGCCTCTGATAAAGATGGTCTCATTGTACATCATTTCACGTCAAGCCACAGTTTCTAAGAACCTATTGAGGATGGTAAGTGCTGACTTACTATGCTCTTTTATATCTACTTTTCATTATCTAATGTAAACAGGTATGTAATGAATAGCTCATCGGATTCCATAGCGCCCCAATCCTGTGCCATTTGCTCAGTGTGTGCTGCGTGCCCTGAGGAGGGCTGGGACGCTGGACGAGTCGGCCACGGGAGAGCTGAGGAGTGGGCCAGCGTGGCTTCTGGCTTTTCTTGAGAGATCAGCACACAGAGAAGTGCCCTCATCCAGCCCCCGCGATGCGCCAGGGCCTGGGTGACACACAACCCACTTGCTTTTCCCAAGAGGAAAACGAGCCGGATCACCATCGTTCAGACATCTGAAATCTCACAGAGAACCTTGCAAGCCGTGTCCTCTCAGTCACATTTGACTGTCGGAAAGTTTTGAAAGAACTTTCAGGGGAGTCCCGATCTTGGCAAACTAATAGTGTCTTCTGAGCATGAACTAAAAATAGCCTTTCAAGTTCTCTTTTGTGTCAACTCAAACTACTTTTGTAAGGGGCTCTTCTGGGCTAACCATGGGGGAGTGAAAACATGGAGAAACAAGTCATTGTCTTCAGCTGGGCTGGGACAAGACCGAGGCCACTGAAGAAGGCGAGAAAAATACAGAAATTCTCCTGACCTGCAGAGGGAGACTAGCTCTGCCTTGTGAAGGTCTTTTCCTTTCCTTCCTTTCTTCCTTCCTCCCTTCCCTCACCCTTTTCGTGACTTTTCTTACTGAATAGGAAAAAGTGAGGGTCAGGGTTCCAGGAGCAGGGACACCACAGCGGAAAGGCTGCTGCGAACCGGTCCTTCAGGCTGTGCTTGCGATCTGGGGCAGGCTGCTTGACGCTCCTGGAGCCCAGGTTTCCATGAGTGCACGGTGAGCACCTTCTCCGCACCCCTGGGCAGGCCAGCTTTCTGAGAGAAAGTTAGACTTTTCCCATTGATGGCTTCTGCCAAGTTCACTCCTTATGGTGTAAAAACTCACCATTTGTCATATTAGAAATATTTCCCCTGATTACGTTACCAACTCACTCCAAAGTAATACAAACTAACTGGGAAAGAAAAGAATTTCACTGTTGTCAGTGATCCATGCAGCTAGACAGCTGGCAGAGGGGAGGAGACTGGCCCCCATCGCTCACCTCAGACGGCTCTTGGCTTAGAGTTGGCGACTCCAGACACATCCATGCCCAAAGATGCCCCTCCTGTCAGTCTGTGAGCCACAGGGCCCATCCCTCCCAGATGTGGTGATGGAAGCAGTGCTGGCTTTAATCAACAGGATTTGGGAACCTTAGGGGAGTCAGTGCCCTCTGAGGAGGGGGACACTCCCTCTGCCTTCACCAAGCAGAGGTTCCCTGCGCAGGAAGCAGCCCAAAGCCCCCGTCTCTTATCTTACAAATCAGGTTGATTCTGGCCAGATGAGTCCTGACTCAAACCAAGAACTTCTGCTGAGTCAGTGGGAAAACAATCACCGCAGAATAAATCCGCTACGAAAGCAATTTAACTTCTCTAAAGACGTTTCACTAACCTTGCTTGACAAATGGAAAACAGGAAGTTGTGTTTTCTTTCACGAGCATTTCAGTAATGCACATTGTTTCTATGCGTGAATCTTATTTTCTCTCTCTTAAAGCTCCAAGAATAGAAGTAAAACGGCCCTTCTGTCCAACTTTAAGAAGCATGTCTAGATAACAACTTATTTGTATTTACTAGTAAATGTAATAATTACTGAAACTAACTCAAAGACCGCTACGTTAGGATGTTTTTGTGTATAATCTTTTATTGAAATGGATTGTACATACAGATATTTGAAAGGGAAATTTCAGTTATATACAGTAACTCCTAGTACCTCTTACAGATGCAATAATTTTAAACTGATTCATGGGCTTACTGAGACTGCATAATTATACATTCTAACCAGAACAGCAGTCACATGAGGACACACAATCAACTCACCCACTCACTGACATTCACGGAGGAGAAGACTGTTCTGACGTCTGGGTCTGCCAAGAACAGCTCCCTGGGCCTTGCTGTGGTTAGTCACAGCCCTAGCAGGACACAGATTGCCTCCAATGCACTGTCTTTTTTTTTTTTTTTTTACATATTTTATTGATTTTTTACAGAGAGGAAGCAAGTGAGATAGAGAGTTAGAAACATCGATGAGAGAGAAACACCGATCAGCTGTCTCCTGCACACCTCCTACTGGGGATGAGCCCACAACCAAGGTATAATATATGCCCTTGATCGGAATCGAATCTGGGACTTTTCAGTCCACAGGTCGACGCTCTATCCACTGAGACAAACCGGTTTCAGTATGGCTTGGCATGCACATTTTGTTGAAGTTCATTAGTGACAGGTGAAACATATCAGCCAAGCCTTGGGTGCTATTGGGACTCTCACAAACTTCAGGACTAGAGACTGTGTGCTCTCCCTGGAAGCAGACTCTGCGGCCCCACCCCATAGGAAGAAAAATTAGAGAGAAAAAGAGAAAGGTGCCCAGGTTGCAAAAGTAGTAAACTGTCTTTATTCACAGATGAGATGGTTCCATATGTAGAGAAGCCCAAGGAATCCATGCACAGAGAAGAGAGGTAATGGATGATCTTAGCAAGGTCACTATGCAAAAGTGATTGCATTTGTACTATGAACAATCAAAATATGAAATTAAGAAAAAAATTCTAGTCACAATAGCATCCAAAAGAATAGAATAGCCAGAAACAAATTTAATATCTGAAGTGTGAGACATACACTGAAAATTACAAAACATTGCTGAGAAAAATTAAAGAAGCTCTAAATAAATGGAGAGACATTTCATGGTTATGAGTTGAAACATCCCAAATTGCCAAGATGATAATCCTCCCCAAATTGACCTATAATTTCAAGGTAATTCCAATCAAAATCCCTGCAGCTATTTTGTAGAAATTGAAAGCTGATCTTAAACATATATGGTAATGCAAAAAACAAAACACTTCAGAAAAAGAACAAAGCTAGAAGACTCAAACTGTGATTTCAAAACTTTCAAAGAAATGCAGCTGTGACAATAGCCATCCATCAGCAAAAAAAATTACACAGAAATTAGTTTGAGATGAATTATAGACCTAAATATAACAGCTAAAACCATGACACATCTAGAAGATGGCATGGGAGAAAATCTCTGTGACCTTGAGTTAGGCAAACACAATTCATAAAAGGATAAATGGATAAACTGGACTTTAAATTTTAAAATTTTGCTGCTAAATATACTGTTAAGAAAATAAAAAGACAATAATGGCCTTAGCCAATTTGGCTTATTGGCTAGAGCATTGGCCTGGAGATCAGAGTCCCCGGTTTGATTCCTGCCTAGGGCATGAATTGCAGGCTCCTCCCTGGTCTGGGCCCTGGCTGGGGCACATGCAGGAGGCAATCAATCAATGTGTGTCTCTCACATAGAAGTTTCTCTCTGCCTTTCATTCTCCTTTCCACTCTCTATAAAATATCAATGGAAAAATATCCTCAGATGAAGATTAACAACAATAACAAAAAAAGACAATAATGCTCAATATCATTAGCCATTTTGGAAATGTAAATTAAACCACATAGTAAGATACCACCACAAGCCCACTGGGTACAGTGAAAGAAAATACCAAGTGTTGGTGAAGATATGGAGACCTGGGACCCTTGAGACATAGCTACTGGAGAAAATAGAGCTAGTTTGGAAACCAGTTTGGCAGGTTCTTAAAAAGTTAAAAATAAACTTGTCATAATCCCAAGGATATCCAGTTCTTGGAAACTACCCAACAAATAAAAACATATGTCCACAAAAAGAAAAAGTAGGTAAATGCTCACGGCAGCAATATTTATGACATATTTGAAAGATAAACAACTCAAATGTCCATCAACTGGTGAGTGCATAAACTAAGTGTGGTCTATCAGCCAATGGTTGGAACACTATTAGCAACAGAAGGGATGAACTACTGAGATGTAATACTACATGGTTGAGTCTCAAATATGTTTTGCTAAGTGAAAGGAGCCAGATGCTATAGACTACATACTATTTCATGTTGTGAAATGTCCAAAGAAAGGCGATGAAAGTGTTCTAAAACTAGATTGTAGTGGTAGTTGCAGAACTCTGTAAAGTTTACTGAAAACTATTGACTTGTAAGTTACAATGGGTGAATTTTATGCTATGAAAGTTATACCTCAATAAAATGGTTTTTTCAAAAAGTATTCTTCCTCATTCAAATATTTGAAATCCTCCTGAGAAGATTAAAGGCTAATTCTTCTTATAACACTTTAAGTTGAACTTTCCCAACATTTACAGCCTTCCCAAGAGGCAGAACCAAACTGTGTTGTCAATCTGAAGCATAGTAACCTCTATTTCGTAAAACTGCTGTTTGAAATTCTCTATTTAGATAGTCCCTTGTTCTGTGAGTTAACTGTTATTTTTAGATGGTCCCTTGTTAACTTTGCTTTTTAACTTCTACTTGAATAATTGGGAAGATAAGCTTAGCTGTCTAATCTTGTAGGCTAGTCATCTTATGTAAGGGACTGATACTCCCATGCTCTCATGCCAGGTGTTTTTTTTAACTGAATAGAACTGTGTTGTGCTCAAGGCTACAGGCTTCCTGTGAGGGATCTACTAAGCACACATAGGACTCTTTTATAAAAAGAAAACTCCTTATTTGTTACTTTGCTCAGAATTTGAGAGACATATTCCTCTGAGTAACCGGCATAATAAAGCAGCGTAACTCCACGTCTCTAAGTATTGCTTGGTTTTTCTCCTGTCTTCTATAACACTCCTTTATCCCGTGTCTTTCTGAACATAGTGAAAGGCAAGCTCACTTAAAGATTCCTAAAACGATCAACAGATAATTTTTCATTTTTGTTTAACTCTTTAAAAATTAGATAAAACTTGCAGTTTTTACAATATTTTAAAATAAGAACATGTTTTAAATATGTAGGAAAATGTACAATATGTAGGAAATTAAAGTAGGCCACCTCCAAATGTGCCATTGTGGCACAGGATTCTTTTGAGCTGGAGGCAAGTGAGGATCAATAGATGTGGAAAGAAGCCTTCTCCAAGCTTCCCTTAGCTGACCCAAAGCAGAAACCTCTGAGGGCGGCGGAGGGGGGAAAGACTGCCATACATTTTCTTTCCTGGGGAAATTTTATGACAATAAAAAAAATGGCAAGTCAGCTTCAAAATGGACCCCCACAGCTCTGGCTAGTTTTCCTCAGTGGTTAGAGCATTGGTCTGTGGACCAAAGGGTCGTGGGTTTGATTCCCAGTCAAAGGCATGGTGGCAGATTCAATCCCCAGTCCCCAGTCTCCCTCACGTTGATGTGTCTCCTTCACATTGATCTCTCTCTCTCTCTCTCTCTCTCTCTCTCTCTCTCTCTCTCTCTCTCTTCTCTCTCTTTCTCCGTTCCTCCCTCCCTCCCTCCCTTCCACTCTCTAAAAATAAATTGAAAAAAATCAGATGAGGAAAAAACAAAAGATGGACCCACACAAACAGATCTTATTTCATTGTTTCCGCCATGTATTTACCTTCCCACACAGTTTGTCCCCCTTGGAAGCCTGTAACCCCTTTTCTTTTGCTACTGCCACCTCTCTACAAATGTATTGGTCTTTGTTAAGATGCTATATAAACCCAAGTTCTAACCAACCCTTAGAGTTACTCATCACTGAGTTCTCCCGTGTGTACACATTAATTAATTATTTGTTTTTCTCTTGTTAATCTTTTCTTTTGTTGGTCTAATTTACAGGGTCCCAGCAAGAGAACATAAGAAGAAAGTTTTCCTCCCCTACAATAACAAACACTCATTTATGCACCAAATTCATTTATGCTGCAAATTCACCAATGTGAACATGTATCTAGCAAATGTTCTGTGTGAACTTGAAAGAGTGTGTATTCTGCTGTTTTGGGGTAGAACGTTCTATCGCGGTGGTCAGCAAACTCATTAGTCAACAGAGCCAGATATCAACAGTACAATGATTGAAATTTCTTTTGAGAGCCAATTTTTTTAAACTTAAACTTCTTCTAACACCGCTTCTTCTAAATAGACTTGCCCAGGCCTTGGTATTTTGTGGAAGAGCCACACTCAAGGGGCCAAAGAGCCGAATGTGGCTTGCGAGCCGCAATTTGCCGACCACGGTTCTATTGAAATTAATTAGATCAAGTTGGTTGATAATGTTGTTCAAGTCCACTATGTTCTTACAGATTTTGGATTTTCCTTTTCTGGATTATTTAGGAAGTCTACTCAGATCTCTGACTATAATTGTGGACTTTTTCTAAATTTCCTGCCAGTTTGTGCTTTATTCATCTTAAGTTCTGTTATTAGAGGCATAAATGTATAGGATTATTACCGGTATGTCTTTTTTATGAAGTGACCCCTCTCTCATTATTATTATTAAATGAATTTCCCTAAATCCCTCACAAGATTCTTAGCTGTGAAATCTACTTTGTCTGGTGTTAATATAGTCACTCCAGCTTTCTTTTTCTATCTAATATTAACATGTCATTTTCATGCTTTCAATTTTAACCTATTTGTGTCTTTAAAGTACCTTTCTTGAAGGCATCATATAGTAAGATACTGTTTTCTCAATCAATTTAGCATTGATGCTTTTTAATTAGGATAGATCATTTACATTTACTATGATTATTGATATAGTTTGTTTTGAGTCAATCATCTTGCAATTATTTGTTTTCTATTTGTCTTATCTGTTATCCATTCTCATAATCCACTTTTCTGCTTTTTAAAAAAATAATGAGTCAAAACCGGTTTTGCTCAGTGGATAGAGCGTTGGCCTGTGGACTGAAAGGTCCCAGGTTTGATTCCGGTCAAGGGCATGTACCTTGGTTGTGGGCATATCCCCAGTGGGGGGGGTGGGGGCGGTGCAGGAGGCAGCTGATTGATGTTTCTCTCTCATCGATGTTTCTAACTCTCTATCCCTCTCTCTTTCTCTCTGTAAAAAAATCAATAAAATATTTAAAAAATAATAATGAAATATTTTTATGATTGTATTTTATCTCCTATCTTGGCTTATTACTGACAACTCTTTTTGTTGTTCTAATGGTTGCTTTAAGATTTATAATAATATGCTAAACTCATCACAGACTATATTTAAGTGATAAACCATTCCAAATATAGTATAAAAATTTACAATAGTGTATTTCCAATTCTCCTTTCCTGGGCCTTATATTATTTCTGGATGGGTGAGCTCATTCACTTTATTCACATGTAGCCGAAACCGGTTTGGCTCAGTGGTAGAGCGTCGGGTCTGCGGACTGAAAGGTCCCAGGTTCAATTCTGGTCAAAGGCATGTACCTTGGTTGCGGGCACATCCCCAGTAGGGGCTGTGCAAGAGGCAGCTGGTCGTTGTTTCTCTCTCATCGACGTTTCTAGCTCTCTATCTCTCTCCCTTCCTCTCTGTAAAAAATCAATAAAATAAATTAAAGAAACACTATTCACATGTAGAGGCAGAATGGTGAAGATGGAAGGAGGGCTGAAGATGGAAGGAGGGCCTTTGTACATCTCGGATTCCCTCTCTGTGCACCTCTCTCTTCATATGCAATCTTTCAAACTAGCTGTCTTTCTCACATTGGACTTCCAAATGGGTCTTCTAAACTCAGGGAGTCTGCCAGGCTCAGCTTTGATTTCTCCATCCCGTGCTGTGGCCTGGAGACTTTCTCTCAGGGATAACTGTCCTTCTTCATTGCCTGATGTCCAGTGTCTTGAAAACGTTTCATATATTTGGTCTGTTTTTTTGTGTGGTTGTTTTAAGCAGAAGGGTAAATTTGGTCCCTGTTACTCCATCTTACAGCAGCTGATAATGTACTTTTTGTTTTGTTTTGTTTTTTGTGGGGAGGGGGGCTTGTTTTTATTTTTTGTTAATCTCCATCTGAGGATATTTTCCCATTGATTTTTAGAGAGAGTGGAAAGGAGGGGGAGAGATGGAGAGAAATATTGATGTGAGAGAAACATTGACTCATTTCCTCCTGAATGGGGCACATTCAGGGCCAGGGATCAAGCCTGTAACCAAGAACATGCTCTTGACTGGAATCAAACCCAGGATCCTTCAGTCCATGGGCTAATATAATGGTCTATCCGCTGAGCCAAATCAGTTAGAACAGTTGGAACTTTTTTTAAAATTTCTTTATTGATTAAGGTATTACATATGTGTCCTTTTTACAAACTTTTTATTATGGAATATTTCAAACTTACACAAAAGGAGGCAGGATAGTCATATAACTAACTACATGTATCCAGGATCAACTCATGGCCAATCTTGTTATATCTGTGCCCCACTCTTTTCTTTCATTCTTACATTATTTTGAAGCAAAATCCGAGACGTCAGGTAAGCTAAGGTGTGAACATTTGAGGCTGAGTTTCTGCAGTGGTCCCTGTCAGTGCCTGGTCCATATCACTTCTGTCTCTTCACTTCCATGTGCCTGAGCTGACTTCTAGCTCTCACATCTATCTGCATCTCTTTGCTTAAGTGCTTTCCTCAAAAGTGGGGAAAGGGCTCAGCCAGTGTGGCTCAGTGATTGAGCGTTGACCTAGGAACTAGGAGGTCACAGTTCCATCCCCAGTCAGGGCACATGCCCAGGTTGTGGGCTCACTTCCCTGTAGGGGGCATGCAGGAGGCAGTCAGTCAATGATTCTCTCTCATCATTGATGTTTCTATCTCTCTCTCCCTCTCCCTTCCTCTGTGAAATCAATAAAAAATATATTTTTAAAAAATGTTGGGAAAGGCTCTCTGCTCTGCGCATAGACTGTAACTGCCAGTGTAGCTGGTGCCCTCCTGAAAAGAGCCCTCACAGAAGGACATACAGGTGTGAATATAGAATACTGTACCTCAGTTCCCCCATGCCTGTGGGAGATAGTTATGGGTCATGTGCTTCTCACCATTCCTATCAGTTTCTCTGTGGGACTAGTTCCTTTTGTCCACAGTGGTAGCTGACTTGGCAATGCCCCATTATTGTCTGCATCCCCCTCCTGTCACATTTGTCACATCAGTGTGTTGGGGCTATCGTTACAAAGTACCGCAGACCAGGTGACTTAAGCCCCAGAAATGGATTTTGTCACAGTTTTGGAGGGTAGTAGCCCAAGATCAGAGTGTCAGGGGCCCAGGTGTTGGCAGGGTTGGTTTGTCTTGAGGGTTCTCTTCTTTGTGTGTAGACAGTGTCTTCTCACTGTGTTTCATATGGTCGTCCCTCTGTATGTGCCTGTGTCCTAACCGCTTCTTATTGGTATAGGGCTCACCTATGTTATTTCATTTTTACTTTATTTACCTCCTCAAAGGCCCTTTCTCCACAAACACTCACAATCTAAGGTCCTGGGTGTTGGGACTTTAACATATGAATTTGGCGGACACAATTCATCCCATAGCATTTCTCTACTAGTGTTTACTGTACCTCCCAAATAAACTACTTCTACTCAAGTCCTTATCTCAGGGTCTGCTCTTGTGGGAGCTCAAACAAAACGAAGAGTTCTTTTTTGTTTGTTTTTGTTAATCCTCACCCAAGCATATTTTGTCCATTGACCTTTAGAGACAATGGGAGGGAGGGAGGGGAAAGGAGAGAGAGAGAGATAAGAGAAAGAGAGAGAAGCATCAATGTGAGAGAGACACTGACTGGTTGCCTCCTGTACGAGCCCCAGCCACGGCTGGGATCAAACCCATGTATCTGCCCTTGACCGGGCATCAAACCTGAGACCCTTAGGTGCATTGGCTGGCACTCTAACCACTGAGAAACACCAGCCAGATTCAAATGAAGAATTTTTGAACAAAATAACCACATTATCCCTAACTCGCGCTTGATACCCACATTCAGAGTGTTAGCCATTCTGCCTTGCATTATTGACCCTGTAGTGATGGCACAGCCCATGCGTTACTGATCTTATCCCTCCCTATCCAGGCAGTGCCTTGGATATAGGAGATAACTAATGCTGCTTCATTGGTTACATCAATGATATTAGTTTTAATCTGCTTGGAAACTACATGGTAATAGACTAGCAAAAAAATCTAAATTGGAAATGAGTAACAGGGATGTTTAATAAGGTAACATCCCTGCTAAGTCTATTATGGGCAATTTACACAAATATGCAATACCCAGCACTGAGTGAGGTTTAAATGCTTGTTGACTGCATTAAGGTTTCAATTATTTACATTAGAGGCAAATAAGGTACAGCATCACCAATTGCAGCTAGGAGCTGTAAACTCTGGGATAAAAAGACATTTAGGGTAAACACTATTCTATACAATATATTCAATCTGCTAGTGTCACCTGCTGGTGAAGATTGGCTAGTGTTCTACAAGCAATTCTGTTTCTTAGTGTTCTTGAATTTTATTGCATGAACCTTAGTAAACAATGAAAATTTGACGCACACAAAAATTATGTTATATAATTATAAGTTTCTTCAATTTTCACTTTTTTAAATATATTTTATTGATTTTGTACAGAGAGGAAGGGAGAGAGACAGAGAGTTAGAAACATCGATGAGAGTCATCGATCAGCTGCCTCTTGCACACCCCCTACTGGGGATATGCCCGCAACCAAGGTACATGCCCTTGACCGGAATCGAACCCGGGACCCTTCAGTCCCCAAGCCGATGCTCTATCCATTGAGCCAAACCGGTCTCAGCCAATTTTCACATTTATATATAAACTAGAGGCCTGAACACAACATTTGTGCACTTGGGGGGGGCGGGGGGACGGGAGGGGTCCACCAGTCTGGCCTGAGCCTTCTCTCAATCTGAGATCCTTGCAGTCTGGGACCCCTCGGGGGACATCCACCTGCAGGCTTAGGCTCACTCCCCACAGGCCTAAGCTGGCAGGCAGACATCCCCTGAGGCGTCCTTAGCGCTGCCTTGGAATCAGGAAAAGCTCCCACCATCTCCGCTGTGTTCTCCAGCCATGAGCCCAGCTTCTGGCTGAGTGGCACTTCCCCTGTAGGAGCGCACTGTCCACCAGCAGGCAGCTCCTGCATTGAGCATCTGCCCCCTGGTGGTTAATCCACATCATAGCAACTGATTGTTCCACTGTTTGGTCAATTTGCATATTAGCCTTTTATTATATAGGATGAGCCTCAACTCAAAACTAAAATCAGCCCTAGCTATGTGGCTCAGTTCAGTTGAATGGAGCATTGTCTTATACACCAAAAGGTTGCAGATTTGATTCCCGGTCAGGGCACATAACTACATTGTGGGTTTGATCCCCAGTCAGGACACATATGGGGGGCAAGCGATCACATATCTGTATCTCTTTCGATAAAATAAAAATAAAAAAAACATACACATCACACATTTATAATCATTTTAATCCTCCTATTGATATCAATGGATAGATCTTCCAAACACAAAATCAATAAGTAAAGAGTGGCCTTAAATCACACACTAGATCAGGTGGATTTAATTGGTATCTTTCACTTCAAAGCAGAAGAATATACATTATTTTCAAGACAACATGGAACATTTCTAGGACAGACCACATGTTAGGACATCAAACAAGTTTCAATAAATTTAAGAAGATTGATAGCATATCTAGCATCTTCTCCAACCATAATGATATGAAACTAGAAAATAATTCCAAGAAAAAAACTGAAAAACACATGAAGACCTGGAGGCTAAATAACATATAACTAAACAATGACTGGGTTAACAATGAGGCCAAAGAAGAAATCAAAAGATACCTTAAAATTAATGAAAATGAGAACACAACAACCCCAAATCCATGGGACACAGTGAAAGCAGTCCTTGTTTCTTGTACCTCAAGAAACAAGAAAAAAATTAAATAAACCTTTAACCAGACTCATCAAGAAAAAGAGAGATATAACTTAAATAAATAAAATCAGAAATGAAAGTAACAACTGACATCAAAGAAATGCAAATGAGCTCAGCCACCGTGGTTCAGTGGTGACCTTGCCAAGATCATCGATTACCTCTCATCTCTTTTCTGTGCATGGATTCCTTGGTTTAACATTCATTTAGAAAAGTGCACACCTAAGTGTACAGATTGGTACACTGAACTACTGTGACCAGTACTCAGATAAAGAAAAAAAGAAATACACATTGCTGGCCGCCAGAGAATCCTTCTTATCCCCCTTCAGTCAGTAACATCGCCCCTTCCAGGGGCATATGAAAGATCTGAATTACAGAACCCCAAAGGCCCCAGCAGTACTAACTGGAAAGTACAGAGCAGGCCAGTATGAAAACAGTGGCTGAAACTGGGAGAGGCCCTGCAGAATCCAGCTCACTGGATGCAATTCTCACTTCTAACACCATAGATTGGTTTTGCCTGTTTTTGAACTTTTTGTAAGAGGAGCCATAACCATAGCATATGTATCCTTTTGTATTTGGCTTCTTCAGCCCAACGTGTTTGGTAGGATTCAATCATGTGATTGTGTAGAGTTGTTCATTTCACTCTCATCACTGTATTCAGTTGGATGAATAATTATCTATTCTACTGCTGATGGACATTCAGGTTGTTGCCAGTTTGGGGCTAATACAAATAATTCTATTAGCAACATGGCTTATGGATGAATTTTTAAAACGCTTAAAACTCATTTGTGTTCATAGTGTCTTAAGGGTATTATGTCATTGTCTTCTGGTACAAAGCATTATCATCAAAAATTTTTATTGCACTCTGATTTTTTTCTTATAAAAACTATTTTTTTATCTCAATGAACAAAGAATTTTTTTTTCAAAATGTCTCATAGTTTCCACTTGAATGTTTTGTTTTGTTTGTCATTTACAGTCAATTTCCACTCCATCTCCATATACCCATCATTATGTAGATCATTTTATTTCAAAAAAGCTTTCTTGAATTATATTTTTTAATATTCTGTTGCATTGCCTAATTCAGAATGTTCTATTTTATGAATGTTGGCTTTGTTTTACCTATCTTCTATATCTGAAATGTCTTCATGAATTCTTATATCACTTTCATTTATTTTAGATTTTAATATTTTTCTTTTACCTTCCATTTTTAATAATTATTTTTATCAGCCCTTGTATTTTTCTAGTTTAGTCTTTATTTCTGAAATATTTATTTTTAATTTTTTTCCTGAATTCTATAACCTCTTCCCTCTGCATGAGAGAACGTATCTCCTATCATTTTGCAAATGTCTTTTAACTTACTCTGAGATAGTAGGTTGCAGTTTTAGCTCTTTTGGAACCTCTTTCTGGCATGCTTTAATTCTCTGAAGGAATGTATTGTGCTCCATATTATTTTTTATGTTATAACTTGAGGCCTGGTGCATGGAATTTGTGCATAGGTAGGGTCCCTAGGCCAGGACTGATTGGGGCCTTCCACTGCTGGCCAGGGCCTTCCTTCATTCCGCACTGCCCCTTGGTGGTCAGCACACATCATAGAGACCTGGTCTCCCTAGGGGACACTTTGCATAATATACAATATATATACTGGAGGCCTGGTGCACAAAATTCATACGGGGGTTGGGGGGGTTTCCCTCAGCCCAGCCTGCACTCTCTCCAATCTGGGATCTCTAGAGGGATGTCCGACTACCCGTTTAGGCCCGATCCCAGTAGCTCAGACATCCCTCTCACAATCCAGGACTGCTGGCTCCCAACTGCTCACCTGCCTGCCTTCCTGATTGCCCCTAACCACTTCTGCCTGCCAGCCTGATCATCCCCTAACTGCTCTCATCCCAGCCTGATTGATTATCTAACTGCTCCCCTACCAGCCTGTTTGTCCCCAATTTCCCTCCTCTGCCGGCCTGATCACCCTTAACTGCCTTGCCCCATAGACCTGGTCATCCCTAACTGCCCTCCTCTGATGGCCTGATCATCCACAACTGCCTCCCTTGCAGCCCTGATCCCTCCCAACTGCCCTCCCCTGCTGGCCATCTTGTGGTGGCCATCTTGTGTCCACATGGGGACAGTCATCTTGTGAGTTGGAGTGATGGTCAATTTGCATATTACTCTTTTATTAGATAGCATATCTATCATCTTCATGGGTGGGGGCCAGTTTGTTCTGAATGGTGTTCCAGATCAGGTTGGAGGTTCCCTTGGGGTGTGGGGCGGCCTGGGCGAGGTGCCTATGGTGGTTTGCAGGCGGGCCACGCTCCCCAGAGACCCAAACAGAGGCCCTGGTATCTGGGATTTATTTATCTTCTATAATTGAAACTTTGTAGCCTTGAGGCCTGGGCCCGCCAGGGTGTGCTGAAAGCTTGGCTTCCTCCTTTGCCAGAGAAACCCAAGTCTCCTGCTCACTCTGTGGCCACAACTATATTGGTTGGGTTAATTTGCATACTAGCTCCTGATTGGCTGGTGGGTGTGGCTTGTGGATATAGTGGGGTGGTGGTTAATTTGCATATTACTTTTATTAGATAGGATAACTGTACACACACACACACACACACACCTACCTATAACTTCACTATTGCTTATCTTATGTGAGATTAATTTTCCTAAACTTTTAGGAAGTATTGAACTGAATACAATTTCTAGCTTCACTCTCTATAGCTCCCTCTTGTTTTCATGAACTACTTTAATGGCCTTAAATGTGCTCATATCTCTGTTCACCACACCCACTTTTATCTAACATTCTCTTTCTTTTCCCCATATTGTCCCTGTACTGTTGAATTTGAATTCTGCTTTCAATGATTTTTCTTCATTGTGGAGCATTGTTGGATGAAATTGTCCATTTGTTAGATTCAATGTATAAGACCCAGGTTTGCAGGACCTTCCAAATCTTTGCCCTCACTTGCAAATCAGATTCTAGGGAGCTCCCTGTCTGCTCTGGCTCTGTTCTTGGGTTGGCAGTGAGTACCTGCTGGGGATTTGGGATTTTCCTGTCTCAGGTCCGTCTGGTATCCCATTGTTCCCCCTGCTTCCTCCTGTCCAGATGATGATAGCACCTACTAGTGTTTGGAGTTTTATGGGGATACTTTGTCCTGATTGTGTTGTGCATATTGACTGTACATTTTGGATTATACTACCTTAGGGGAAAATCCAGGTAGACTAATAACTACACCATCTCCACTTTCACAATCTTTCCAGAATGGTGACTAGGTACTATGTAAAGCTCCTCAGTGACTTTCCAGCACAGTCAGGGGTGAGTCCCAATTGCTCTGATGACCCTTTCATGACCCTTAATTCCTCAGGATTCTACCTCCACTGTTCCTTTCCTCCCACTGTTCTGGTCTCCCTGGCAGTCTCATCTACCTACATGAGGATGCTCACAGAATCCCAAATGCTTTTCCTAACATCAGACTCATATCTACTATATGGACATCGCCAGGGGAGCTTGAACCTAACGTGTTCACATTCTCTCCTCCTTTGGGTGTTCAACAGCTCACTTGTTCCAGCCAGAAACCTTGGTAGCAGGCTCAACTCCCCTCCTTGCTAAGCCCCAATATCTAATCAGTCACCAAGCTAATCCATCCCCATGGCTACTTCTGAGAATACTGTGACTTATTAACTGGCCATAAAAAATTTACAGGATTCTTAACTAGTCCTTCCATTGCACACCTTAATACAGTTTTCATATGACAACAAAAATGACCTTTCTGGACACATCTTTTTCCTTGCTTAACAACCATGACTGCCTGTCTGATGTTCTTAGACTAAAGCGCTAACTTCCCAAAATGGCTTAGGAGGACCTGCATATTTTGATTCTGTTAAAATATTGTCTTTCCCATGTCCATCTCACACTAAAATATAAGCACCTAGAAAGTCTTTCAATTTCCCCAAGGCCTTGGCACAAGCTGTTCTTAACTAAAACATCTTCAAACCCGCCCCTGGCTTCCCACAGCTAACTCACTTTTAACTTCTGTAGGTTCCTACTGTCATTGCATGTCCTCTCTTCCCACCTCACCTACCCTCTAAACCTCTGACACCGTTATTCCCACATTCCCACCCACACAGACACGATCACACTGATTGCATGTGCAATCTCAAGTATAGACTAGAACCTCAATAATTACTAAAAGTAGTTGGGGTGACTGATAAGGAAGCTGGGAGCTCTTGACTATCAATCAATCCTAGGTTACCTTAATGACTATGTTAATTCAGAGTTGTATTCTCCCTCTTGAGCTTATTTACATTCAATAATAATTTTGTAAAGACATACTTTTATTGATTTCAGAGAGGAAGGGATAGGGAGAGATAGAAACATCTATGATGAGAATCATGGATTGGTTGCCTCCTGCACACACCCCCAGGGGATCAAGCCCAAAACCAGATCATGTGCCCTTGACTGGAATCCAACCATGATCTACTGATTCATAGGTTGATGTTCTACCACTGAGACACACCAGCCTGACCAATAAGAATTATTTAAAAGTAGTTCTCTGTCGGCAAGACAGCCAAAATGCAGGCAAAGTACCCAAGCCCAGCAACTTTATATGTTCTGAAAATCAACTATTCTGTACACAGCACAATGCCTTGGGTTCAACTGACCCTGACCTCAAAGTACTTTTTATGGTTTAACAGACCATCTGTCTGCCCTAAGCTGAGAGGGTCATGTTAGGGGCACGTGCGAAACTGAGACATACAGAGCAGCCCTTGAACCTGGAACTCCACCCATACACCCCACTGAGAATCTTACCAAAGCAAGACCAGCCTAGGACGTGAGTTTGCCTCCTCTGGCCCCGCCCCCGTGGGGGCCCCACGCCGGCCTCGCCCCGCCCATCCCACTTCCCAAGCTCCCGCTCCTCCTCCAGCCCCGACCCCAGCTGATCTCGCCCCGCCCACCCTTACCAAGCTCCCACTCCTCCTCCAGGCCCGCCCATCCTGCCCCGCCCCCAATCTGATCTCGCCCCGCCCACCCTTACCAAGCTCCCGTCCCTCCTCCAGCCACGCCCATCCGGCCCCGCCCCCACGCTGCCTCTCCCCCGCCCGGTCCGCTTCCCGGTCGGAGCAACATCGCCTTCGGGCGGGGCGACCTGGAGCGGCCGCCCAGCGGGTGTCCCGGGCCCAGGTGGCTTCTGAGTCAAGATGGCTGCCGTGCGCCGCCCGTCGGCCGGGCCTCTGCTGCTGCGCGCAGCGCTCTGCCTGCTGTGCTGCGGCCCCGCGGCCGTGCGCGCCGTCCCTGAGCCCGGGCGCTGGGCAGCGACGATCAGCGACGTAAGTGGCGCCTCTTAGCTGGGCACCCCAGCAGCCCGGCCGCAGCCCCTCCTCAGCCGGTCAGGGAGTGGGGGCGACGGGCCCGCCCGCGCGAGGCCAGCTGCTCTGGGGCCCCGTCAGGCCGACTTCGCGGGCCGCGCCGGCCGGGGCGCTCGCCTGCGTCCCCACCGCCCCCCGCCGCGGCCACTCGGAGATCCCGGCTCCGTTCCGGCCGCAGGAGGACGCGCGCCACTTCCGCTTTCTCCGTCTATGGGAGGGGGACGCGCAGGGGCCGCCCACCTTCCTTCCTTCCTTCCTTCTGGGCCCCTGACTCCCGCCGTCCTGGGTCCTGGGTTCTGTGGGGAGATGGGGCTTTGGTGGAGCTGGTCTGCAGGCCGCAGTGTGGGAATGTCCTTCCAGGACAGGCCAGTTGAGCACTTGCGTCCAGTAGATAGAAGACGTGATGTGGCGGGATGGGCACGGGGAAGGGCAGGGGTGGTAACATTTTGGAAAAGCTTGCCAAAGAGGGCCAGGAAACGGAGGAGGGGCATTATCTCTAGATGAGATGACGCGTCCAATGCTGATTGACGAGTATTTTCTACACCCATGGAATGGGGTCCCAAGTTCTAAAGGCAAAACTTACATTTTGATGTTCTCAACCAGAAAAAGAAGGTAGTACCAGAGGCTGTGTTGCCTGTAACATAAAAGCTACACAGAGGTACAAAAGTGGCTATTTTTCTGAACCTTTACGACCCAGGGCAACCATTTCTTCCCGGTGCCCCCATAGGTGTGGCACATCCCTTGTATTGAATTTCTCTGGTCAATAAGAAGCAAAACTCAGAACCATACTCAGACCTTCTGTAGTGAATGGGCAGTATCATAAATTAAGACAGTACACAGTATTGGAAGTGAATCAGCTGCGTACTGGTTGTTAAATGACGACCATATCTCTAAAGATCTTTGTCAGGTGTACTTTGGATGTGGAGACTCCAAAGGCTTTTCCTTGGGTCCCGCATAATGTGCAGTCCTGGGGGGGGGGGGGGGGAGCAGGGGGAGGGGACGACCAGAAAGTCCTTCTTTGCAAAGAATGGGCTGACTCCCCCCCCTCCCGGCCCCTCCCCAATTTTAAGTTGTCAGGACTTGTCCTTCAGGATAGGAGAGTGGGCTTTCTTTCATTTGTGCTACAAATGCATCAAGAGACGGTTGTTTTGATTGTAGAGATCAGCAAATAGTTTAGAACACCTACTGTGTGCCACGCACGGCACTGGCCATTGCTATTGCAAAGGTGAGTTTCAGACAACAGCCCCTTCTCTCAAGAAGCTTACGCAGTAAGGACAGCAGTTGCCTACATGGCAGCATTCTTGGGATATTACTGGAGCTCTGAGGAGTCCTCCAACTCCGCTCTCTGGAGTCAGTGGCTGGCTGGTCTTAAAAGGTGTTACCTTGGTGAAGAAGGAGGGAGTAGAGCAGCAGCAGAGAAGGAAATCCGTGGTGTTTTTGCTGAGTGGAGTTCTGTCATGAGTGTTACAGGGAACTCGGGCCAGCATAAGCCTTCTGTGTCCGAACTTGGCCTTGAGCCTGATGCCAGGGTCTACCCTCGGGACCTGTGGGGTTTGGGACAAGTCGTATCAGTGAGTGAAGTGAGCTGGATTCTGGACTGGAGGGGGGTGGTGGAGGGTGCAGTGGATGCATGGGATCTAAACTTAGGACCTGTGGGGTCTGGAACAAGCATATCAGGGAGAGAAGTGGAACAGGTGGTGGAGGCTGCAGTGGACTATAGGTTACATGCCCTTTGTGAAGAGGGTAGTCGCCATTCGCTCTGCTGGGGGATAGTCTAGGCACAGAATTGCCAGGTCTGCTTTTTTAAAAGTCAGAATCCATATTTTTGTTATGTCATTTGATTTACAACTTTGTGGGCTAAACAAACTCCATTTATAAGTTGGATTATGCCCCCCAGGCCACTAGTAGTAACTTTTGGGTGTAAATAAGGGCGAGCCATTGAAGGATTTTAGACATAAATGCTAATCACTGTGGCTGGCATCTAAGGATGAATTCTAGGCTCAGATCTGGAGGCAGAGTACCAGTTAAGTTATTGCAGAAATGTGGGCAGAAAATGTCAAAGGCCTGAATTAGGGCAGTGGTAGGAGGAATGGAGAGTAAGAGCTAAGTGTGGGGAGTGTTTATGAGATAAAATAGTCATGTTTTGGGGGTAGGTGGTGGAGGAGAGGTGACTGGAAGGAGTCATGGCTTGGGTGACTGGATGGCATCACCTGCAACCAAGGTGGACAGGCAGGAAGAATTGACGAGGAGCAGAGAGGAGTGTGTCTGATTTAGGGAATG
Source organism: Pipistrellus kuhlii (assembly GCF_014108245.1). Lineage (NCBI taxonomy): Eukaryota > Metazoa > Chordata > Mammalia > Chiroptera > Vespertilionidae > Pipistrellus > Pipistrellus kuhlii. The sequence continues at coordinate 49,145,012 of NW_023425438.1, read as the reverse complement.
TTGGTGTGGAATGTGCGCTGGTCATCCCAGGAGACATGACCTTTAGGCAGTTGGGTATGTGGATCTGGCGCTCAGAGGAGAGATCTGGGCTGTGGGTTTTATTGTTGATCCGGCCTGGGGGTTCCATTATTTATAGTGATTGTTGTGGACACTATGTTGGAGAGGGTGGAGGGGTTTTCATGAAAGAGCTGCCTGCCCTGTCTGCTTTCCTTTCAATCCTAACTACTTGTTAACATAATCCCTTCACACAGCATTTTTATTCTTGGTTCAGGGCAAACATATAATAACTAATTAATACATTATTTTGTTTTAATTGTGGGAAAGGCTGTGAAGAAGAATGAGTCCGAGAGACCACATAAAGGAGGGTCTGGCCTGCTTTGGGATATGGTGATAAACTTCCCAAGAAAGGGACTTCTGAACTTGGCTTTAAAGGTTAGGAAGGAATCAAGAGGTGAAGACAAAGTGACAGGGATAAAGGCTTCTGAGTAAGTTTTCTGTGGCAGGAGTATCATGAGGGCAAGGAGCACCATGCTGTGGCGGAGCTGAAAGAAAGGGTCTAGAGGAAGTGGGCGGCCCTGATGATGGACAGTCCTGTGGGCTGCCGTGAGAACTGTCTGCTGTAAGCGCAGTCACCTCTCCTCCACCACCTACCCCCAAAACATGACTATTTTATCTCATTGTGAACCATCACAATGTAGAGAGAGGGCTGGTTGTTTTATCAGCAGCACGTTCACATAGTACCAGCCGCAGGTGTGCAGGCAGGTCCTGTGTCCGTGCAGCAGCCCTCACCTCCTAGGTATTGCTGGCCCCTGGCTGGGGATGCTGGTGCCAGGGACAGTCTGGAGCCTCATATCAACTGCAGGGAGGAGATACATAGGAAAGGATTTAAGCAAATGAATTAGAGTATGGTTTTAAAAAGTAATCACTCTGGTCAAAGGGAGGACGGCAAGGATTAGAGCTATATGTTTTACAGGGTAAAGCTATATTCTTAAATAGGGTGTAATTTAACATGGTTTTTCTGTATTGTTTTTCATTTTAGAAATCAGGACCTTTGATATTTAGAAAAATTATGTTTAATTCCACTGACATCAAGTTTTCTGGTAAGTCTTATAAACTAACGTAATACTACCGTAACAACATATCATAAACAAGTAACAATATATTATAAACTAATACATTAATTAAATGTAAGCTAATGTAACATGGTATCATCTATAATAATAAAAGGGCAATATGCTAATTAGACCGGATGTCTTCTGGACAAAGTGGCAGGGGTCGAGGCAGAGGCAATTAGGGGTGATCAGGCCAGCAGGAGAGCAGTTAGGGGTGAACTGCCAGCAGGGGAGCAATTAAGGGGCGATCAGGCTGACAGGGAAGCAGATAGGGGGTTATCAGGCTGGCAGGCAGAGGCTGTTAGGGGTTATCAGGCTGGCAGGCAGAGGCAGTTAGGGGTGATTAGGCAGGCAGGTGAGCAGTTAGGAGCCAGCAGTCCAGATTGCAAGAGGAATGCCTGACTGCTGGTTTAGGCCCAATCCCACAGGGATATCCCCTGAGGGATCCTGGATTGAAGAGGGTGCAGGCATGACTGAGGGAACCCACCCCATGCACAAATTTTGTGCACCAGGCCTCTAGTATTTTATAAAACAGGAAAATGTTTGTTTTTCAGTGGTCCTAACATATTAAGAATTTATTTTGTTTCTGTCAAGTCTTGCTTATTTTCAAGAATGGCTTTTTCTGTTTCAGAAAATGTAATATGATTATTCTTTAAAAACTATAATTAAAGTCTAGTAAAGTAGGCTTTAGCAAAAGGTATTTGACTTCTGTAAAATTTGACTCTAGATCTTAGTTTTTAAAACTAGATAAATTTCTTTTATGAATATATGAAATGTCATGATTGTGATAAAACTATTATGACCATCAACATTTTCTAAATATACATGTGATCATAGTATAAATAAAAATTTTAAGACACTAACATTTTAACTAATATTTTAAGACTTATGAAAGTGAAAATATTTGTTGGGACTGTGTTGTCTATGTAAATACTGCTGTGCAAGGATGACCAAGTCGTGGATCTTGAGATTTTCAATATCTTTAGTGGGTTTACATTGGATCATATTTACTGTGATCCAACTCCTCTTGGTGTTCCCAGTAACTTAACTGGGCAAGTTTTCTTTTTACCAGGGTTAAAGTTTTGAGATTGGGAGTATTTTTGTTGTTGTGGGTAACACAGATTGACTTCCTGAGGATTCTAAGCCATGACCCTTTTTTCTCTGTTATCTCATGCTCTGATCATTTGTTAGGTGAGTCTGCCATATGTGGGTCTTTGTTAAGGGAACTGGGCCAGCCTTCAGCTATAAAGCAGAGGTGGTTCAAAGCAACCTGGTGATATCAGATCATCAGTGGTGATAAGAGTTTGTAAGAGGAAATTGAAGTGCAAGGTGGGTGAGGAAAAAATTTTGGCATCTGATTGCTTTAATGAATTCATGTCTGAATGTCTAGACTAGGGGTGTCGAACTCAATCAGAGAAGGGGCCAAAATCTAAAATCCAGCCTAAATCGCGGGCCGAATGGTTTATTGAACAGTCATAAACTGTCATTGTGATGGAAACGCAGCAGAATGCAGTGATGACAGCGCGGTGCGGGCCACATTGCAAGGCCTGGCGGGACGGATTTGGCCCGCGGGCCTTGTGTTTGACACATGTGGTCTAGACAAAGAAGAAATTACATGGGGGAGAAAGTTATATGGACCAGTGAAACACAGAATTTTATTTATAAAAAAGTCAATATGTAATGTCAGAGATCAACAGTCAAGACATCTAAAGAAGGATTGAGGAGCATAAGGAGCTAGGAGCAAAAGCATAAGAAAATGAGGCAATAGTCAGGCAAAAAACCTGGCAGTGTCCAATATTATCAATGGAGAGAGGTCTTAGTGAACTCTGACTGTAGCAGTGGCATGTGGCTGGCAGGTGTGGATGTAGCCTCCTGTTCTGGTGCCATGCTTGTCAGGCAGCTTTCTCATCACCATTGGGCATCCAGGAAGGCATGCTGAAGGGAGATAATTAGTTTTCAGTTACTATTCGTTTTAAATGAGTTATTGAACATTCCTGTTTAGCGGTCGCCAACCTTTCGGACCTCACTGACCATCAGTGGTCCGCGGACCACGGTTGGCGAATGCTGTTCTAGTTCATACATTTACATTGGTGGTGTGGTGAAGGCGTGAGATGAGACTGAGTCTGTGTTCTCACAGAGCCAGATTTTAGTGCCTGAAAGCTAAGAATTGGTATCTTTAGTATGTGGCCATGCAGTTTGGTGGATAAGATGTCTGACTTCCCATAGGTGCTTCATTTAAGATGTAGTCATGAAGTCACTGTTGAAAATCTCTCAGTGTAAATCACCATATTAACAGAATGAAAGAAATACACTATATAATCAATCATCTCAGTATATTCAGAAGAGCATTAGAAAAATACCTATTCATGATAAAAACTCTCAGAAAACTAGAAAAACTTCCTCAATCTGATGAAGGGCATTTATGAAAAATCTATAGCTAACATACTGTCAGTTCTTTCCAGATTGATCTATAAATTTAATTCTATCAAAGTTAAAGTTGACTTTTATGTAGAAATTGACTAGCTGTTTCTAAAATTTATAGGTAAATACAAAGGGCCTAGAATAGCTAAAACAATTTTGAAAAAGAGCAAAGTTGAAAGGATTTTACTATTTTATTTCAAAACTTACATAAAGCTACAGTGATCATAACAATGTGGAACTGGCATAAGGATAGACATGTAGAACAAGGAATCAGACTAGAGTCCCAGAAGTAAACACACATGCATAAAGTCCATGGATTTTCAACAAAAGTATAAAAATAATTCATTAGAGAAAGGATAGTCTTTTCAACAAATGATGCTGGAACAACTGGATATGCACACTGTGAAACATGGACCTTGGATCATGGACTTAGAAGCTCTATCCCCACTTCTGTCCTCCCCGCCTGGTCCCATTTACAAAAATTAGGCTGCTGATACTATCTCACAAGCCACGGAGGCCTCTTAAAAGCTTTTTTTCTTTCTGTGCTTCATTTTGGATATTTCTGTTGCTTTGTCTTCAATTTCAGTGATATTCTTCTTCTGCAGTATCTAATTTGCTGTTAATCTCATACAATGAACTTTTTATTTTGGATATTCTATTTTTTCAATCTCTACAAGTTTGGTTCTTTTTAAAAATACCTTATTTCTCTTATCAGTATTTTCATGTTTTTCTTACATATTTGAGCATGAGGGACATTTTTACAGTAGCTGTTTTTACATTTTTATCTGCTAATTCTGTCATTTACATCATCTTTGTCATATTGATTGATTCATACCATGGGTATGAGTCGAATTGTCCTGTTTTTTATATCTAGTGGTTTTGTTTGGATGCTGAATATTGTGAATTTTGCATTCTTGAGTGCTGTGATGTATTTCTTTAAAAACTTTGTTCTGGCAGACAGTTAAATTTCTTTTGGGTCAGTTCTATCCTTTCCAGTTTTATTTTTAATTCTTTTAGGATTGATCTGGAGTAGCCTTTACTCCAGGGCCGACTTAGCACCACTTCTCAGGTGTGACCCTTCTGTGTCTCTCCCTGGTGCTTGGCGTATTGAATGAGGCCTGTGGACTCAAACAGTGCAAGCCCTATATGAACTCAGAATTGTGGGATTGTGCACGGGCAAGCTGCTATGCAGCCAGAGCCTCGAGGGGATATTTGTGCAGAGTTCTTTCACTCCTTCTCTGAGTCACTCCCAACTCTCGGGTGCTCTGCCCCAGAAATCCTACCAACCTCAGCCTCTGGCATCAGTTTCGATTTCCTTTGGTTACCTTCACGAAGTTCACAATGGTACCTGCCTCCTAGTACTCATGACCTGTATAATCCCTTCATTATATCATTGTTGATCTGACCAGTAGAATATGGCAGAAGTAATGGCATGTCACTTATGATGCTAGGTCATAAAAGACACTGTGGCTTCTTTGCCCTCTCTGGTGATATGCTGCCATGTTGTGACAAAAAGAGCTTTGTCTTATTCTAGACTTAATTCTTTTCAGTCTGTGTGATATTGTTACCCTCCTTCTGGAAACATCAATATACATAAAAAGTTAATATGCTAAGTGTCTGACTGTCTGACCGGTTGCTATGATGTACACTGACCACCAGGGGTGGCCATGACGCAGAAGTTGCCATGACATGCATAGAGAAATGACACCGCAGACCTGGCAACCACAAAGCAACACTCGGCGTCCCCCAAGTGGGACACAGGCCCCACCACCGCTCCAAAGGGACAGCCCACCAAATCACAGCCAACACTGCCGAGACCCAATGGTGCAAAATGCAGCCCACAGCCCAGCCCGGAAATGGGCACCTTCACGAAGCTCACAACGGTAATGACATCATGTGGCAGTGGCCAGCTTCCTCTCCCTAGTGACAGGCCACTATGTCCCTTCTTGACACACCAGGGGTGCTTGCTCAGTATTTTTTTAATGACTCAGTGAAGAGGACACTTAGAGTGAAGTAAATAGTGTCAACATATCTGGCCACTAGGTTGATTTTAACACTGGATTAACATATAGATGAATAGTAGGATAGCAACTTTGGACTAACAGTTATAATTTAATGAATTTACCGTTTCATTTTGCAGTGATTTTTGGAGAAATTAAGTAATGTTTTACTTGTTGTTTCATTTAAGTAGCCCATTTTAAATTATATTATTAAAACCTGAAGTTTACATTGGAGTATGTATATTATTATTATTGAAAAATGAGACTTTGTTTTCTTCAACAGTTAAATCATTCTATTGTCAAGAGCCTGTGAAGTTTACCATAGAGTGGTATTTGAAGCATTACACTTGTCAAAATGAATATGATAAGCTGGATGTAAGTAAAACACAATTTAAAAAATTATATTTATTAAAGTAATATTAATAACATTATATACCTTTTAGGTATGCAACATTATAATTAGATCTGTGTGCTCTATTGCGTGTTTACCACCAAAGTCTGGTCTCCTTCCATTACCATATATTTGACTCCCTTTGCTAAGGTGACCAGATTTTAACATTGGTAAAGCAGGACACCATTGACTGGAGGGGTGTGTGTGTGGGCGGGGGGGGCAGGGAGGAGGTCTTGATTAAAAATTTGGTCTATATGGAGCAACAAAAATTTTCATAGAACGCAAAAATAGTATTGTAACATATTTTTTAAATTTCAACATAAGTACAATTTACAAATATAATAAATAAAAAATTATGTATAGTATTATTTTATTCTTTGACATATTTCTCATTTGAGTGAATTATTTTAGTAGATTGCTGTCGTTGTTTAAAAGGTCATGAAATTTTTCACAAGAATTTGTTAAATTGCCGAAACCTGTTTGGCTCAGTGGTAGAGCATCAGTCTGTGGACTGAAAGGTCCCAGGTTCGATTCCGGTCAAGGGCATGTACCTGGGTTGTGGGCACATCCCCAGTAGGGAGTGTGCAAGAGGCAGCTGGTCGATGTTTCTCTCTCATCGGTTTCTAGCTCTCTCTCCCTCTCCCTTCCTCTCTGTAAAAAATCAATAAAATATATTTAAAAAAAAAAAAAAAAGAATTTGTTAAATTATATTTCACACATCAAGTGGTTTTCAAAGTCTTAACACTTAATTGTAACGTGACTCGTAAGTGTCGCTTTCAAGGCCGGCGCTAGACTTTTTGCTGCCACTATAAAATATAAATAATACGAGTACTGTCTGTTAAATTCAAGAAAATTTATGTATTTATGAAATAAATAAATAAATTACCTAAATTATCTGAATAGCTGATTTGTAATGACATCACTTGTTTAACTAACTTACTAGCATACAGTACGATGTGCATCATCAGAGACAGTTACAAAATGTTTTCGTTGTTGCGAACTTTGATAAGCAGTTCTCGATAATCAGTTCTCAGCAATTATTTGTTATTATTAAAGTTTAACATAAAATTAACAAAAATAATATAAAACTCATATCCTGGCTAAATAGCCACATGACCACCAAAATTTAGTCCCTTCCCGTTCTCCCAACATCCCCTAACTTGTCGTGCATTCTTTCCAAAAATTAGGACTTTTTTCAAACAAATTGTTCAAAATCAGGACTGTCCTGCCAAAAGCAGGATGTCTGGTCACCTTACCCTTTGCCCAATTTGCTCCTCTCATCCTTTCTCCCTTCTGGTAACCACCATACTGTGTTTGTCTGTGAGTTTCTTTTTTATTATTTTGTTAGTTTGTTACTTTTTGGGTTTTATCCCACATATGATTGAAAACATACATTTTTTGCCTATCTTATTTCACTTAGCATAATACTGTCAAGATCCATCCATGTTGTCACAAATGGCAATATTTCACTCTTTTTTTTTTAAATATATTTTATTGATTTTTTCAGAGAGGAAGGGAGAGGATTAGAGAGCTAGAAACATCGATGAGAGAGAAACATTGACCAGCTGCCTTCTCCAACCCCCTACTGGGGATGTGCCCACAACCAATGTACATGCCCTTGACCAGAATCGAACCTATGACCTTTCAGTCTGCAGACTGACGCTCTATCCACTGAGCCAAACCGGTTTCGGCTATTTCACTCTTTTTTTATGCTGAGTGGTATTTCATTGTACATATCACATCTTCTTTAATCAAATCATTCATTGAAGGACACTAGGTTGTTTCCATGTCTTGGCTATTGTGAATGATGGGGCGATGAACACAAGGGTGCATATATCTTTGTGAATTAGTGTTTCCATATTTTTGTCAAATTATCCAGAAGAGAAATTGCTGGGTCATATTGTAGCTCTATCCTTAATTTTTTGAGGAACCTCCATTCTGTTTTCCATAGTGGCTGCACCAGTTTCAAATCCCACCAACAGTGTATGAGAGTTTCCTGTTCTCCACATCCTTGCCAACACTTGTGTCTTGTCTTTATTTATAATAGACATTTTAATAGGTATTATGAGATAACTCATAAACACAAGTTTTTTTATGGATATAAAGCTGTGAAGGAAAATTATGAGCATAAATATTAGCTCATCAGGTGAAGAGGCTAGAAATATAGATTATATTCTTAGAAATGCCACAGATTAGTTTTGGGCCTTAGGTAATACATGCTTTAATTCTATCAAAGCATATGCTTTCTGAGAAGACATATCTTTTCATTTCCTTGTATCTTACGAAAAGGTTAGCAAACTTTAAATCAGACATGTAGGGTCAAATATAAACAATAATTTTACTTTAAAAAGTAATGTAAAAATTTTACTGCATTAAAAAATTAGTAAAAGGGCACCTAGAACTTATGTAAGTTACAGGTAGATTTAATTTGAGCAGATCTCAGAAGTGAGGAGGGAAAGGAACCGTCAGGAAAAGGTGGGGGGAGACTCGGGTGGTGGAGCTGAGAGAGAGGAAGAGAGGCCAGGCGGGATTTGTCCTGCCCTGGCCTGCAGCCTGAGCCCCTGTGCCCTCACCCAGGGATTTCTCTTAACGATGCCCCCCATGATTTCTTCACAGATGTATGTTCTGTTAGCTCCTAGTGTTTTTTGTTTTTGTGGGTTCTTCTGTTAATCTTCACCAAGCATATTTTTTCCATTGATTTTTAGAGTGAGTGTCCCAGTAACATCCTTTTTAGCAAGCTTTGTTTGTTTGTTTCTGGTACAGGAGCCAATCTAGGATCGCATTGCATTTCTGAGGCTGTGGGTTGTTGTTGTTTTTGTTTTTGTTTTTCAGTCTTTCATGACACATCAATATATTTGAAGTGTACAAGCCATTTATTTTCACCAAATGTCCCTCAATTTGAGAACTACTGATGTTTTCTCATGATTAGGTTTGCCTTATTTTGGGGGCAGGCATACCAGAAAATGCTGGTTTGTCCCATTTTTTTTTAATCAGGGAGTTTCTGCCAGGTTTCACCACTGTGAAGTTACTACTTTTCCTTTTGTTATTAACAGTAATTTGTGAAAAAATATTTTTATTTTTATAATATGTTTATTTATATAAATACTAGAGGTCTGGTGCACCAGATTTATGCACTGGGGGGCGGAAAGGGGGGAGTTCCTTCAGCCCAGCCTGCTCCCCTTTGCAGTCCAGGACCCCTTGGGGAGAATGTCCACCTGCCAGCTTAGACCAATTCCCCAGGGATTGGCCTAAGCCAGCAGTCAGACATCCCTCTCCAAGTATGGGGCTCTTGCAGTCCAGGACCCTTCACTCCTTACAACCTACCTACAGTGGAGGCTCCCACCACTGCCGCTGCACTCAACAGCCATAAGCCTGTCCTCTGGCTGAGCAGCACTACCTCTGTGGGAGCACACTGACCGCTAGGGGACAGCTCCTGCATTGAGCGTCTGCCCCCTGGTGGCCAGTGCACATCATAGCAACTGGGTCATTTGCCTTTTGGTTTATTTGCATATGAAGCTTTTATTATTGTATATAGGATGTATCCTCTTTCTTCATCAATCCTGGTTTTCACCTCCTTGATTCTTGCCCAATAAATCGATTATTACTCTGATGCTTGTTACATGGTGATTTTCTGATCCATGTGTTCTCCCACATTTATTAGCATTCTACCGTGAGAATGAACTATCTTTGCTCCTATCTTACCTATCTGCCAATGGGCTATCACCTGTTATTTTGCTCACATTGTCCCATACCCTTTTCTTGATGCCTGGTAGCTGCCATTAGGTTTTATTCCTGTATCTGGGAGGGAAGAACCCCAGGTCCTGATGAGTAAATGAGTGTCCCTGCACTCAGTCAGGTTTGCACCTTTGCTTTGCGTTGCTAAGTGTCTGGTTTGTCTTTCCTCCTGGTAAAATGCTGCTTTCTCTCTCTGAGATTTTTAATACTTGGGATAAAATGGAAGTAGCCCCAGGGACAAGTATTATGTATTTCAAAACTCCTTAATCACTTTCATACTATAAGATTATGGTTATATTCTGTATTACTGTCTCTGGGCAAGCACAATTGAATGGCTAAGATATTATGATCCGTCAGTTTTACTTAAAATTATATTCAAACTTTTTTCTGTATTTTGTTCTGCATATTTTCAAGTGCTCCAAACTGAATATATTTTAATATTATTTAAATATTAAATTATATTCTTGGTTAATAAGTATGCAAATAAATAACAAAATTTTACCTTGGGTAGGAGCAGTTATCAAAGCCTGAAAGTGTTGGCAGAGACTATTGTGTTAATTATTTGAAGAACAGTGAATGTTGGACAACAAAAAATGAAAACATAGATTGCAACAGTGACTTACAGGTGTTTCCCTCATTATATGTGAGTATCTTGTCTTGCTATGTTAACAGAGAATTTATTTTACTCCCGGTGCATACAAGTATCAGCCTAAACTCTGTTTTACCATAATTTTTATTAAGATGCTTAATTTGTTAAATTTTAGGCTTAGCTCTTTGTGAATGTGGTAGCACATATTAAGATGTTGGCCCCATTTTCTGTTTCTTTGTTCCCCTATACAACAGCGTCATTTCATGATGTGCTGTCAGTTCATCTCTCTTCTCTCCACTACATTGGTCCACCAGAATCCCAGCTGTCAAGGTTACCAGTGACCACGTTGTTCAATCCAGTGGTCTGCTCCTCTTACTACAGTCTGTCAGCATTTAACACACAACACTCTGTCCTTCTCTATGCACTTGTTCCCTCCCTGGGTGGAAGGTCAGATTCTAAAATGTCACCCTCAGTCATCTCTGGGTGACATTGAGGTTGTGGGTCATTTTAACTTATTTTTTGCTCTATGAATTATGAAATGTAAATATGTCTTAGCAAACATTTTAATGGGATTATTTTAAAATGTTATGAAGTGTAATAAACATATAATAACTTGTGCTTATCAGAGGTATATGGCTTGATGAATATTTTAGCACCAGGAGCTCCCTTTTAAGTTCCTAGTACTGTCCCCCTACCATAGCCACTGTCCTTATTAAGGGAGTTATTTTTCCGAAGCAGGACTTTGTCACTCCTTTATGGGCTACAGTGAAATTTGTTTTTTGATATTCAGCTTTTAAATTTTTACTTTTTTTTATAACACATTTTTTTCTTAATTGTTAAAATTGTCCCCATAAAAATGCAGCAATATAAAATGAAGTTATTTATTCTTCTTTCCAGAATAAAGAACTAATTTCAAATATTGGGAATGTTTCAAACCAGGAAGAACAAATGGTAGGTCATCTTATTTGTCTTTACATCAAATTATATACATGAACTATATAGTAAGACTGAAAGAATCGGCTGATGGGTAGAGCGCTTGGTGAGTGATATAAAATGGGGTTGTTAGAGTTGGGAAAGAAAAAAGAACCTTTATTTAAAACAACATACTTCCTTGCACTGTCTATATGAATTTTATACAGACTTGTTTTTGTGTTAAAAATCTCTTTAAAGTTATTATTTAAACTTAACTTCTATGTAGCCTTTCTTTTTCTTTAAAAAATAAAATTTGTTTTCAAATTTTCAAGACACATATTAACAGACTGGTATGTATCATCACTAAGGATGCAAAGAAATAGGTAGAAACCATGAGTGTAGCATGGAAGGGAGAGAAAATTCGGTATTTTGGGGAATTGCTAAAAGTCAGAAGACCAAGAGGCTGAGAGGGTTAGAAGGAGTTGTATATAGGAACTGAGCAGAGTTAGGAGAGCTTAATGCTCGCTTACTGGTTGTTCATGTTTCTGGTTTTCTTGCACCATCTTAAAAAGTAGCCGGATAGTGGAAAGGTTTTCACGCGGCAGCCGGAGGGACACACACTCTGCACTAACTGACACAGGTGGAGGAGGAAGAAGTGAATGGAAGGACAGGAAATATTCCGCAAGGAGGAATGTGAGAAGTTTGGCCCAGTTATGTGGGGCCTTGAAGGGGTCATAGACATTACAGCAGCAGGTATAGTCCCCAGTGGGACTGCTAGTAACTTAGTACCTTGAAGAATTTAAATAATTTAGCCTGTATGCGGAATCTGAGTCATTTCTCACAATGTTATCTGACTTCTTCCTCCCACAGTTCAATTAAAAAACACATTGAAAAACTGAATGCTTGATGACATTTGGATAAAGTAAGGGAAGAGAAACTATTTGGATGGTGATAGTAAATAACACATAGAGTGGTAACAATAAGGGAAATCTGTAGAAATATAAAAAGTAGAAAACCTTAAGGAGTGAAAAGGACTTCTTTTTTCCTCTTTCATCCTTTGGGTTTGGAAGGATGTGGTAGAAAACGGGGGATTGCTCTGGCCAGTGCGGCTCAGCTGGCTGGAGCACCTCCCGTACACCGAAAGGTGGCGGGTTTGATCCCTGGTTGGGGCCCATGCTCTCTCTCTCTCTCTTCCTTTCTCTAAAATAAATTGTTAAAACACGGGGTGGGGGGATCCTTTCACTGCCCACTATTTCTTTTCTGTGTGTTACTTGTTTGTGTTTTTTAAAAATGACCCAACTCGCTTATTAAAAGTTGTTTTAAAATGTGGCAAACAGTTATTTAGCTCAATTTTAAAAATAACAAAGGATTTTTTTTTTTCCTGTTTCAGGATGTTGTTGCAAGAACACATAAAGATGGGTTTCACATCCTTATTGTTTCTATTAACACGGAAAAAATCAATGCAAAATGGAATTTGAATGGTACAGTTAAACTGTATGCATGTTTATTAGCTAATTGCTGTCTGTTTTTTTATCATTGATCCAAATCTACATTCTCTGTTAAAACACATTGAAAAATGACTTTCTGTTAATCTCAAAAATGAATAATCTGTTTATTTGTGAGACTTAAAACTTTATATTATCTTATTGAATTAGAAATTTTAAATTAAGTTAAATAATTTTAAACTTAATGGTGTGATAGAAAACCATTATTACAGATGTAAAAAAAAAAAAAAAAAAAAAAAAAAAACGGGCAGGCAACATCTTAATTGTATTTGAAGTAGATTATATTCTGCTTGTTGAAAATGGCCATCATCAGGGTTTGAAAATTATTGTTCTTTGAAAAGTTTTTTTAAAACATTAGTTTATAGCTTAGAGTAGAAGTAGCATATCTGGCAACTGTGGCTTCTGAGGTCTGTGAGCCCCCTCCCCCACAAGCTAGCCCTTCTATGGCTCATTAAGCCGTAGTTCTCCCTGCCCAGAGAAAGAGCATCCTCACAATAAGCAGTTTTCAAGGGAATGAAGGCCTTCACACGCCCTGGAATTGCTTTTGCTGTCATTTTCCAGAGCGGCACCTGCTGGGCTGACAGTAGCCAACAGCCTGTCAGCATCCTGAGGATTTGCATTCTGCTCTGCCTCATCCACTGGGGACACAGAGCGGAAGCCAGGCTCTGTCTCTGAGAGGCGTCCAGTGCGGGGGAGGGGCAGAAAGCAGTGGGGTGAACAGGCATCACTGCAGAGAAGCACAAGGCTGGTGTCTCGTGGGGGAAGCTAATGACCCTTGGGGAAGCCGGTGCAGGGGCTGATCGGGAAGAATGTGAAGTGGGGCCTCCTTCCGGAGGTGATATGTGGGCCAGGCCAGGCCACATAGAGCAAGCAAGGATCTTGATGCCATTCTGCTATCTCGCTGGACCTGATCCTTCCAGGTGCTAGAGGCAGGGTTCAGGCCCTGCTAGTTAGAAACTGCAGCAATTGCCAAGTCCAGCGAGTTCTGTATGGTTCTGGACACTGTGTTTATTCTCACTGTCTTAGACGCCAACCCAGACTAGGTTCTTGAGGTCAGTCGTTCATCCCAGGTAATGAAGGGAGACAGAGTCCTCAGGAGGTTGGTTACTCAGCAGGGGCCAGACCATAGCCAGTGCAACTCTGCTCTCTGCATGAGGTGAGATTTGGCCCAGGCTTTACCACCGAGTGTGACTAGTGAAGGTTTCTTCATAAGGTCACCTTATATAACCAGCAACTGTCCAGTCTGTGTGTGCTAGGTAAAGATTCAGCATGTCAGCTTGCTTTGTATTTTTGAAGTTGCCTGGGGAATGAGCTTACATTTAAAACTTAAGAGAAAACTGTTAATTTAACTGTTTACTTTCTTTATCCCCACCCTTACTTTCACCAGTTTCTCTTTCTATGATGGGGCCGAAAGGATATCTCTCTGCATCAGATTGGCCTCTCATGATTGTGAGTATGTTTCACCATTTAAAAAAAAAATTGTATCCTAATTGGAAAATTAAAAATTCTAAGATTTCAGTGATGGTAATCCTTTAGTACAGTGTTTCCCAAAGTGTGGTACACGTACCCCCAGGGGTATGGGAAGAGTTTGGTGGGGGTATGCGTTGCACCGGAGTTTGGTGGGGATATGCACTGCACCGTGCTTAGCTGCGCCTAATTCTACATTCTCATGAGTACGAGGGGTACTCAGCGTTACGAAAATTATAGAAGGGGTACACACATGTCAAAAGTTTGGGAAACACTGCCTTAGTAGATAGTGTCCTGACATGCCCTCTCTGTCCAGAGTGACTGGAAAATAAAGGATAATATTTATTTTATAGTTGAATGAGAAATACTGATTTTCAAATGACAATAAGGCTTAGGTGCTTACAGTTGCTTCTTTCCCTACAGTTTTACATGGTGATGTGCATTGTCTACATTTTATATGGCTTGCTCTGGCTGATATGGTCTGCTTGTTATTGGAAAGACATATTAAGAATTCAGTTCTGGATTGCAGCTGTCATATTCCTGGGAATGCTTGAAAAAGCACTTTTTTATGCTGAATACCAAAACATCAACAGCACTGGGCTATCAAGTAAGTTGTGACTTTTCCCAAAAACACAGTACGATCTCCGGGGCCTCGGTGTATGAGCCCAGCTTTGAGAACAGCCACGTTATAGGTGAAGAGGAGGGAGGCTCAGGAGAGACCAGGAGTGTAACTCTGATCTGGGCCAGCATGTGTGTCGTCTTCATTTTTTATTTTTCTTCTTCTTTATTTATTTATTAGTTTTTGATTTAATAAATCTTTATTGTTCAGATTATTACAATAGTTTCTCCTTTTCCCCCATAGCTCCCATCCACCCGGTTCCCACCCCACTCTTTGCCCTTACCTCCACACCACTGTCCTCATCCGTAGTGTACAATTTTTGTCCAGTCTCTTCTTGCACCCTTCATACCCCTTTTCCCCTGAGAATCATCAGTCCATTCCCTTCCTATGCCCCTGATTCTATTATATTCACCGATTTATTTTGTTCCTCAGATTTTTAATTCACTTGATTTTTGGGTTTACTTGTTAATAGATATGTATTTGTTGTTCATCATTTTTATCTTTACTTTTTCCTTCCTTTTCTTAAAGAATACCTTTCAGCATTTCATATAATCCTTGTTTGGTGGTGATGAACTCCTTTCGTTTTTTCTTATCTGTGAAGCTCTTTATCTGACATTCAATTCTGAATGATAGCTTTGCTGGGTAGAGTAATCTTGGTTGGAGGTTCTCGCTATTCATCACTTTGAATATTTCCTGCCACTTCTGTCTGGCCTGCATAGTTTCTGTTGAGAAATCAGCTGACAATTGTATGGGTGCTCCCTTGTAGGTAATTAACTGTTTTTCTATTGCTGCTTTTAATATTTTCTCTTTGTCTTTTGCTCTTGGCATTTTAATTATGATGTGTCTTGGTGTGGTTCTCTTTTGATTTCCTTTTGTTTGGGAATCAAACTCTGTGCTTCCTGAACTTGTAAATCTATTTCTTTCACCAAGTGGGGGAAGTTTTCAGTCATTGTTTCTTCAAATAGGTTTTCAGTATCTTGCTCTCTCTTCTTCTGGCACCCACATAATCCTAATGTTGGTACGCTTGAAGTTGTCCCAGAGGCTTCTTACACTATCTTCAACTTTTTGGATTATTTTTTCTTTTTTCTTTTCCTGTTGAGTGTTTTTTTTAAATCTTTGACTTGGTTCTTCTGTTCCTCTGATCTGCTGTTGGGTCTCTGTATAATATTTTTTATTTCAGCCAGTGTATGTTTAATTTCTAGTTATTCCTTTTTCATATCCTCTAGGGTCTCACTAAATTTATTGTCCTTTTCTGGGAAATTCTTGAAAAACCTTATAATCATGGTTTTGAATTATATCAGTCGTTTTTTTTCTTCCATCACTTTCGTTTGTGATCTGTTACTTTGTCTCCACATTTTCACTGCTTCCCTGAGTTGGTAGGGTAACTTTGTGTGCTAGGTTTCCTATATGACCCAGTGGGTCAGCCTCCCCACTTATCTGAGGTAGACACTCTTGGTGCACCCCTTTGTGGTGTGTGTATACAGCCTTGTTGGAGTTAAGTCTTGATTGTTATTGGTATTACTGGGAGGAATTGATTGTGTGTATCAGCTGTGTTTGGCTATGTGTATCAGCTGTGTTTATGCCAGGAGACCTGTGCTGGAGACAGCCTTATAGGACCAGACTTGTAAAATTTCAAAAGCCTCTGTGCTCAGCTTGGATGGGGCGGAGTCTCAGGGCTGAGAAGACAGTCTTGGCTTCCCATCAGCCCTGCCCTTGCACTCATGCTTCCATACCTCTGCCTTCTTTGGCTCCCCTGAGTTTCTGCCTGACAGTCAGATTCCCTCAGGCTTGCTTAGAACTTGGGTTCAGTGCATTTGGAACTGGGGTTCAGTGCAGTCAGGAGCTTCTGACTCCCTTCTGCTGGGGAGAGCTAGCAACAACCTCAACAATCAGTCTTCTCTGTGTGCACTCGCTAGCACACCGCAAGCCTCCAGACCCCTGCCTGCTGCAGCTTCCCCGAGTCTCTGAGTCTCCATGTGCCTTTTCCTCAGAAGCATGTCCCTGAGCGCGGTCAACCCTTCTGAGCTCTCTTCCTTCCAAGGATCAGCGACTGAATGAACTGTTACTACCTGACAGTCCAGACTTCCCCTTATGAGCCTGGGTCATGGGGTTTCGCCCAGAACTAGGGTTTAGTGTATTTGGAACTACGGTTCAGTGAAGTCAGGGCTTCCTTCCCTCTCCCACCAGAGAACACCAGCCAGGCACTCAGCGCCCTTCCTCTCTGCGCATGTGTCTCCGTACCTCAGCCCTTTGCAGCTCCTCTGATTCTCCGTGAGCTTTCCTCTTCTGTTTGTAGAATTTCCATTCAGCCAGCTTTCCTATGGTTCTGGATGATGTCCATTCTGTCTTTTAGTTGTAGTTTTGAAATTGTTGTGCAAGGCAGCAATTTAGGTGTTTACCTATGCTGCCATCTTGGTTTCTCCCCCTATTTTTCTTCTTGTTGACTTTCCCTCCCTTTCCTCCATGGAAGAAGAAAATCTCTTTCCCTTATGGCCAGCCACCTTGACTGGATTAAAACCACACAGTGTCTGGCTGGGGAGCTTTGAGTACTGTCAGTTTTGTATCATATTTATCTGTTTCCCTCTTGCCCTGTACTTCTTTCTCCTCAAAAAAAAAAAAAAAGAAAAGAAAGAAAGAAAAGAAAAGAAAAGAATATTTGCCCCTTGGGAGTAAAATCAGTGGTGCCTACAGTCTTCTTGCATTATTCTGCCTCTTCTCAGGCAGAAATCTCAATGTGAAGTTTATGTGCAAAGCAGGGGGGGCATGTGCTTGGGCATCCACAGTGTTTGCCCAGACTTCTAGAAGGTAGATGTCAGAAAGTCAGAGAAGTCAAGGAACAGTTCATTCAGTTGCCGAGCCTTTGAAGGGAGAGAACTCAGAAGGGCTGACCACGCTTAGGAACATGCTTCTGAGGTGTGAGGATGAGCTTGGCTCAGATTGTCAAAGAGCGTGCTTGTGTCTCTACTAGTAGTTATTTAAAATCCTCTAAGAGAGAAAAAACAGTTGGAATACAGATAAAACAAATTAGGCATAATGCTGATAATTACTCAAGCTGATTTCATGTGATTTCATTTACTGTCTCTCTGTGCTAGGGAATGATTGTCATTTCCCCAAATAAAAAGTTTAAAAGAACTTGTACAAAAGAATAAAAAGAGGACAGCATCCAGAGAGGCACATGAGAGGTGCTATTACTCCACACGGAGTTTAGTGACATTTTTTGTGTCTCGAACTAAATAAGGAAGGAAGGATGGGGCTGCTGCTGATGGCTGGGATTGAAGTGTTCCTGAATGTTGGAGGAGGCAGGTGGTCATCTCTTACCTGTGAGGGTCAGCGTGGAGTGGACTTCGGTAGGGGCAGCCATTGCCTGTGCCCTATTTGCTGTCCTCAAGCCCTCTGTCTGGGATGGCACCAGCAGGGCTTGGGAGACAGACCCCATACTGCTGTCAGTGTTGAGTCGTGTGGAGAGGAGAGTGCCAGGAGGCTGAGCAGGGGCTGAGGTGTGGTTTCCCGGATGGGAATTCTGTTACTGATGCTGTCTTGCTCACATTGATCCTGGAAGAAGAGACTTTAAAGGGGTGTGAGCAGTGATTGTTAAGACCCAAGGTGGGTTTTAACATTAAGAATGGGTCATATCAGGTTGACTTCCTTCCTTTGTGCTTCTAGATTGGTCATGGAAAACAAATAGTAAACTGCGTATATCTGTACCTCTTCAAGGTATTTGACAGGTCTCTTGTGATTTCTTGTGGACAAGGTGGAGAAAGGAGCTGAAATGAGGTGGATTCTCTAATTCTCGTTTCTAATTCTCTGCATCTGCACTGCCAGCTTTCTTTCCTGGACTTCTGGAATAGCCCCAAGCGTTTCCTCTCTTGCAGTCCAGTTTTAAGCCATCAAGTACAGCAATCCTGTATTTACAAAGTAAAATAAAGCTGTCCATTTTATTTCAAGGGTCACCAAACTATTTCTGCCGTATAGTAACTATTTTAGGCTTTGCAGGCCATACAGTCTCTGTTGCAGCTGCTCAGCCACAAACAAGTGAGCGTTCCAATAAAACTTTATTTATAAAAACAGGCCTAAGGGCAGATCTGGCCTAGGGCTATAGTTTACTGGTTTCTTTTTTACTCCCTCGTTTACTATTGATTACACCCTGCCCTTAGCTTCAGGTTGAGATTCAGAACATGGCCTGCAGCCTGGTGACTGCTATTTCCTGTCCGGCCTATTTCCTTGGCACCTCCTTACTATGCTCTGTTGCAGACATGCTGAATTTCCCTTCTCAGAGCACTGTTAGCTTTTTTTCTTGTCTCCTCTCTACCTTTGGATGTGCCATTCTTTTGCTTCTTCTGACTCTCTCAGGTAGTTTACTTTGCTGGGCCTTCAGATCCTGATTTAGATGTGGCTTCCACTGAGAAACTTACCTGGATTCACATGCTCCTCCCCATGAGTGGGTTAGCTTGGCTTTCCTCACAATCCAGGAGACTGTGTTGCCTCTGTCACTTACCAGGCTGGGTTTCATCTGTTGACTTGTCCTAACCAGAGTACGGGCTCCTTGAGGCAGGGACCATGGTATCTGTTACTGTTGTAGCCACATGTGAATAAAGATGAAGGCATCCTGAGACAAGACTGTAAGGGACTAAGGGGGAGATTGGCCATGGAGGAAAGTTCAGGCACACGATTTCATGCTGGTACAAGAAAGCTGTGCCCAGCAAAGCTGATAAGGAGAATTCATCAGCTGGCGGTGAATCCCCTTCACTGATGTTTCCAACATCAGTTGAGTTAGTCCTTGGAGATCCAATATGGCTAATCCACCTGAAGTCAGATGTCACTGTATGTGCTACATGTTTAGAATTGGTGGCAGGCCTCCAGACGTACACAGAGTGAGCTGCTTTCTTCTCCTCAGCCCAAGGTTTGCTGATATTTGCGGAGTTGATATCTGCCATCAAGAGGACACTGGCCCGCCTCCTGGTGATCATCATGAGCTTGGGATACGGCATCGTGAAGTAAGTCCCGCTATGCTGGAAAGTCATGGCGTCTGTAGTCCTGCAACTAGCCACCCCCACTGTGATCCTGCGAGGCTGGACACCTCTCGGTATCATTGCACAAACCCCATAGGGAAGCCTCTGCAAGAACACGTTCCCCAGGAATGGCCGAGCACTTTGTTAGGGTTTCAAAATCAAGGTCCCGAGTTAGAATTGGTAGTTTTGTTTGTTTGTTTGTTTGTTTATAGTTCAGGGAATAATCAACTGAAGGATATGGAAAATTTTAAATAGTCCTTGAAGTGCAATCCATTTTCTAAACAGCATAGTTACGCTTTTATTACTATATTTGGTCATCTTAAGAGAAGGCTCACCACCAAATCAGCAAGATTTCTGACTGAAATCCTGACCCCTCAGCAGCCGCTTCTTCCCAACCCTCTCAAGTAGGTCTTTCCTCTCATCCCTGTGAGTCTAGGGGCCTGAATGTGAAAGAGCTTCTCCTCTTTCTCATCTTCAGACCATTCTTCTCTCTCCCCTAAAACCCGCTGACTCCTGGAGCTCAGGCCTTCAGGCTGGACCACCTGCCCCATCTTTTGCTGTGGCCCCTGTCACTGTCCAGGTTTCTTCTCTCATCCCTTAGCTGGCTGAGCCCTTGCTCCCTGTCTCCACCAGAATTCCCTGTGCGTTAGTAACCTGATCTCCCCTCATCACCTCTGCTGTCTTGCCCTTCACCTCACCTCTGCTGGGATTCAAGATTTTATGACTCTGTGTACCTGAATCCTTATCATCATCAGAGTTTTAAACAATCCACTCTTCAGCTCTCACTGCCTCTCTCCTGTTCACTTTTTCTGATGTGTCAGTTCCAGTCACTCTTTGATCCTGGTGCGGCCTCTGGCCTTTGGTCCTCACCTTCCGCTGGCCCTCCCCTGTCACATGTCACCTACCTTTTAGCTGTACATTCCTGATCCTGCAGGGCACTGACATCTTGCAAACCTCTTGGGCCCTTTTCCTGGTTTCCCTGCCTCTGACATGGTCTCCTGTCAGTCTGTTCAGACAGCTGTAGCTAAGGCAGTCCTTTCAAAATGTAATTCAGGTCTCATTGCTAGTATTTTCTGCTCATTTTCCTTATAAAACCTAAATTCCTCCTGTGGCTTTTCTGATGGCTGCCCCCTCTCCTGCCTTCTCCCTCTTGCACATTGCTCAGTCCTCTGGCTGTCTTGCTGTTGCTGTTCCTTAAAAAAAAAACCACTTCCTTTCACTGGAGGGCCTCTTCCCCAGACCCAGGCATGGTGTGCCCCCCCCCCCCCCCCCCCGTTTCCTCAGTCTCTATTCCTCTGTCATCTCCCCAGGAAGGCAGCCCTGCTAGGATTCCTAACGCCGCACCCACCCTCCGTGAGAGCCCCACCCTCTATACAAGACCACTCGATGCATGTGTTAGCATTGTTGCCTCCCCTGACAGGAGTGGAATAGGAGTTTTCCTGTTTTTTGTCCTGTGTACCCTGAGGCCCCAGTGCCACCCCTGGCACACGTCATTCAGTAAAGAGCACTGAATGTGCACGTGCATGTGTGTGAGCTCAGGATCGGTATACTTAGCGAGATTTTAGCCAGGAGAGCTTCTTTTCATTGGGCTTTTATTGAGGTTCCTTCTCAGATGCTTTGCTTTGAGGCTGGGGGCTTGATACAGCATACAGAGCACAGAATCCTCTGGTTGCATCTCAGGTATCTCCTTGCTCTCATTATGAACATCAGGTGCCTCGGTGTGGAGTGGGTTGCTTCCAGGGAACAGGAGGCTGAGCTGTGTGTACGGGCATAGCCCTTGGTGAGCGCATTCCTTCACGTCAGCCTGTGGTGTCAGCTCTCGCGGAGTGAGGCCTAACACTCCGGCTGTTGGAGGGTTTCTCTTAGCTGGCTGTTGTGAGTCAGAGCTCAGAGGACCTAAATTACATAGCTAGTCTTACAGATGAGCTGTGGGTGCTAGATTAATTTTTACTTAGATAATTGTTTTAGAAAGACAAATTTAAATATTTTTTCAAAATCATTTTTTCTGAGAAGAGGGTGAGTTGAGCTAATAAATTCTGACTTGCAAATGTCATGAAATTTCAGTTCTATTTTCACATTATTAATTGTAGAAATCACCATCTTTGCATTTTCCTAATTCACTTATATTTTGAAAGACTCAGATTGTTATTTTAGTTCTTTTGCATTGAAAGAATAAAAACTAACGTCTTAGCATTCTGGTTTCAGATATTGAGAGAATTTGATCTCTGAATACCTTGCTTTTTCTCTGCCCAAGCCAGAAATCAGCAGATTATCTCTACCAAAGCATATCCCTGAACAGTTTTTAATTAATGTCAGTAAAAGAGTTACGGTTTCTGCCAGTGACACTCAGGAGTTGCCCTTCAGCTTCCCAGGTTTCTTCCATCTGCTCTTGTGTGACATCACGCCTGGGCTGGGTGATAATGTGCATCAAATGCTGCCATCTCGGCAGCAAAACCCTGTGCTGCTTCCAGTGCCAGAGAAGGAGGCTTGTTTTCTGAGCCTGTTGCTGCCTTGTTCCCAGGGAATGTGGTGTTTCCTATAACAAAGTACCTCGGGGTGGAATAATGCTGACCTGGTTAGGCGGGCGCTTCTCTGGTATTGAAATGGGGGCAGTGACTGTTCTCAGATGCATCCAACTTACCAATGGTTTGTTTGTTTGTTTGCCTTTTTCCCCTTTTCTCCTCCTCGTTCCAGGCCTCGCTTAGGGACAGTCATGCACCGGGTGATTGGACTGGGGCTCCTCTACTTCATCTTTGCAGCAGTCGAAGGCGTGATGAGAGTTGTTGGGGTAAAAACTGCGTAATTCACTACCACCTTTTGTTTTTGCTATGACTTTCTATCTCCCCAGATGAATTTTTTTAAAAATATACCTTTTATTGATTTCAGAGAGGAAGGGAAAGGGAAGAGAGATAGAAACATTAATGATGAGAGAGAATCATTGATCAGCTGTCTCCTGCACGTCCTCCACTGGGGATCAAGCCTGCAACCCGAGCATGTGTCCTTAACCAGAATCAAACCAGAACCCTTAAGTCCGCAGGCTGACTGAGCCAAACCAGCTAGGGCTGAATGTTCAAAGATAGGAAATTTATGAAAAAGGCCCAATTTGAGCTTTATTTTCTATGGAATATTTTCCTTGAAAGTAAAAGGCAAGGCAGAGCACTTCCTAAAACGATGTGGGACTGGCTGCATCTCAAAGACATTCATAGTTAATCCTTTAAAGAACGTTTGTCTCTGTCGTTCAGTCCGTACACATTCGTTTCTTCCTTACACCTTGGCTTAAACGTGTATCAAGTCAGGAGAAAGTCTGTTGTAGCCCATATGCATTGAGACTATACTGTATATCTCACTGTTAAGTCCCATTTGGTGGTAAGTTTTCTCTGACGCTGTAGAAGCGCTATTTTGGGGATTCAGCAGACAGGACTTTTGAAGAGACAGGAGCAGGTAGTGTTCAAGGGAACGGCTGGTGCTGCGGCAGCAATGCTTTCCTCTCGAGAGTAGTCAGAATAGTTATGTCTATGATGAGCCTTAGATTTTTAGTTCTCAGTTTTTCTTAATATAACTGACGACTAAGTAATTAAAGTTATTTTGTGCCTGATTTAAAGAGCCTTGTAACTTTTGCCTCACTGTGTTGGCTTAGGTGTATAAATCAGGTTACTGCGCAGAGCGGTTTATTCATATATTGTCTAAGTTCAAGTTATATGTTTGCTCAGACACTTAAAACAGGACTCTTGTCCCATAATGTTAAGCCTCATTCTTCTTTCTGTTGTCTTGATAGTCTGCATTCTGTGTTAGGTGCCCCTGCCGTTTTCATCTTTGATTCTTGAAGGGGATATTTATTTTTACCTTTATGAAGAACAATGAAGAACTCTGCATTTATATATCACTTTCGGGAAACTAAATCTCTATAGGGGAAAAAAGATATTCCAATGTATAATAGATACAGTATATATGTAATATTTCCCTGAAATTTTACATAGTCAACATTGTAGATATGTGATTTACATACACTTCTCTGTCAGCTCTTGATTAGAGTAAGTGGCTAATCAGTGATTTGTTTTCCCCTTCCACTCAGTTCCTTTTCCTTATTTTACTTTCTCCACATCCTTTGCATTCAGTAGGAGAGAGAAGGGTCTGTTTCCCAGTAGCTGTGGCTGCAGGTTTGGTGTGGAGAGGGGAGGTTAACCTTGTGGGATTGGGGACATGTATCTCTGTTTGCCATTCCATAGTTTTGTTAGACCTTTTCCTCAAACAAGTTGGTGACAAAACAGATCATCTTCATGTGCTTAAAGGCAGTTCTGTTGGGAGGTAAAAATCTTTTATGTGGCTTTTATAAAGCGATGCTCTAAGCAGAATTGTTGTGCTTTGTTTTGTTTTTTTAAATCAGGTAGTTCCTGTAATTTAATGAAACTTTTACTTTCGGTTTTTTCCCCATTTTTATCTTTCAGGATTCTAACCATTTAGCTGTTCCTTTTGGTGTTATTTTAGCAGTTATCGACACCATTTTTGTATGGTTCATATCCTTTACTCTGTCCTTCTAAATAGTTTATTATAGCATTAAAATCATATTACTTTAATTTGTATTATTAATAATAGAAAGAAATATAGTTTTACATTATTGTTACCTCAACACAGGAATTTAGTTGAAGGTGGAAAAAGTAACAACTCTCCAAAAAGGAATATCTTTGTTTTTTTCTATTTAGTTCAGCAAACTTAAGTACTTACTGTGTACCCCATACTGAGGAGGCCTGGAAGAAAAAGGTAGTGTCTCTGTGCTTAATGAATCCATGGTCAGGTAGAAGAGACAAAAATAACTACGAGGAATACAGCAATAGTCTTGACCATTTTAGGAAGGTGTCATGCAAACAGAAGAACGAAAGAAGGTAATTCTAGCTTGAAAGCAGGAAAGACTTTGTAGAGATGATGACTTTTACATTGAGACTGGAAGGACAAATAGGTTTAGAAGGAAAAGAAACAGGGAAGAGGCATTTTGGGAAGAATTGAGGGGAACACGTAGTTGGAAGCATGAAATATATGGACAGTGGCAGAGTGCCCCAGAGTAGCTGCCTGTGGGTAGCAGTGTAGGAGCCATGGAAAGCGGGGCAGAGGGAAGGGTAGAATGACCTGCTCAAGCAATGGGAGTTCCTTCTGAAGGTAGAAAGAAGAGGGAATCGAAGCTCACAGGGGAAAAACATGAAATGTGTGTTAGAACTCAAGGATGACCTAAAAAGATGATTTGAAAAATGAGAGGCAAGAGACAGGAAGTCTAGTAAGAAGTCATTTATTATATTTCCTTAAAATGTTACGTAGTCAGTGGTGAGGGCAGAGGAAACAAAGAAAAACTCCACATGATAGAGTTGCTAGAAATGGTGGCAGAAAAGGAGAAGGCTCCAGAGAAGTCCCCCAAGTCTTGTTTGGTTGGGGAGCTGGGGCAGAGTTGCCATTCTCAAGGTGGTGCCTTGGAGAAGGGGCCGTGTGGATGAGGTTTGAGCTGCTGGAGAATAAGAATGAGAAAGAGTTGGAAATCCCAGCCTAGGTTTGCAAGAGGAGTCAGAACTGGTGGTGAAGGTGGAGATCGCCTTTGTTCAAGAGAAGGTCGCAGGGTGGAAGTGGCCCAAGGAGAACACAGAACAGCGAGAGGAGAGGAGCCAGAGGCCCGGTGGACGGACTGTGCGCAGGAGGAGCACCACGTAGAGGGAGGTGGGAGAACCAGGAGTTGGTAGGGAGTGGAGGTTGGGAGAGCTTCGGTTACAGGGCTAGTCTAGAGTTCAGAGGCGCAGAGAGGGATTCCCAAGGCGGCAGGAGGTTGCAGTAGGACAGCAGGAGAGCAGGTTTGGCTGAGGGGGCGGACAGAAGACGTAGTACAGCAGAAGTCTGAGGGCAGTGTGAGTTGATTCCTGATTCAGGACTCATTGGAGCCTGGGTACCCCCATGTGTTTCCTGTCCAGAGGGGCCTTGCACGTGTACTCACGGAAATGGAGAATTCTGGAGGAGCTACGGCCTGGCCAGAGCAGAAGGCAAGGATCTGCAGGACCAGAGCGCTGTTTTCCTACGCGTCTTGTTTAGGTGGCTGAGGCCATGTTGCCATTTCTTCCTTTGGCATTTATGTTCTTTCTGAAACTCTCCTATAGATGTTTCATTTTTACCAAGTTTTTTTTTTTTTTTTTTTTTTTTGTCTCCCATTGTCTTTGATACTTGTGTTTTAGCTTTTAACATGAAAGGCTACTTTGTCTTCCTTGTATTTCTTTTCATTTTCTCACCTTTGTGTTCAGGGGAAGGTGGCGGGGCAGCCCCGTCTTTCTCCAGGGAGCAGCTGGGCCTGCCATGTGCCCTGAGGCTTTCCAGGGAGCAGCTGGGCCTGCCATGTGCCCTGAGGCTTTCCCAGCCCCTCCGGGGGTCCTTCTAGGCCAGGTCTGCCCGTTCTTTGTGAATTCTCAGTTTGCTTCCAAGTTACAAGAAAACAAAACGTTAACTTTATTAGCCTTATTCTCTAAAGCAGGGGTCCTCAGTCTTGCTTGAGTCCTGGGATCAGATGCCTTTGAAAGTGGGAAGAGGCCTGGAGCCTCTGCACAGGGTTAGGTGTGCTCCCACCCACACAGCGGGCATTCACAGTCCTTCCAGGTTATAGTCATGGGTCCCCTAGTGTCTAAGGGTGTCCCGTTAAGAAATAGTACTTGAGATTTAAAGAGTTGTTTCTGACGGAACTTGATTGAAAATCGTATTCTACTTCTGTCTAGAGCTACTAGTCAGAGAGTGGAATAAACATCTTAGTAGGAATTTTCATATTAAAACACATTTGAAGACATTTGGTTGTTGAAAAGGTAAAAGGACATTCCTCTGTTCTGCATGTGATCCTAGGGCTGCAGGTCCTGTTCTGGCCGGTGCGTCACTGCAGGAAGCTCGCCTGCCCTAGGAGAGGGGCAGTCGGTGCGGACATTCCTGGAGGGGGGGAGGCGGGACCCCAGGGGCCTCTCACCTGGCCTAGGAAAGGCGGGCAGCGCGCACCCTGGGAGGGGGAGAGGCAGGACTGCAGCTCTGAGGCTCTAATTCCGTCTGGATTTGAATGAGGGTAATTTCTCGCCTTTATGGACAGCTTTGCTTTGGGTTGTTCCATCACAGAAGAAGCCAAATTGGGGTGAGGAAATAAGGAAAACATGGTGAAAGATTAGTGAGGCATAATGTTAATAAAAAGTGAGATAAAAGTCATGAAGAAATCCATGAGTTGTAAATGTTTCATGGTGCGAGAAGGAAATTTACCTAAAAGAAGGTGCTTGCTTTTAGGTTGCTGTTCGATGATTTTTTTTTTTTTTTAGTCCTCATCTGACGATATTATTCTATTGATTTTTAAAGAGGGTAGGAGAGAGAGAGGACAGAGAGAAATACTGGTGTGAGAGAAACACATCGATTGGTTGCCTCCTGCACGAGTCCTGACCTGGAAGGATCCTGCCTCCGAGATAGGTGCCCTTGCCCGGAATCGAACCCGGAACCCTTCAGTCCACAGGCCAACACTCTATCCACTGAGCCAGACTGGCTAGGTCTGTTTGGTAATTTTTATTACTGAAGGTCTGCTTTCTCTGTACAAAAAGAGAGTGGATTTCCCATATGATACAAATGACGAGCAAAGAAGCAGGGCTGCCTAGAGACTTGAGTGCTTGCATAAGGACCCTTGCTTCCTTTGCTTTTGGTGAATTCATTGCTGCTAATCTGGTACAAATCTAACTCTGAAGTGATAGCAGAAATAGCCTAAAAATTTTAAAGCCACAGGCTTTCTCATGACTCTCCTCCTGTGTTTTCTGCTCGTTTTGTTTTGTTTTTTGCTGTTTTGCTGCAGGCCAATGACTCTGATCTTGTGCTTCTGGCCAGCCTCCCTCTGTCTCTTCTTGACTCTGGCTTGTGCTGGTGGATATCCTTTCCTGCGGGTCCCGCGGCTGCTCCTCCGGATGGTGCACCGTCCACTGTCCTAACCCTTGGCTCTAATGTGAGGAACGTTACGCTTCCCTCCATTAGCAGTGTTTTGGTAAGTGCAGGCGTAGGCAGTTCTGAATTTGCCTTTGATCTCTTTATTCCTTGGCTTTTAGCAGCACTTTTTAGTTATTAAATGACACAGAAAATTGGTTTTAGTCGAGAATCTCTAAAAAGTATTTGTCTTGATAACGTTTAACCATCTGTACGCCGTAAGCGTCGATAGATGCAAGCGGTGGAACTTTTTAAATTAAATGCAAAATATCGTGGCAGTTAACTGGTTAAGGAATACAGCACATTTGCATTTTTATAAATTCTGAGAGTAGCTTAATTGTTTGGATTGTGTGATTTTAGACATTGATCTTTTGCAACTTTTTGCTCAGTTAGAAAATCAGTTTTGGTGGTTTTAGCTGCTTTTAAAAAGAAGTTTTTGATTAGTGAGTATTTGGAATTTGAAATAGGCATAAATGGAAAATTTTCCACTTGCATTCTTTTGCTCAGCTCTGTAATTTCTGTGTGTGGTTCATGAACAGCTGGTGTTGAGCTCCAGAGACGCAGCTCCCATGCACAGCCAGACTGGCTGCCTCTCAGCCTCGCTGCTGAGGAGCCTGTGCAGAGGCCTTTCTGTGCTTCACACCTGAGAGTGTGAACGTCACAGGAGCCTGAGCTCCTGGTGAACCACTGCTGTGAGGAAAGCCCCGCCCTCCCACTCTGGGAAGAGGCTACTACAAAGAACCCCCTTCTCCTTTGTAAGGCTTAGATGGGATTCCCACGCCCCCGGGCTTACCTGTGCCAAGGCCATACTCAGACCTATGTACCGGCTGACCGATGTGGACCACACAGCTGTCACCTCCCCCCAGGTCCTGAGCTTTCGTCCCCCAAGGCCTCTGGGAAACCCCCCCCCCCCCCCCCCCCCCCGGAAACCTGCAGACCCCAGGAAAGTCGTTCCCTGATGCACTGTCCCATCATGCCACCCCCTGCCCCACACCTGAGCTCTCTAGTCCCGTTTCCTCCTCCCTGGAAGAGCAGAGCCCTCTCCTGTGTGACCGTTGGGACTTCTAAAGATCTTACAATGAACATTCTTTCTTCTGCAATTGTCTTTGGAAAGAAGTCTGTCCTTACCTAAGTCCAGATTTGTTTTATTTGACATGTTTCAATTTTTAATTGATAAAATGGAACTGCTAAATGATACGATTTCTTAATTACAGTCAGAGAATTGACTAGAGAGAAAGAGAAAAGCACAAGCCAAGTGGGAAATCCCAGGACCTGCAGGGAGCCTGCCTGAGGGGCTGGCAGGCCCTGCGCCGCTCCGGCCTGTGGGTTGGGACCTGAGGAGGACGTCATGGGGCTTCTTGCTTGTGTGTTTTCCTCCAGGGTCTTTCAGAAGCGGATTTTAAAGCAAAATCTGCGATAAATCAGTAACATGATTATACAGCACCGGCTAAAATTAAGTTTTCTGTGTTTCTATTACCTTTAAGTTAATGGAACTGTATTCAGCAGTACCAGTTTTGGAAATGTAAAAGATTCTTATTTTGATTTTAGTTTGTTATATTTTAAAATGTTTTTCCTTAACTTGTTCACATTTTTATAAGTTCAGCACAAACTATGAAGACTCTGAGGCTAAGAAAGAACATGGTGAAATTTTCTTTATACAGGCACTTTACAAATACTCTGATCTTTGCTGTGCTGGGTAAGTAATGAACTTTTCTAATTATAACATTATTTCAGGATTACATTTCCTGCAAAGCTGACTTTTTTGTGTGTGTTTCAGCTTCTGTCGTGTTTATGGTGTGGACAACTATGACATTTAGATTTGCAAAATGTCGATCAGTAAGTACAATCTAAATAGATTTTGTTTTTAATTATACTATTTTTTTGTGTGTACTTTTGAAGAATTTAGTCTGTAAATCGAGGTAATTGCAGGGGAGATTTTCTGTTTACCTTGAAATATTTTATATAGAATTATAAAAATGTAGGCCTCCTCCAATAAATCCGAAAGTTTCTCCTAAATCTGCTTTTCTAGTTATGCCCTTTTCTCAACTTCCTTTCATAGATTCGGAAAGATAATTCTCTCATTTATAATTTAAGGTAGCAGGAAATTCTTTTTTTCCTGCACACCATGAACTTGGGCTGTTCCATATCTAATGGGATTGTAAACCTTCAGCCTGATGTGTTTTTAAGGCGATACACCCATTATGAACACTCAGGAGATGCTTGCCATGAGTTCTTGAGTTGGGAGATATTTTTTAGACTGAAACCCTAAAAGGCCCTCTTTTGGGGGCGTCTTGATTAGGACCTTTTCTCTAGTTCTGTGTGAACAGTTACAAGCAGCCCTCGGACAGTCCGGACTTCCGTTGCCTTAGGGATGAGTTAATGAGATCAGAGACTGACTTTCTGGAATTTCTTTTCTCTCCTTCCCTCACCTTTGTTTTCTAAATCTTTCTGTTAATCCTAAAATTTTATGGAAGGGAATGTTTATAATGTTAAACAACAGCCCTTTAGAAACATTTCAAACATCA
This sequence comes from Pipistrellus kuhlii, assembly GCF_014108245.1. NCBI lineage: Eukaryota > Metazoa > Chordata > Mammalia > Chiroptera > Vespertilionidae > Pipistrellus > Pipistrellus kuhlii. The sequence continues at coordinate 49,114,774 of NW_023425438.1, read as the reverse complement.
TGATAAAATCTCCTGTCTCATTAAAAGCAGAACAATCTATTGGCAGAAGTACTGCATTGAGATTTTTGCATCAGAAATTCTACTGTCAAAAATACAGCAGTGTTCTCCCCCCCCCCCCCACCTTACTTGAGGAGGATATATTCCAAGGAGTGGACTGAAACTGTGGATAGTACTAAACCCTATATATACAGTGTACTATGTTTTTTATTTTTTTTCCATATAGATATATATATATATATATATATATATATATATATATATATATATATATATATCTGTGATAAAGTTTATAAATTAGGCACAGTAAGGGATTAATAAAAATAAAATAGAACAATTATAATAGTATACGGTAATAAAAGTTATGTGAATATGTTTTCTCTCTCTAAATTTCTTTTGAATTATTCATTTCTGGGCTTTGCCATTTAATATTTTAGGACTGCAGTTGACCAAAGTAATGAAACCATAGAAAGTAAAACGGTGGATAAGAGGGGCTACTGCAGCCATTGTCAATTTGATTCTAATTCTGCAATTAATCTACCTCATATCTGTTCTCTTAAAGAAAATACATTAAAACGACCTCTGAAGTGCCTTTAAACTAATTCTTTTTATGAACGATGAGATATAATTTATATTAGAGTTTTATTCATCTGATTGGCTGTAAGCCAAAAGTAACCATTAATGTTAATTCTGTAAAATAGCATTTCTTAGTTTATGTTTTCTTTAAAAATGTGTACTTATTTACTTGAAAGACTTAACTGGTTGGAAAGATTTCATTAGGACTTGTCATTGCACACTATTCAAATAAAAAATCTATATGTTTAAGTTTATTAGAAAATTAACTTTTTATGTTTGTATTGTTCTTATTTTAGGATTGGATGGAAATCTGGGTTGATGAAGCATTTTGGAGCTTCCTCTTTTCAATTATCCTTATGGTAATAATGTTTTTGTGGAGACCATCAGCAAATAATCAAAGGTACCTAACAGAGAAATAGCCAGGTTTGGCAAGCATTTGTTGATACTGCTGTGATGTTAATGTGTCTGTAGAGACTGTGGGAGAGTAGTCCATGCTTGTCAAGAGTATATGGTCAGGTGGGGAGACACACATCACAGATGCAAGACAGTGAAATCAGAGGCATGTCAGGTGAGTCCAGGGGCAGGTGGAGGCAGGTGAGGAAGACTCCAAAAGGCAGCATTCCTGTTTCGTCATAAGGGAAGGAGCAGGGCAGGGAAGGAGAGAACATTTCTGGGGTAGTGGGAAAACCAGGTATGCTTTGGAGGTCATCAAGGCATGCAGTTTGGTTCATGCTGTGTACACTGGAGAAAGGCAAAGACTTGAATGCTAAGTTCAGAACGTTGCACTTTAGACAATATGTGACAGGGAGCCCCGCCTCTTCCACCTCATTCCTGTTCCCCAAGAAAAGCACTGAGGAAAGTGTGTAAGTAGGTACCAGTGTGTGGTGTGTGGGGGAGAGTGTCTCTTTTTAAAATTACACAATAACAGTAATATATATTTATATGTATACACTATTCTGCACCTTCTTATTAAAACATATCCACATTAAAACAGTATGAAGTTTCCTCAATGGGTGGAATTCCCATTCGACCCAGTAATCCCACTTCTAGAATATATCCCAAGAAATCAGAAACACCAATCAGAAAGGACATGCACCCCTATGCTCATAGCAGCACAATTTACAATAGCTAATATTTGGAAACAGCCTAGGTGCCCATCAGCAGATGAGTGGATTAAAAACTGGTACATCTATACAGTGGAGCACTATGCTGCTGTAAAAAAGAAAAAACAGCATGGATGGACCTGGAGAGCATTATGCTAAGCAAAATAAGCCAGTCAGAGAAAGATAAATATCACATGATCTCACTCATATATGGAATATGATGAACAGCATAGACTTATGAACAAAAATGGATCCAGAGGCAAAAGCAGGCAAAAGCACCCAATAGACTGTCAAACCTCAGAGGGAAGGCAGGGGAGGGGAGGAATGTAAAAGGTCAACCAAAGGACTTGTATTTGTGCATAACCAATGGACATGGACACTGTGGGGTGGGAGTGGTCAGGGAGGGGTCAATAGGAGAAAAGGGAGACATATGTAATACTTTAAAAAGACAAAACAAAAAAACGTATACACATTATCTGGTGTGGATCTACCATTCTGCCATGTTACCTTTAATGGCTATATGGCCTTCCATGTTATGAATGTAGCATAATTTATGGAAACAGTCCCTGAATATTAAACATTTTATTTTTAGGGTTTTTGCCATTATTATCAGCAATGTTTTCTGAATGCTGTTGGACCTAGTAAACGTGGCTCACTCGTGTGTTTTATTTTCACAGTCAGATTAGCAGTTTCTCTTTTGTGGGGCATGAATTAAACGGTGTGAGCAGGGAGGGAGACCTGACATGGACAAGAGTCCCCTCCCTGAACATGGCACGTTGCAGAACTGCTCTCCAGACAGATCTCTCTCACAATTACTTCACAATAAAAACCTTCCTAATTTGATAGTAAAAATAATTAATTTTTTAATTGATTTTTTACAGAGAGGAAGAGAGAGGGATAGAGAGTTAAAAGCATTGATGAGAGAGAATCATTGATCAGCTACCTCTTGCACTTCCCACACTGAGGATGTGCCCGCAACTAAGGTACATGCCCTTGACTGGAATCGAACCTGGGACCTTTCAATCTGCAGGCTGATGCTCTATCCACTAAGCCAAACCGGTTTTGGCAATAATTAATTTTTTGCTTTAACTTATGTGAAACTTTAAAAATTGTAGATGTTTTTATGTGTAATGACTCTTTAGCTAAAAGATGAAAATTGAACAGCCTTAAACACACTAGTAAAACTGTTGTTTTGACACAGGTATGCCTTCATGCCCTTAATTGATGATTCGGATGATGAAGTTGAAGAATACATGGTAACATCTGAAAATTTAAGTGAGTGAGATGTTTTCTTACTGAGTGATAATTGTATATATTTTAACAAAAAGTGATATCTTTACCTGTGATGTAAGGTCAGATACATTTTTTTTCTTATAAAATATTTTTTAAATTATATCTGTAGAAACTTCTATTATGCTAGATACTCATAAAAGAGGAATCAGTAATGAAATTTTCAAGATTATTAATGTAGTTTGAGCTTCGTTACTGATTTGCTCTAGTAAGGTAGGTATACTGCTTTTTACAAAAATGATTTGGTATATATTCATCTTACTGGTGATTTCTCAATTTTTTTGAGTCATCTATTCTTGCTCTTTAAAATTAGGCACATCTGTAATTTCCCAGTTGTGTCCAAAGCATTTCTGATTGTGGTTTTAGTGCTAATTTCATATTTCTATTTAGTTTCTACATAGCATTTTGTTAATTTTACCATAATACTCTAATCAGTCATTTGAATAGAATGCAATGCAACTCTTCCCCGAGGAAGATGAGAGAACCCAGAGTCTGTATGTTACATTGTCAGTGTCCAGTTTGCAATGATGAATTATTAGACTTGGGATAAAACTGAAAACTGTGACCCATAGTTAATGGAACCATCAGTCAATAGAGATCAGGAGATGGCCTAGATATTACACTTAGCAAGAAAGATTTGAAAAGTAATTATTACAAACATATTTAAAAATCTACATGAATACTTTGGTGAAGACAAGGAAATTTCAGAAGAGATGAAAACTTACAAAAAGGAGGAGAGAGAGGAGGAGAAAAAGGAAGCACAACCAAATAGAAAATACTGTTAATTCTTCTTTTAAAAATTATAGTATTATTTCTTGATGAGTTATTAAATATGATGTTATGAAGGAAAATATTTTATAATTTTATAAACTTGTCTCTATAACATTTTTTATTATAGCTGAAGGAATAAAATTAAGGACCTCAAAAACGGTTTCCAATGGAACAGCTAAACCACCAACTTCTGATAATTTTGTGAGTAACATACATCTTTAATAGTTCAGTCTTTAATACTTAAGAAATTGTCACTTTAATTGACCACCAGAAGAACATTTCTTTTTTTAATACTCACCTAAGGTTATTTTTCCATTGATTTTTTTTTTTTAGAGAGTAGGAAGGAAGAGTAGGAAGAGAGCAAGAGAGAGAAACATTGATGTGTGAGAGACACATCAACCAGCTGCCTCCCGACCAGGCCAGGAAGTGAACCCACAACCCATATACATATCCTTGACCAGGAATTAAAACTGTGGCCCTTTGGTCCACAGGCCAATGCTCTCACCATTGAGCCACCATCCAGGGCAAGAGAACATTTTTTACTAATGTTTTTTATATGAAAATAAATGTTAGCAAGTAGCAGCAATATTGGTTAAGCCTTTACCCATAACTGCTGTAGATCCTGCTGCTTCTGTGCTGTTCTCCAACCAACAGTAGCAGGAGAACCTGGGAACTTGTCAGCAATGCAGACTCAGATACTCCAGAGCTGCCGAATCAGTATCTGCTCTCTAGCTGGAGTCCATAGGTGACTCCCTGCCCATAAAGGTGGAAAAGCTTTGTTCGAATAAAAGCTTGTGTTAGTTTTTCAGCATTTAAAAGTGATTTTGAAGGCATCATTTGGTAACATAATCTGTTGGGAAGGGACTTCTACTATATTACGTATTCAGTTAAAAAAATTAGCATTTTTTTAAAAAAATGAAGCTTAAACAAGACAAAATATAAGCAGAGATTAGTTTTAAAGTATTTTACTTTTTTGCATATGATTTATGCAGAAAAGAGGTAATTATGAAAGTAATTAAGCAAAATTGAAATGCCTATTATACCTTTTTTTTTTTTTTTATTCTCACCTAAGGGTATGTTTTTATTGATTTTATTTATTTATTTTATTTTTGGGGGGTATATAAGAGTCTTTATCGTAGCCCAAGGAGCCATTGCCACTCATGAGCCATTAGACAAAGCAGTCCAGTAAAGTGGCCCTTGCTAATGCAGGAGCAAACACAGGAGCCATCCCAGCAAAAATACATCTTCCCCACCACGCAGCCCGCAACATAGGAGCTATGCAGGAGCCAGCAAGAGGCTGGTGAGTGGCAACTTATATACTAGTAAGTTCAAACCAGCTCAAACAAAAGAGGCTTTATGCCAAATAGTGTTTTTACTGGTTTTAGAGAGGAAGCGAGGAGAGAGAGAGAAACATTGACAGGAGAAACATTGGTCAGTTGCCTCCCATACATGCCCCTCCGGGGGGTGGAACCTGCAACCTAGGAGGTGCCCTGACTGGAAATCCAACCTACAGCCTTTTGGTGCATGGAACAATGATCCAACCAACCGAGCTGCCTGGTCAGGTCTCACACAGTTTTATACGGCTGTCTTACAATTAAAAATGTTAGATCAATACGGTATAGAAAATTCATGTATGCACATAGTTCTGACAGGATAGGTGACCTGTCAGAATAATTTTGCTGGATTTAGTAAATTCTCTTAAGTTTCATTTTTGGTAATTAATAATTATAATGTATTCTTTGAGTAGTTTTATGGTAATTTAAATCTCAAGAAATTAACAATAGTTTTAATTCTCTAGTGTTACAGTTTTTAAACTTTCACTACGTTAAGGTATTTTCCTCTTGTTTTAGGAATATATCTCAGTTTATTTTAAAGCTCAGTGTTTGCAAACACATCAGTGGGAAGCCTTTTCATTTTTCTAAATGAACTGTATTCAGTTCTTGATCAGAAACCGGGCCTGATCTCTCATTGACTTATTTCTATTTGACACTCAGAGAAATGGGTTCCTATTAATACTGGCTCAGTTGCTTTGTCTCTAGATAAGCAAGTTGTTATTAATTCTAGAACCAGAATATTTAATGTATCCAGGTAGATCACAAAGAAACATTTTGATTTATTTTACATTATAAACCTAAATATTCATTATACCTTTTTCCCCTCTCTCTCTCAGTGAGGTAACTATAAGCAAGTATCTGTTTAAAAAAAATTAGATAGTCTAAATGACCTGCTTTCATTTTCTTATCTATAGAGAGGAGAGCATAAATATAAGTGATTTAACTTTTGTAAAGTTAGAATATTTGTACCATCCTCTTTTTTTCTTTTGAAAAAATAAAAATTCATAAAAACTTGAACAAATTAGGAAGCATAATAAATGCTCAGAGTAAAGAAATCAGTACAAATCACTATTTTTCTTTCTATTTCCTATTGTATAAATCCATTCTTTGTGTGTGTGTGTGTTCGTTTTGTTTTGTTTTTAGGATGAAAAATAACTGCACAGCTAACAAAAACCAAGAATATAAAAATTAAAAATCCAGATTTTTGTTTGCCTGTTTAAGAAAATACTGGCATAATTTTTTTGTGGCATTAGTGCCAACATCTTAGAATATATACAAATTAAAAGAATGTCATGCATTTTATTTAAATGCTTAAATTTTATATACACTCTGTTTAAAAATTCTGTTTTCAAGTAATATTAAGCAAGAATGAATACGTAAGTGTTTATTTCTCCAGGATGAAGATTTGAAGTGGGTGGAAGAAAATATTCCCTCTTCATTCACAGACGTGTAAGTGTCCTGTTGGAGCTTGAATCTACATTTTGGCCCGAGTGTGAAGGGATGAATTCATACTTTGTCATGTGCTTTTCAGACCTCAGACCTCCGGGTTTTTATAGCCCTCTTCACTAGTGATTTACTGTTTTACTTCACATTGAATTGCAAAGAAAACACAGCCTTGCCTTGCTCTCTCTTTCTCCCTTTTTCACTGTACAACTATTTTAATACTTGTGCCTTATTACCTATTCCAGCCTTTTCAGATCTAAGTTTATAGGATCAGAATCATTTTGTTTTAACTTTTTCATTATGGAGAAGTTCAAACATGTAAATCACATATAACCACATGACGGTGTGTGGTGAGGAAGCTCCTGGAGGAAAAGCATGAGCATAGGAAAATAGGAACTCGGAGCTCTTCCTGGTCTTCTTTATCAGCATTGTTTGACACTAGAACTCCAGAGCCATTTCTGCAGTGGTGAGCCCGGGTCTTCGTCACTGTGGCTCTGTCCATCCAAGAGAAAACAGTGGAGCGTAGTGCGCTCATGTTCAGCTTTCGTAGAGACACTGGCCTTTTAATAACATTCCCTCCCCCTTTGTTTTTTTCCAGAGCTCTTCCGGTATTGGTAGATTCAGATGAGGTAAAGAATTTTCGCTGACTTCCTTGGGTCTGTTATTTTCACAAAGTAGAAGTGCATTTCAGTTGAAAGTTACTTTTTAAAACGATCCCAGAGTGAGCAAGCTGAAAGATAATGCTGATTAGTGGGTAAAGTTTAAAGGAACTGGATCCTGAAAGCAAGAGCAAGATAAATGCTTGTTGGTATAAAGAAAGGGAAGAATTATTTTAGGAGATTTTAAGTCTTTGATTTTCTACATCTTGTGTATAGGAAGAGTTTAAAAGATGGCAGTTTGTCTAACTTAATCTCATACTTGAAGATACTGTGTTGGGGTGTTAAATCAAGTTTCTGACTGATTTTCATTTACTAAGGAAATTTGAATAAAGGATGCAGATCTAGGAAGGTTTTTTGGTTGTTTTTTGTTTTTGTTTTTTGGGGGGGAGGGGTTAGTTATGGATCATCTGGACCTTGGAAGGTAGCCCAAGTTGGGCAGGAGTGTGAAGCATAAGAATGAGAAGAGGGGTTGCGGGGCGCGAGCTTATGTGAAGTCGAGGGCGGTCAGTGGTGCTGAGGAGTGACTTGCACGGTGGCTGAAGAACGGGGACCCTGCAGTCAGTTCTGTTCTTTCATGATCAAAGCAGGGCTGGTTCTTTGCCGTCAGCCAGTTGGTGACTCTTGTCGTGGGATGGGGAGCTTAGAAAGGCTGCAGTGTACCTGTACCCAGATGCAAAACTGTCAAACTTCCGGATTTATAACTCTACCATGGAATTATTCTTAAAAGAGCATTTATAGTATTCATTTGATAAATCATGATTTCTAATTCAAAAGTATGTTAATTGGTAAAGAGAGGTGAATACCTAGATGAGCTGTTCCTGCTCTCCCTGATGACTCTGACCTCAGGATGCGTTCTAGCCAGTGGGACGTTGACGTTCCCTGTACTTCTCAGCGGGTAACCGACTAGACGTACTAGGGAGTATGGGTTATGTGGTTTTATTTTTTATACCTAACATTTCTCTGTATACTGTGGAATATACTCAGTTCTCCACAAAAACCATGACTGTTGAAAGATTCAGGAGTTTTGTTAGATACCGGAAGAAAATCTTTTATTTATTTGTTTTTTCCTTTTTAGGAAATTATGACCAGATCTGAAATGGCAGAAAAAATGTTCTCTTCAGAAAAGATAATGTGAAACCTGTTTAACAGTGGAGGACTCCCAGGACTAAAGGAGGTCACACAACACGTTTTTATAGTGTTATCTTGGAAATTTATGTATTCAAATTAAAAATTCAGTGGGCTGATGGGTTCTGTACCCCTTTTAAGCTGGCTCTTGAATGTCAGTTTAATGCCCATTAAATTGCCCTACTTAGAAATCACCTAAGAAAAGTATTTTGATAAAACATATGTCCCAAAGCCCTAAGCTGGTGGATGGCAGACGTGTGGATTGGGTTGTCTCTTTTTTTCTGGAAAATATGGCAGTTCCAGATTGAAGCGTTATTTTTACATAAACACTCTTACTATTCTCCCACTGACCTTTGAGGCAAGTAAAGCATGGCCAAACACTGCCTCCATCTCCTGGGTTTATGGGCACTAGATGCCATAGTAATTTCCTTTGACTTTTATACTGAAGTGACTTGATAATAAGAACGTGGCTAACGCCGGAACATCGGATATTTATGTGACCAAGGTGCACACATTTGCACAAGCCCAGTCTGTCATCACCGTGCTCATCGAATCCTGGACGTCTTCGCTCTCTCAGCTCAGTGGACACAGTGCATGGAGAGAGTGGTCCTGAGGGTCACTTCCAAAGATTTGCTCGGCCACTGTCCCCCCACTCAGGCTGTATGTGCGTGTGCTGCTGCTGAACCTGCGGGCAGGAGGCGGACACCTGGCTAGTGGCTCCCTCAGAGCACGCCCTCCCGGCCAGCGGGGCGACCGTGGAGGGAACTAGAACCTTACCTTGTGTGTAATCTTGCAGAGTACTAAACGGTACTGTACCTCACTGTTAGTCTTGTAATTAATGTCTTAACCTTCAACCATGTTTTATACATTATTTTATTATGTGTAACTTGACTTTTTTCTAATGCAGAACATTCTAAATTTGAAAGGCAGTTGAAAGTTGTCTGATGGAAGTGTGAATATTTGCTGCTTTCATGATCAAAGCGCTAGTGACCTTTAGAGTAGGAATTAAAGCTGGAGTCACGTGTCTTTCTTGTGAGTGAAGAACGATCCCACAGATTTTGATTGAGAAGCATCACAGTACAAACACTTAAATATAATCTTCCTTTTTTATCTCATTGTGAGGCCACAAAACAAACTTTTTTTCTTTGGAATTTACTTCTCATTTATCCATTTCACAGGAGCTAGTAAAAAAAGATTTATTTCCATCCTGAGGTCAGTAGTAATGTCTCTTAAAAGATACTGTCAACTTTATTTTCAGTCGTGAATATCAAGCAGCGTTGTACATTTCCCAGCATTCATATCCTTTCCAAGGGTGTAGTTCACTCTTACCCCAAGTTGTTTCAGACACAGAGGTGACCACTGTCCTCTTCCTAAAATCTTTACCTAATGCCACTGCCCAGCTTTCGAGACAGGTTCACTCCCAAATCATACAGCTGTAGCTGGATTCTGAATGCAGAATCCTGGGCGTCCGGCCAGCAGGAGCTGCCAGCTAGTGGGGTGGGAATGGGAACAATGGCCAGTGTGGGACCGGAAACTGCCTCTGATGTAACCTCAATAAGTGTTTATAAAAACCCTGTGTTCTGCACCTGGAAAAATAAATGTTGGACCCTGGATGGCTTAGCCTGAGGCTGAAATGCAGGCTTTCCTCATCACCCAGAGAAAGTAGCTTCCCTCCTGATGGCTGTCGGAAATACTGTTTTTTCAAAGGTGTGCACTGTGCCTGTCGCTGCCAGTGATTATTGTGTCCTTGGTTGATACCTGGTGTCTTGAATCGAGGATTCCTGTGGAGGGCCTTCTGAACCCCCTCATGTGAACAGGAGGGGGCGCCCTAGGGGCCACCATGCAGCCATCATCCTGCTTCAGCATGAAGCTTCCAGGAACTGGCCATCCAGGTCACATTAATTTCTTAGGATGCCATCAAGATGGGCCTTCCTGTTAAGGAAGGGATCTGAGGGCCAGAGTCCTCTTTTGTTTTTCTAGGCAAAATGCTTAGAAAAGCATTTGCAATTCATGTTAGATTTATATGCTGTGTAAAATTAAAAGGGAATTTTCATGATTTTGAGTTAGTTGGTATCTGCTTTAAAAGATAGTTAATTTATTTCAAAAATGAGACAAAACAGATCAGCACATGAATTTTTAAGGCTGAGAGATAATGTGTCCATACGTTTCCTGTAAAGAAAATAATTTTTTAAATCTTTCATGTCCGGTAGAGAATATCGACTTGCCCAATATGGTACACTATGTTTGCACTACTAGAATATCGAGACTGAGGTGTAAAAAACGTACATACAAGGTGATTTTTATATCCTTTTCTAAAAAGGGGTTTGCGTCTGCCGTGCTAGGCTGCACATGAGTGGCCTAAAGTTGAGATGTGCTAGTTTATAAGTCACTGGCTTTGGTACTTGTGCCTTTGCCTGATCTAGCACTAATAGATATTATCAAAATGCCTGATCAACAGCATGCAGTAAGCAGTACCAAACACCAGGCTTTATACTGATAACTAAAGTCCTCAGCATATCAGATGTATATAAGTGACAAATGAGACTTTTAGGGAAATGTACATATAACACAGGAACTCACTATACACTAAGAAGCTTCCTTAGAACTAGGAAAACGTATTTGGGGAGAAAGGTTAGGGACTTAAGAAGTTATATTTTTCTATTTTAAATGGTTAAATTATTGTATAATTTGGAAAAAGTTGCTTTGAATGTAAGACAAAACTATTTGAAAGATTTTTGTTTAAAAAAATGGATATATTTTGTGCCTTAATATTTGTTCTGACTTTTAATAAATTGCTTTCTGAAGTTTTGGGTGATTGATTTTTGATAATATCTATTAGTGCTAGATTGTATATATCTACACTATTTGATGGCAGGACATAAAATTTTTAGAAGAGGAGGTACAGCTGTCAATGTAGAAAACATCCAAACCTGTAAGGATTTGTATGAGTTTATTTGAGCCAAACAGGTGACAGTTGTTGGGAAACAAAATTTCAGCAGATTGAGAAAATGCTCTGGAAAATGGCAGTTTTACTACTTTATACTTTATAATCAAAGGAGGAGGGCATAAGAGGGTTACATGAAATTCACTGGATATATTGGGGAGGCGGGAGAAAGCAAAGCAGGGAAACTCTGAGGTCGAATAAAAAGTAAAATGATAGACACATAGGTGGATATAGGATAACATGATGATAATAACAGTGAGGAGATTTGTGGTCTCTGCTCTGGTGTGCTTGTGCTTCCAGAAAAAAATAATTACTTTGAAATTCCAAAGCTATATTACCAGGTATGTTTACCATAGAGATACAAAAAAAGAAAACAGGCTCTAAGATAAACATTGACCTTTGTCATGACTCTGTGCCATGAGCAGCTTTTAGTTACAAAGTTTTAATGTCTGACAGTCCTCTTTGGTTACTTTTAAGTCTCTGCGTTTGTAAGGCTGCCATGCAGGCCTCCCCTGAGCTTGTCAGTTTTAGTGTGTGGCCTCTATTTCATCCACACAGCTAATTAGCAAACGGGAAGGTGTTCAGCTTCAGTAGTGATCAAAGAAATGCAAAATAAAAAGGAGGGGAATTTTTTTTTAATATATTTTATTGATTTTGTACAGAGAGGAAGGGAGAGAGATAGAGAGCTAGAAACATCGATGAGAGAGAGTCATCAATCAGCTGCCTCCTGCACACCCCCCACCGGGGATGTGCCCGCAACCAATGTACATGCCCTTGACCGGAATCGAACCCGGGACCCTTCAGTCCCCAAGCCAACGCTCTATCGATTGAGCCAAACCGGTTTTGGCAAAAAGGGGGGGAAATTTTAAAAAATCAAATTGACCTACATTTATACCATTATATATTTATAAAATCTTTTTGCTTTCAAAGTCTGATAAAATGAGTATATTAAGATAGTAATGAAATGGATTCAGTCTTTATGAAAAGGTGTTCAACAGTGTGTTTATAATCTGTGAATACTGCCAATTCTGATGAAAATATACATATATATATATATATTGTTGGTTTCAGAGAGTAAGGGAAAGGGAGAGAGAGAGAGAAACATCCGTGATGAGAGACAACCATTGATTGGTTGCCTCCTGCACATTCTCCACTGGGGATCGAGCCTGCAACCCAGGCATGTGCCTTTGACGAATCGAACCTGGAACCCTTCAGTCCACAGGCCAGCGCTCTATCCACTGAGCCAAACCAGCTAGGGTAATGATGCTTTTAAAATGATTCAAATATAGAATAAGGCTTCTGCACAAAAATGTTCATTTTAGCATTATTTAGAGAGTGGAAAGTGACTTACAATTTATGGAATAATGCTACTTTATGGACTAGCCTGCAACTATTAAATTATTATGAAGAATGTAAAATATACAGAAAAATATTATTGTAGAAATACGTTACAAAGTCACATATGTGACTGTTGTCTGTGTAAACAGGAAGGACAGTGGAAAGGCCTCACAGTGACACCTGGTTAGCATGTAGGTTCAGCTCGGCTGTGGTCACAAAGCTGATCACACCATTGCTGTAGTTAAGGCAGGAAAGTGTTTCTTGACTGAGTAGCAGTTCTAAGGTGGGGAGAGAGGTGTGCAGGGCAAGGCTCCCCTCCCCTCCCCAACCCCAGTCCCTCCGGGACCCAAGGTTTATTTCTGTCTGTGGACCACCATTGCAGGGCTGTCGCCTGCATCCATCCTGCGGAAGGACAGTTCATGCAGCCGGGGAAGTTCTGTGGGGCTCAGCCTGTGTGGGGTGCACATCACTTCTCAGCATATTCCATTGGCAAAAACTTAGTCAGGTGGCCACACTGCCAGGTAAACTGGGACTGTCAACAGCTCTGTGCCTGCCTGCTGTTCTCGCTCTGAAAGGAGAGGATGGACGATGGATTTGGGGGGACACCAGTGGCTTCTACCACAGATGGTTTTTGGTGAATGGACAAGGGGAGACATAAAAGCCTATGTCTTCCCAATTTTCTCAGGTAAACATTGAGAAATAATTATGTAAAAAGTGATAGCGCCATAACGAGGCTATTTGATATCAGAAACTAGATATAAGTGTGATCTCAGCTTAATCCATTAATAAATGAAATCCATCTTGTCCTAAGTAGATGGAGTGAAGAGTTTTCTTCCTGGGAATTCTGCCAGTCCTAGGAGTATTCCCACAGGAAAAGCAGGGTCTGTGGGAATAATAGTGATGGTAACTTAGGGAGTGCTTAGTGCCAGGCTTTGTTAACCATTGTAGTCTCATAGTACCCATGCAACAGATCAGCCAGCTAATGTATAGAGAAGAAGACAGTGGTTAAATTATTTGCCCCAGGTCACCCTCCTGGCAAGTGACAAGCTGTTGTGACGGTGCTGGGAAGCATTCTTGAAGAGTGGTCCAAGTCCTGGGAGGCAGGAAGTTTCACTTAACAAGTAAGTGTTTGTGTTCAGTAAGTAAATATGTCTCAGGTGCCTGGTGCACAGGCCTTCAAAAGACAGCCCAGGTTGCCACAAAAAGTACAGTGGTTGTCAGGTGCCGCTGAAAAAGCTGAAACAGGTGCCCACACAAAATCCAAACACATTCTAAAACTTATGTGCATGTGTTAGCATAAAGTTACCCAGGACAAGTTCTGTGCCCCTTTAGTGATGCTGAATTTACACAGAAATTCCCACTAATAAAAGCTGCTAGGATACTCAATCCAGGTATAAATGAGTGACAGTTTCCTTTAAGTCATTTTGGGAAGGTAATAAATTTATGTACAGGAAAGATTTTAAAAGCTCCCCAGCAGATGGTGCCAAAGTAACATTTCTGAAGAGATCTAATCGCAACACTTTTTGGTCTTGAATTCTTGCTTTTAAAAAACTTACAAATGTATGTTTACTTACTAAAATACCATTAAACAAATTTTGACATGAAGTAAAAATCTAAAATGTGCACACCGAGTCCCTTCATCCTGGCATCACACTTACCGATTTGGTATAGTTCTGGTCTCCCTCAGAATTAGAGTGTGAAAGCTGGAAGGTGCCTCGGATAGCACCTTACAGACAAGAAAATGGGGAACCATAAAGCTTTTTTGGCCTAGAGGCCCTCAGGACACAGTGGAAGCCTGTCTTCTAGGTTGTTCTTCTCACCTCTGGGCTCTTGGGGCCAGAGGAAGAGAGAGACAATGGAGGGCTGAACTGCACACCAGAACCTGAAATACACTTTATATGAATTTATGTGACTTTGTTATCTTTCAGTCTAGCCTCCAAATTCCTGTTTCTGTAAACAGTCCTAATTCTGATTCTCTGTTGCTTAATTGGATAAGTGGAGATTTCTTTGGGGCAGAGTAGAGTCCAGAGAGTTAGGGGCAGTGTCTATTTTTAGCACTATGCACATTCTGAAAATAAAACATTCTATTCCATATACTGTATTTTTCCTTAAAAAAAAAAGCTTTGGGTATTAATATATCTGCTTCCAAAGACTTTTTTAGACATGTTAAGATGAGAGTGAGCCTGGCTGGAGTGGCTCAGTAGATTGAGCATTGTCCTGTGCACGGAAAGATTTCCAGTTCAACTCCCAGTCAGGTTGTGGTCATACGAAAGGCAACCAATCAATGTTTCTTTCTCTCTCTCCCTCTCTGTTAGGAGACTCTACACACCCCTCTGAGGCTGAAAACAGAAAAGTTAGGTTTCTGCTAAAAGGAGAAAAAGTTTAGATTAAGTCCAACCATGTAAACTTCTTGTTAAAAGTAATTTTGGCCCTAGCTGGTTTGGCTCAGTGGATGGAGCATCAACCTGCGGACAGAGGGGTCCTGGGTTCGGTTCCAGTCAAGGGCACATGCCTGGGTTGTGGGCTTATTCCCCATTGGGAGAGGCACAGGAGGCAGCCAATCAATGATTCTCTCTCATCATTGATGTTTCTATCTTTCCCTCTCCCTCTCTGAAATCAATAAAGATATTTTTTGAAAGTAATTTAAGGGTAACATCATAGAAAATGGGGGACTAAGGACCTCTGAAAACTATTTCCTTCATAAAAATGATAAAAACAGTTGAAGATATGATGGCTGAAAACTCCCCAAATTTGTTTTAGAAACCCTCAATCTATAGATCCATGAAGGTTAGCAAACTCCACATTGAGTAAACTAGAGACCCATAAATTATAAACTATCAAAAGTCAAAGACAGGCCCACCCGGCGTGGCTCACTGGTTGAGTGTCAACCTATGGACCAGGAGGTCACAGTTCAATTCAATTCCTGGTCAGTCCATATGCCCAGGATGCAAACTCGACCCCTAATGTGGGGTGTGCAGGAGACAGCCAATCAATGATTTTTCTCTCATTGATGTCTGTCACACTCTCTCTCTCTCCCTCTCCCTTTCTCTCTGAAATCAATAAAATACATATATTTAAAAAGTCAAAGTCAAAGAATTTTTAAAGAATAAGGGAGAAGGGACTTATATTAAAGGGATACTCAACTCAGAAAGGTAAGCTGATGTCTTACTAGAAACTTTGGTGGAAAAAGACAATGGGATGACATATCCAAAGTTCTGAAAGGGGGGAAGGAGTACCTGTCAACCAAAAATTCTATATCTAGGTAAACTATCAATAAAAAAAAAAAAAAACATGAATAAAAAAATAAAGACACTCCCAAACAAAAACAACTCAGAAAATTTTGTTGCTAGCAATTCTGCCTTATAAGAAATTTTAAAGGGAGTATTCCAGGGTGAAACAAAGAGCACTAAATAGTAACTCAAATCTATGTAAAAAAATAAGTATGTAGGTAAATATAAAAGACTGTAAATGTTTATTTCTTTATATTATAACTACTTTTTTCTTCTTTCAAACTTAAACCTTTATTAAATAAATCATTATAAATCTAGATTGATGGGCACAAAATGTAAAAGATGTAATTATCCTATTTAATAAAAGAGTAATATGCAAATTGACTCACTCCAAGACACAAGATGGCTGCCCCCATGTGATCAAAGATGGCTGCCCCCCTGTACACACAAGATGGCTGCCACAAGATGGCCAATAGCAGAGGGCAGTTGAGGGGGACCATGCCTGCAGGCGAGGGCAGTTGGGGGAGACCAGGTCTACAGAGGGGGGCAGTTGTGGGTGATCAAACCAGCCGGGAGGGCAGTTAGGGGTGACCAGGCCAGCAGGGGAGGACAGTTGGGGGAAACCAGGCCTGCAGGGAAGGGCAATTAGGTGTGACCAGGCTGGCAAGGGAGAGCAGTTAGGAGCAATTGGGCCAGCCAGGGAATGGTTAGGGGGTGATCAGGCTGGCAGGCAGAAGCAGTTAGGAGTAATCAGGCAGAGGCAGGCAAGTGGTTGGGAGCCAGCCATCCTGGATCATGAGAGAGATATCCAGCTGCACATTTAGGCCTGATCCTGTTCCCCATGCATGAGTTTCATGCACCAGACCTCTAGTATTGTAATAACAGCATAAAAATAAGGGGAGAAAGGAGCAGTAGGGAATCAGTTTTGCATATTATTAAAATTAAGTTGGTATTAATCAGAACTAAATGGAATTAACATGTTAATGATGCCTGGCCAATGTGGCTCAGTATTTGAGAGTCAACCTATGTACCAAGAGATCCCCAGTTTGATTCCCAGTCAGGGCACATGTGAGGATTGCAGGGTCAGTTCCCAATGGGAGGTTATGCAGGAGGTGGCCAATTGTTATTTTTCATTGATGTTTGTGTCACTCTATCCCTCTCCCTTCCTCTCTCTCTAAAATCAATAAAAACATTTTTTTAAAATGTTAATGTAAACCCCCCAAGGCAATCACTAAGAAAATACCTTAAAAATATATAGTACAAAAATGACAAGGATATTAAAATCCAACCAGCACTTATCCCAGGAATACATGGATGGTTTAACATCTGAAAATCAATTAATATAATACATTATATCAATAGGACAAACTAACAAACATGTCATAATCATTTTAATAGGTGGAGAAAAAGTATTAGCCAAAATTGAACACCTGTATCATGTTACACTCAACAAACTAGGAACTTTCTCAACATGATAAAGGGCATCTACAGAAACCCACAACCGATATCATATTCAATAGCCAAAAAAAACTAGGTGCTTTCCCTCTTAAGATAAGTACAAGGCAAAGATGGCCACTGTTATCACTTCTATTCAACATAGTACTGGAACTTCTCATTAGGGCAACCAGACAAGAAAAAGAAATAAGTTAATGAAATTGGAAAGGAAGAACACAAGTATGCTCACACATTACATGATCTTGTGTTTAGAAAATTCTAAGGAATCTACTGAAAAAAACTATTAGAACTAGTAATGAGTTCAGAAAGGTTACAGGATGCAAGAACAATATATTTAAAAAATCATACTTCTGAAAACTTACAATGAACAACTTGAATGAAAATTTTCATTTACAGTAGCATCAAAGAGAATAAAATACTTTGGAATAAATCTGACAAAAGAAGTACAAAACTTTTATACTTAAGATTACAAAATACTGTTGAAAGAAATTCAATTAAGATATAAATTGGGGGACGAGAGGGAATACCATCTCCATTGACCAGAAGATTTAAGGTGGCAGAGTTTCCAAAATTGAGCTATAAATTTAATGCAATCCCATTCAGAATTCCAGAAAACTTACTTGTGTAAATTGATTATAATATTCATATGAAATTTCAGAGGACCCAGAATAGCCAAAATAATCTTGAAAAAGAATAGGGGGACTCATGTTTTTTTTATTTCAAAACAGTAGTATAAAGCAACTGTAATTAAGTCAGGGTGATACTGACAGAAGGACAGATGTAGATCAGTGGAATAAAATTAGCAGTCCAGAAATAAACCTCTAAATCTATGGTCAATTCATTTTTCAACAAGGCTACCAAGAGCATTCAATGGGGAAACAATTGTTTCATCCACAAATGTTGCTGGGAGAACTGGATAGTGATCTACAAAAGAATGAAGTGGGACTCTTACTTCACAACATGTGTAAAAATTAACTTAAAATGGATCAAAGCTATAATATTTTCAGAAAACATGGGTAAACCTGCAGGAACTTGGATTTGGCAAAACAATTTTAGATATGATATAAAAACTATAGCAATGAAAAAGAATAATTAGACTTCATCAAAACTAAAAACTTTTGTGCTTCAAATGATAGTGTCAAGAAAGTGAAAGTTGCCAGGTCCAAGATGGAAGCATAGGTAAACAGAGTATTCACATCCCCCACAACCACATCAAAATTACAACTAAACCACAATTATCATTCAGAACCACCTGAAATCTCCTACAAGCCCCCTACCAGGGATCAAGCCCCAAACACAGGACAACTCCCAAACAACTGAGCCACACCAGCCAGGACACGGAGAGCATTATTCTAAGTGAAATAAGCCAGTTAGAGAAAAGTACCATATGATTTCACTCAAATGTGGAATCAAGTGAAAAAAACTGACAAATAATATAGAAACAGATTCATAGACAGAGGACAGACTGACAGAAGAGAAGGGGTTAGGGGATGGGTGGAAAAGGTGAAGCCATTAAGCAAAGAAAAAAAAAAACAAAAACCTCAGACACAGACAACGATATGGTGATTACCAGAGTGAAAGGGAGGTGGGAGAGGTAAAAAAGTGTAAAAGGTGGATAAATTGTGATGGAAGGAGACTTGACTTGGGGTGGTAAACCCCAGTACAATACAATATACAGATGTCATATTATAGAATCATACACCTGAAACATACAGTTTTATTAATCAATGTCATCCCAATAAATTCAATTAAAAAAAAAAATCCCTCTGAGATTCATCAGTCTGTTCTATATTTCCATGTCTGTGCATCAAGTGTCTGCCCCTTGGTGGTCAGTGCGCATTATAGCTATTGGTTGAACTGTCAAATGGTTGCTTAGGCTTTTATATACTAGATAGTCACCTGATTTTGTAAAAAGTCACTTTGGAGCAAAAAGTGTAAATAATTACCAGTATAATGTCTATTGGCCATTTGTTTGTCCTCTTTGGAGACATGTCTATCAAGGTCTTTTGCCCATCTTCTAATTGGATTGGTATTTTGCATAAATCAATCAAAATTATATCTATATATTTTTTGGTCAAAATTATAGCCCACAGAATTTTATTAATTAATTTATGCATGCCATGAGATGAAAAAATGTTGAAAATCTCTGCTCTACATCATTAGTCATCAGTGAAATGCAAATCACAGCCACATTATAACTACACGCTCATTAAAATGGCTACAATAATATTGATTTTTATTTATTACTAAAGGCCTGGTGCACAAAATTCGTGCACGGCAGGGGGTGGGGGAGTCCCTCAGCCCAGCCTGCACCCTCTCCAATCTGGGGTCCCTCAAAGGATGTCTGACTGCCCGTTTAGACTCAATCCTGGTGAGCTTCATGGCAGCTACCATTTCTGTTGGGATTTATTTATCTTCTATAATTGAAACTTTGTAGCCTTGAGTGGAGGCCTGGGCATGTCAGGGTGTGCAGAAAGCTTGGCTTCTTCCATCACCGGGGAAACCCAAGTCTCCCTCCTGCTTGGTCCATGGCCACAGCTATCTTGGTTGGGGTTAATTTGCATACTCACTCCTGATTGGATGGTGGGTGTGGCTTGTGGGTATAGCAGAGTGGTGGTTAATTTGCATATTACTCTTTTATTAGATAGTATGAAAAAGGAAAAAAAAAAAACTAGTGTGATAAGGAAGTGGATAACTTGGGAGTCTTTATAATTGACTGACATAAAGTTAAAATGGCATAGCCACTTTGGAAAGTAGTCTGTCAGTTCATCAAATGATTAAAGAATTACCTTTAGTAATTCCACTCTTAGGTATATACTTGAGAGAAATGAAAACATGTATTTACATACATGATCCTTGCAGCAATATTCATAATAGCCACAAATTAGAAACAACCCAATTGTCCATCAACTGAAAAATAAACAATTAAAATATGGTATATCCATACAATGGAATATTATTCAACATAAAAATATATGAAACACTGATACATGCTACAATATGAAAGGAACCCTTAAAATGTTATACTAAGTGAAATAAGATAGTCATAAAAAGCCACATATTGTATGATTCTATTTTTACAAAAAGTCCAGAATAGACAAATCCATATAGATGAGAAAGAAAACCAGTTGTTGTCAGGTGTTAAGGTAATGAAGAGATGGGGGATGACTGCTGATGGGTATGGGGCTTTTTGTTTGTTTGTTTGTTTGTTTGTTGGAATTTTTTGTTTTGTTTTGTTTTGTTTTTGTGGCTATGAAATGTTTGGCAATAACTGGTGATGGCTGCACCATTTTGTGAATATACTAGAAAACACCCTGGTAGTATACCCTGTAAGGTGATTGATTTTATGGTCTGTGAATTATATCTCCATTTCAAAATGATATTCAGAGTAACATCACAGAAAAAGGAGTATCTATAAGATAGAATTCACAATCTCTAGATAACAACCCAAACAACTAGGCATACCAGTAAACCAGAAAAAATGATCCACACTCAGAAGGCAATCAATGGTTACTGACCAGAGAGTATAACAGATGGTGAATTATCAGTCAAGAATTTTTAAAAATATATTTTATTGAATTTTTACAGAGAGGAAGGGAAAGGATAGAGAGCCAGAAACATTGATGAGAGAGAAACACCAACCAGCTGCCTCCTGCACACGCCCCACTGGAGATGTGCCTGCAACCAGGGCACATGTCCCTGACTGGAATTGAACCTGGGACCCTTCAGTCCACAGGCCAACACTCTATCCACTGAGCCAAACCGGTCAGGACTATCAGTCAAGGATTTTAAAACAGCAATTATGTCTGTGCTCAAGGACCTAATAGGAAAAAAAGTCTGTAATAAATAGGAAATCTCAAAGAAGCCCCACCCAGTATATTTCACTTGCATCTCATTAGCCAGAGCAGGTCACACAGCCAAAAGGGTCTGAATTAAGGGAGTCTAAATTGCAAAAAAAGTCTGAAGAGTTTGGGGGACATTTAAAAACTAAATGTTTTTATTATTGATAGTATTACAGGTATCTCCTGTCTATTCTTCTTTATCCCCCTTCCCAGCCCCCATCCACCCCCTCTTCCCAGGTCTTCACTATTCTATTGCCTGTGTCCATGGGCTATGCATATAATTTCTTTCGTTTACCTCTTCTTGTCCCTCAAACGCCCATATTAAAGTATGTCAGTCTGTTCCATGCCTTCATGTTTTGGGTCTTATTTTGTTGGCTAATTCATTTTGCTCACTAGATTCCACAAATAAGTGAGATCATGTGATATTTGTCTTTCTCAGATTGGCTATTTCACTTAGCATATTGTTTTTCCAAGTCCTTCCATGCTATCCCAAAGGATAAGAGATCCCTCTTTTTCATAGTGGTATGTGTAAATATCCCACAGCTTTTTTATCCATTCATCTACTGATAGGCACTTGGACTGTTTCCAAATCTTAGCTATTGTAAATAACACTGCTATGAACATAGTGATGCATACATTCTTTCTGTTTGATGTTTTGGGGTTTTTAGGATATATTCCTAGAATTGGGATTTCTGGGTCAAATGAAAGTTCCATTTTTAATTTTTTGAGGAAACTTGCCAGTGGTCTTGACCCAGCATCTAGAAGGGTTCAGGAATCTGGAGAAGCTCTCTGTGTAAATTATTAAAGAGTCCAGAGACTAAACATAATTTTGGAAGGCATTTAAGGAGCCAGAGGAGCTTGGCTGAAGAAATCAAGTTCTCCCTTGTCTCAGGACCCCTTGCTTTTTATTAACACAAATTGTCTTAAGGCAAGATAGATATACACTTCAAAGGCCAGGGATTGGTCTACAGAGTCCATTGTCAGATTTGTGGAACTGTCTAAGACTGTTCAGGTGTTTGGCCAGTAAGAAGCAATGACATGTAGATTGAGATGCTCTTAGCTGTATGGCAGTAAACAATCCATTTATGCATCCTTTTTAGGTTTGGGGAAATGCCCTCAGCCATTTCCAGATGATTCAGCCCTGCTGACATGCTGGAATTGGCTTCTGGAAGAAATTCCATACAGTTTTCCATAGTGGCTGCACCAATCTACAGGGGTGAGAGAGGAGGGGCATTTTTACCTGGGTATATTACAGCCCTGAACAAAAATTGAATTGTGTTGGTAAGGGAGAAGACTGGATATTGGTTAGTCGGTATCATCTCAGTGCCTTACCCAGGGTGTGTGTGTGTGTGTGTGTGTGTGTGTGTGTGTGTGTGTGTACAGCTTGATCAAATGTGTGTTCTACCTCACTTCCTATTAGAGGTGCAATTCCAGAGACAAAAAATATTTTCTGATGCTCACTTTATCAGTCAAAAGCCAAAAGATGGCTTGCTGAAGTAAGGATAATGTTAAAAGGATCTTTTTGCAAAGATATGGACAGGACCCTATCTTGATAGAAGTATCGACCAGGAGGGCCTTATCCCAGGGCTCCTAATGCAGGTGCTGTTACTATGCAGGAGAGAGACTATGGAGAACAGGTCTCCTTGAAAAGGGTAGTGACCTTCCATTAAGAGACACAGCCAGCTTGACTCAACCTCATGACATCACCCTCGTCCAACTGTGCTCTCACTGGTCACACCCAACCAGTGAGGCACAGTCACCTGATTCTGTCCTCTGGGACAGACAGTGGGTGGGGAAAGGCGCAGAGTGCATCCAAGGGCCACACAAAGTCAACTGGCGAAGCTGTCTATTTGAACACTACCGAAGATGAAATGCTAGACGCAGGAATTAATTTCAGCAGTGCCTTGGAGGTTACTGTAATTGGGCCTAACCTAAATACTTGCAATCTCAGTTTACAGTAACAAGGTATCCTGGGAAGTTTTTCCTGAGGCTAATGTGGATACATCTGCCTTGGAAACTGTGGGCCAAGGGCCAGGGAGCACAGGGGCAGGCCCTTGTGTTTGGTGCAGCGGACAGCACACTCCCCAGCATCGCATATCCAAGCGTAAATCCTGTCTTTCCCAATTGCCACATGATGTTTGGAGTTCTGGCAAGTTACTGAAGCAGCTAAGCCTCAGTTCCCAATCTGCAAAGTGGAGGTCACAGTGGGACCCATTTTGCTGGGTTGTTGCAAAGTGCTTAACAAAGGGCCTCGCTTACAATGGGTGCTTGAGATTCTTTCTTATCTTGTCCCCAAATGAAGGGCAATCAGAGTTCGTTTAGACAATCCTTCCCCCGCCTCTTAAGTAAGCACCAATTATATGCCAGGCGCTATGTGAGACACTTTATGTTCATTACTTGAACCATCATAACAACTCTTCAGATAAATACAGTTCCCATTCTATGGATGAAGCAATAGGCCTGCGAAGGTTAGGAGCATTGCAGGCCCACGCCGGCAGCATGGAGGGTGAGGTTTGGCGTGCGTATGTCTGATTTCCCGGGCTGTGTGTCCTTCACTGCACCCTCCCCTCGGTCCCTTCCAGAGGCATCTGGAATGGCATTAATGGATTTGCGACGTTTCCCCTTTTTGGCAGGTGGTAGCAGGGTTTGTCTTTAATCACAGCACAAGTAAATCTGTTTTTCCACAGATTTTCATTTTATTAAATTGGAGACTGTTTTCTAGGGAGAAATGTCTCTCCTCGCTGTCATGACATCATACATGGGCAGACAGTCACTTCAAAGTTCAACACAGGACTCAGGGTTTTGTTGGCTCCGGCTCTAGATGTGACAGGATAATGTAGCACCTGGCCCAGGGCTGTGCCTGCCTTACATTTCATAAGCGTTTGTGTAACTGCTCACACACTGCCCTTTTTCCCTGGGTCACACGCGCACAGGGGGCTGTGTTCCTGTGAGCCTTGTAGTGGCCAGTGGGGGCTGGTGACTTTCAGAAGCACAGATGAATGTGGGGTGAGGGAGCTAAAGGCAGAGAAGCAGCCTCAAATGAGCGGGCAGGTAGGGTTCGGCCTCAGGTGAGTAGATAAGAAGCCCATGAAACCCAGAGAGTGAGCCGGGTGGTGTGGGCCCCCCCACGGGACCAGAGGGCCCTGCAGGACAGGCTGTCCCACCTAGTGCTGCTTCTGGTCAGGTCCTAGACTTCCCAGCAAACCCTCCTGTCTTGTTTCGCATTCCCACATGACACAAGGAACAGGTGTATCAAAGAGAGCACTGAACTCAGGAGACGGCAACTTTTAAACATAATTCCTTTAGGGGTGTAAACCCCCATCCACCAATGCACCAACACTCAAGAATATTCTCTTAAAAAACTAACTATAGAGGAAACAGAAATGTGGGCAAAAATGTGGCCATATATGGAAGTTAACAAGCTTAGGGCAGGCCTGTATGATGGTCCTTACACACTCAGAGACCAAAGAAATCACCTGGAATGGTCTGAACACAAACATCCATATATAGAAAGGAGTCACGTCCTAGGCCTGTAGCTTCCTTGACAAAGAAAAGTCCTTATGTTAAGCGAGCCGGTCTATTATCTCTTTACATCTAAAATATTGTAGCTATGAAATGTCAGAGTCATCTCCAGACCCCGCTGGGCACACCCCGTGCACCAGAGCACTAGGCCACGGAATCCCTCCTTGTTCCCTGAATACCTTTGTGCTGAGACTGCTAACTGTCCTGTGCCTACCAATGTCAAAGTGTCTCTCCATTTCATTTTTTATCTAATCTCAGAGGTCTCCCCACTTTGCTTTCTCTCACCCCCTTAACCAACCACTAATGGGTTTCATATAACCCTCCTTACATATCCTCTTTTGATTTTTATGTCTAAAACTAGCGGCCCAAATGCATGAAAATTCGTGCAAGAGTGGGCTTTGCTTTCCCCGGCTGCCGGCACTGGCTTTCCTCCAGCAGCTGAGACCCGGCTGGCTTCCCCCTGGCTCTGGCTTTGTCAGGAAGGATATCTGGGATGATGTCTGGTCTAATCAGCATATTACCCTTTTTTAAAATATATATATTTTATTGATTTTCCACAGAGAAGAAGGTAGAGGGATAGAGAGCTAGAAACATCGATGAGAGAGAGAGACATCGATCAGCTGCCTCCTGCACACTCCCCACTGAGGATGTGCTCGCAACCAAGGTACATGCCCTTGACCGGAATCGAACCTGGGACCTCTCAGTCCGAAGGCCGAAGCTCTATCCACTGAGCCAAACCGGTTTCGGCATTACCCTCTTATTATTATAGAAGATAGCTGTAAACTTGCCATTTACTGGAGCATCTTTTCAATCTGTTGTGATGTTGCTTTCTGGCAACTGTCGTTAGTTTGGCTCAAATAAACTCTTATAAGACATTTTCCTAGGCTGAACGTTCTTTTGTAGACAGAAGCAGCAAGAGAGCCAACGGGACCATTATAAAGGTTAATTTGGGGAGTCCTGCGTGCAGGGCACTTGGCTGACTGGCTGACTGCCTTGGTCTCTGCTTTCAGACAAACTTGACAGGGTCTGGCTGCCCCCATCACTGAAAAGCAAGAGAGGTGAGGACAGAGAACCAACCCCTGGGACCCAGACTCTGACCTTTTTTGTTCTCTTTCTCTCTATGGGTTCATCAAGCTGGAAGAGACCTCGATTCCCACCTTCGAGGATGAAGACAGTGAATGGAGTGTGGTTGAGTGACTTGTCCCAGAGGCAGACTCGTCTCAGGGCTCCTCCCAGAGCACATGTGCAGGGGACAGGCTGCCTTCGGCCTCGTCCCGCCTTTCACTTAAATGCACCAGCACAGGACTTCAGGAGTTTTGTGTGCAGGAGCCGAGGTTTTGGGGGCTTTGGAAGCGTGGTTGTTTGTTGGTATTTTTTCCTGCTGACTAATTTCCATTTGCTATCCTTGTCCTATGGCCGCCTTGGTTTAGGGCTCTGGCATCTGGTCTGGATCAGCCTCCTGGGGCCCCCCTGCTCCAGCACTGCCGCCCTCCTTGGGGGGGAGAGGGGGTGCAGCGTAAACACAGGTGGGATAGAATGCAAAATGAACAGGACCACACTGGCCAGAAGGAACCTTTCACTAGTGGGTGCGGGGTACAGAGAGAAAAGGAGCAAACACATGACAGGCTGAGCAGTAAGCCAGTCTCCACAGGCTGCCTGGCCCCTTCCACCTGGACAAGGGAGCCGCAGTGCTGCCCAGGTCTCTCTTCAAGACGTCTCACCAGGGATGCCACGTGCACTTACATGGGCCGCTCCACTTCCTCTGGCAGGAAGGTGGCCAGGGAGGCACCATGGGTTTTCTGGGTAGTAAACGCTCAGGTGTCCGCTGCCCTCTGCCCCACGCTTCCCAGGGGACTCCCAAACCCCTGCTGCCTTCCAAGGAAAACACTTGCTGAGCTCCGAGTGGGCTCTGCTACGTGAGGTGCAGGAGAGGACTCGGTGTGGGGCTTGGCACACATGGTGTGCACCGTGCCATCTGCAGCGCTGCCTCTGAAAACATTTTCCAGTGAGAACTTAGATAATGTTTTCCAGGAGTGCGGGGAGGCCATCTGCTTCCTCCTACAGGCCACGGTGCAGGGGACCTCAGACGGCTCACGCCTGCCCTGCCCAGCGCTGTTTCCCCACCGTTTGCAGCAAAGCAACGCGCCAGTGTCCCCACAACTCGCCTCCATTTGAGACTGTGTCCCCTTCCGTCTGGGTGGCGGGGGACAGTGGGTGCCTAGTCCCTGAGCAGGGAGTCCCTGAACCCCAACAGTAGAAGGACTCTAGCCTCCGCGGATGGAGAGCTCGGTGGGCCTCCTGTCGAGTTTCTGAAGCCCATCTCCTCGCCACACTGGGCAGAGGATGGTGCTCGCGTGGCTGTGGAGTGGACAGACTGGGTGGGCGTCGCACTGGGCGTGAAGTGTGGGGGGGGGGGGTGTCAGCTGCAGGCTCCCTGCCGGGCTGGGGCCGGGCAGGGGCCAGGCAGGAGGCCTCGCGCCGGTGCGCGTCCAGCCTGGCCTCGTGCTCCGTGCGGACCCGCTGCCCTCCCCGGGGCCCTGCACATTCCCCCCCCCCCCCCCCCCCCCTCGGCCAGGTCCTGGCGTGGCGCCGCCTGCGGCTCGAGCTGGGCGCGCTCCAGGCGCATTCCTGGCCGGCGGCCCCTCCTCCCTCCCCGCCCGGGGGCCGGCGCCTCCCTCCGCGCCCCCGCTGCACGGCCAGGGCGCTGGTGGCCGCAGGCGCCCGGGGCGGCGCGCACCGGCTTAACTGCGCTCCCTCTGCTCCCTCCCAGCGGCCGCCGCGCTCCCACCGCCCGGACCCTGCGGGCTGGACGCACTGGACATCTGCTGGACACCCTCGGCACCGGCGGGACACCCTTGGCAGCCTGCGGACAGCGGCGTTCCCTCCAGGCAGAGAGGTCCCCGCCGGCGAGATGCGGCTCCCCGGCCCCCGCGCGCTCCTCCTCCTCCTGCTGCTGCTCGTCGCCGGCCCGGCGCCGCTGGGCGCCCAGGTCAGTGTCCCCCGCCCCCTGGCCGGTGCCGGACCGGGATCACCTCCGCTGGGGGCGCGGGCGAAGGGCTCAGAGCGACCCGGGGCAGGGCTGCTGCTCAGGGGCAGGCGCCAGACCCTCCCGTCCTCCTGCTGGTCACCGCGCAGTCCATCGCTTCCGAGGCCAAGGGGTTCTGCCGGGGTCGGGTTGGGGGAAGGTCTCCCTGGCTATGAAATGTGTTCTCTGCCGGGTCCCCAGGAGCAGTGCAGGTACGGGCTGGGTCAGAGTCCCCGCCTCCCGCTTCCGTGCGCTTCCCTTGGTCCCATTGCCGCCGCGGACTTTCCCACGCGCCCGCGGGCTCCTGGTTCACTTTCCCTCCTTCCGTTTGTGTGCAATGGCGTCTCACTGTGTTTATTGATTGGACCAGACTCACTTATATATAAAGCAGTAATATTAAGATAAGAATGCACACAACGGTGAGGAAAATTAAGGTAAGAATGCACACGATGCAATAAGCAGCAGATGTATCATAGAAGTGTACATCTGAAACGCATATAATGTTAAATAACCAGGTCACCCCAATAAATTTAATTTTTTTTTTTTTAAAAAAAAGCCCCTTCTTGTCCGCACAGCTGCCCAGATAAAAATGCATCTTCCGGCCCTAGCTGGTATGGATCAGTGGATAGGGCATCGGCCTGCAGACTGAAGGGTCCTGGGTTCGATGGGCTGGATCCCCAGTGCAGGAGGCGGTCGATCGATGATTCCCATCATTGATGTTTCTATCTCTCTCTTTCTCTTTGAAATCAGTAAAAACATATGTATTTTTAAAATACATCTTCCAAAGGTGGACCTGGATGTGCTGAATTCGCAGCCAGCACCGCCAGGTGAGCTCCAGGGTCAGAGCGGCTCCCGCTCTGCGGAAGCGCAGCTTGTGCCCCACAACACCGCCCACGGCAGTAACAGTGCCGGGAGGGAAGGCCTGCACACGCCTGCTGCACCCACTGACGTTTATAATGACTCATTGTGATAGGTTTATGGTCCGTCTTTCCCACTTCAGGGCAGGGACCAGCTCCCGTGGGAGCTCAGTGGAATGAATGGAGCGTGGGCATGCTGGTGGTGGTCTGAGCAGGACCCGGCTGGGATCTTCTAGAAATCCTGGTGCCTGCCTCACCCAGAGATTCTGACTCAGCTGGTCTGGGTTGAGACTTAGGCATCAGTATTTTTAAAAAGTCCCTAGTGATTTTAATCAAGCAGGTGCCTGAAACCCAGGGAACCCCAGCTTTCAGCGTTAAAAGCTATGGACTAGGAAGGGGTTGAAGGCAGAAAAACTTGAGTGGACAAGGGTTGGACTCATGAGGACCTGAAGTGACTTGTGTGACTGGAGTTTTCCTGATCTGAACACAGGATGAGCCGCGGGCCAGACCTGTTGGCTGGTGGAGACTTAGCAAGTGTTTGGAGAATGACTTATATCCAGGGGAGCATCTCCTGCCACAGAAGAGACAGGCGGGGGACACACAACCCAAGGACCCTGAGGGACAGGCACGGGAGCTTCTGGCAGCAGCCCACAGGCATCAAGGGTGCCTGATCCCCGTGTGTGCTCACTTTGTTGTATTAGGTGACATGGTGTGTGTATATGTGTGTTGGTGTCTGTGACTGTGTGTGCACGCCTCTGTGTCTGTGAATGCTTGGTTATATGTGTGATAGTGTGTGTGCACGTATGCACATGTCTGTGTTGTGCCTTCGTGTATGTGTGCGTGCATGCATGGTATAGGATGGCAGGAAGCTGCTTCTGCAAGGGCCTGCAGGAGGACCTTGAGGGGACGGACAGTCTCATTTGCTCTTTTGAGGATTTCCATGGCTTTCCTCTTGTGTCCTCCTTGTTAGCACATCTGTCCTGAGCCCCTTTGCAGGTGACGTGCTGAGGAGAGCAGGTGGTCCTGGGGAAGAAGGAAGGTTGAGCAGTCTGGGGATCCCACGAGTGGGGGGCCCTTTCTTAACACTGCTGTCCATTCTGAATGGGAGAACACTGAACAGTGCCCCGCGCTGGGCACGCGGGGGTTCAGTCTCAGCGTGCTCCTTGCCTGGGGGTTGGTATTTGTGTTCAAAAGCCCCCCCTCCCCAGAACCTCTCTGGGTTCCGATGTCACCGGCTCCAAATTCCTCCATTTGAAATGCTCAAGGGAAATGTGTGTGGGGCACATGTCCGCAGTTTTGGCCGCAGAACCATACCCTGTGCATGGTAACCACCACACAGACAGCACACAGGGCAGTGCCCCCAAACCGACCTGCTCTTCGCCCTACAGTTGTCTTCCCCACAGAGTCACAAGCGCACAGCCATTTGCCTGGCTTCTCCCATTTAACACAACGCAGTTAAGATTCTTCCATGTTGTCCCGAGTACCCATGGTCCTTTTACCGCTGCTGGGTAGTCTTCCACTGTGTGGATGCACATGGTTTTTCATGCTTTTTAAAATGCATTTTTATTGATTTCAGAGAAGGAAAGAGAGAAGGAGAGGGAGAGAGTGTAGGGGGGGGGAGAGAAAGAGAGAGAGAAAGAGAGAGAGAGAGAGAGAGAGAGAGAGAGAGAGAGAAACAACGATGAGAGAATCATTGAAAGTCTGCCTCCTGCACTCCCCACACTAGGGATGAAGCCTGCAACCCTGGCATTTGGTGCCCTGACCAGGAATCAAACCCTGACCTCCCGGTTCATAGGTTGACACTCAATAGCTGAGCCATGCCATCCAGGGCCAGTTTGTTGATCAATGCCCCGGCTGAACTGAATGACACCCGTGGTGACAGTTCCCGTGTTTTGGGTGATTGTGAATAGGGCTGCTATGAACATTCCCACACGGCTCTTTGTGGGAATGAAAATGGCCATTTTTCTTGGGTAAACATCTAGGAGTGGGATTATTGAGTCATGTGGCAAGTGTGTGTTTAACTTCAGGAGAAACTGCCAAACAATCTTCCCCATTAGTTGTATCTCATGTTCCCACCAGCAGTGTATAAGGCTCCATTACTCCGCATCCTCGCCAGCACCGAGTGCTGTCTGGTTTGTTGGCTCCTGGGTCATCGGAATAGTGTTTCTCCTTGAGGTTTGGATTCCCATTTCCCGAAGGACTAATTACTTTGGGAAGCTTTTCGTGTGCTTATTTGTCAGATGAGTAGTCAGTCGTTGCATAAAGTGTCTGCTCAGGCCTTCTGCCCAATTAAAAATGGTTGTTTCCTTAGCAAGCTTTGAGTGTTCTCTGTATGTTCTAAATACAAGTCCTCCTTCAGATCTGTGAGTTACAAGTGTTTTCTCCCAGTAGTTTGTCTCAGTGTCTTCCCCAGAGCAAAGGGTTTACATTTAGATGAAGTCCAGTTGATCGTTTTTTTCATTTTTATGGATCGCGCTTTTGGTGTCAAGCTCTTGGGAACTCTTTGCAGAAGGCGCCAGAGCTCCTGAGACCCTGTCCTAGCATGGCCTGGGAGTTAGGTTCATCCAGTGTGGGGTGCCCCAGCGGTCTGTGCCTGACCCGGGCTGCTGGGGCGGGTAGACTGGGTGGGTGGGTGTGGGGCGCTGGTGTCTCAGGAATGTAAGAGTAGAAAAGGCAGGGGGATGGGCTGGTTTGCTGTAAAAGGTGTGCTGGGGGCAGGGAGGGTGTTCCCTGTCCCAGAGCTCCAGCCATCAGCTGGCCTGAGTCCACAGGCCCCAGAAGCCAGGACATCAGACACAGAAACCAGACAATGTGGTAACACAGACCCAGTCCTGGGACTTTGCGTCCCCTGCATCCTGTTGG
The DNA here is from genome assembly GCF_014108245.1 of Pipistrellus kuhlii. Classification (NCBI taxonomy): domain Eukaryota; kingdom Metazoa; phylum Chordata; class Mammalia; order Chiroptera; family Vespertilionidae; genus Pipistrellus; species Pipistrellus kuhlii. The sequence continues at coordinate 49,083,401 of NW_023425438.1, read as the reverse complement.
CCAGAGCAGGTCACAAGGCCAGCCCAGATGGATAGGGGGGAGAACAGATTTTCCTCTGGGAAAAGCGGCCGTGCCTTTGCAGACGTGGGCAGTCTGTGGGGGTGGCAGGAGGCCTGTAGCGATTGCTGCAAACCTTCCGTCACGGGACCCAGAGATGCACCCCCAAGGCCCCCGTGCTTGGACGGAAGGGAGCAGCAGGGCAGGAGGCAAAGGGAGGCCTTGCGGGCGTGCTGGCTTTCCCCGCGCCTCCCGCTCCCCGCACCTTTAGGAAAGGCTCCAGCCCTGTCGGGGCGCCCTGACTGCAGGGAGAGCGGAGGCCTCTCTACCCCAGGGCAGCGCCTGGCCCCAGGGCCTCGGGCAGTGGGTGTGGGGGGTGTGGACCGAGAGCAGCAGCGGTTTCCTGGTCCGCCTGGGGTCTCTGAGTTAGGATCCAGTGCGCTCCCAGCCCCACTGGCCCCGGAGGATCCTGTGGACACCAGCCTGGATCCCGGGACCACCAAACCACCGTGATCTGGGAGGCTGCTCCCCCCTCCACACGCCTGCCCAGACCTGCGTCCCGGCCGCTGCCCCAGGAGGAGTCTTCCTCTCCTGATTACTGACAGGCCGGACTGTGCTGGTCACTCCCATGACCCACAGGGAAGCAGTGGGGCTGCTGGACTCCTGCAGACTCCCTGGGTGGCAGAACTTTCTAGATCCTTTCAGACCTTCTGCCAACATCTTCCACGCTTCTCAGAAACTGCCTGGGACCTAAATGCAGGCCGTTACACACACTTTCACTAAAGAGGGAACAGACATCTGACAGGACCCAGGCCGACCCATTTCAGCACATCCACCTGCCCCTGTGCCTGGGACAGTGTACGCCTCTGGCAGCCTGGCCTCCAGGACCTTCCCAGGGAGAGCAAGGCTCGGGGAACTTGTCCTGGGGCTGGTGTCCCAGCAGGAGTGAGATGTGACACTGTTCACAGCCAGAGCGGAGAGAGAGACGGGAGGCCGGTGGAGCTCCAGGGCCTCCACGTCCCCACGCTGCCCTTTGTCCACTGAGGCCATCGGGTTGGCCACTGGCTCAGACCTTTCACTATCTCTGGACCCTCATTAAAGGGGAGGGTGCACTGCGGCCCCAGCAGACCCTCCCTCTGCTCACCCACCTGTGCAGGGGGGCAGGGTCCGGGTTCGAGAGCATGACTGGTACCCGCTGTGCAGCCCAGGGAGCTGAGAGAAGCAGACGGCTTCAGGCAGAGAGGGAGGAGAGGGAAGCGCCCAGACCTCCAAGGCAGGGTGTCTGTAGACTCCGGGCAGCACGGAACCGCTTGAGGGAATGACAGATACCAGGCCGTCATTTACACGGGAGCAAGCCCATGTGTGCCTTCGCCTGACCCCTCGGGGCTCCTGCGATCTAGGCCTTTTCATTAGAGATTTCCCCCTCCCGGAAGGAGCCCGCAGTAAGATAACGCACTCCTTCCACCCCTGCATCCTGAGACGGCCCCACGCCGGCCGCTGCTGCTCTGGGCCTGGGCGGCAGAGCAGTCAGAGCGGAAGATGCCCAGGCCTGTCTGCGCCCCCTTCCTGCTGCGTGCCCTGGGGCACGTCCCTGCCCCTTGTGACTGGGGCTCCCGCTCTGCCCAGCGGGCACAATGGACACGCCCCTCTCACGGGTCCTGCGAAGGAGAAAGTGAAAGCCAGAGAACCGGGTCTGCAGTGAGCCTCTGTACGAGCCGGGGAGAGAAGACGGGGCAGACCCAGGCCCTGCTGTCACAGAGCACGAGCGGGGAGAGAACACATTACCCTGAGATGGATCAAAGCAGACACTGGCGTGGTGCTGTGCTGCCGGGAGGCTGGGTTCCTGTCCTCAGCAGGCAGGTCGGGGCTCTCTGAGAGCGGGGCTTCTGGTGGAAGTGGACACGGGAGCCTGGCTTTGAGGACGGGAGATTTTCTGGGCGCGGGAAGCGGCCAGTGCGAAGGCTGCGGTGGAAAGGAGTGTGCTGAGGCGTGTGGAGCACGGGGGTCCCAACGCTGAGCTCAGAGCAGAGGGAGGCAGAGCCATGCCCCTCAGAGACATCTGTCTTCCCAGCCCTGACACCTGGGAGCCCCGTGTCCGACTTCCGACCTACAGACTGTGAAGTGATCGTTTGTGTTGTGAGCTGCCAAGTTTATGTCGAGTTGTTACAGAAACGAGTGCATGGTCAGCTCCATGGGGGGGTGGGGGGGGCCGTGCCTGAATTCTCCCGGGGGCGGGGGCGGGGACCCCCTGCGGGGTTTTCACAAGGAAGGGATGCTGTCTGCCCCCCCCTTCCCCCCCCCCCCCCCCCCGGCCTCAGAGATCCCAGGAAGGAGAGGGAGGACATGGAGAGCAGGTGGGCCGCAGATGCCGGCGTCCAGGACAGCACAGGTGCATTGCGCCCAGAAACACTGGGGGTTTTCTCTCGTTTGGGGCAACGGATAAACACCACCTGCTTCATTTGCCACAGCTCCAGGCTGGTTACTCTAAGAATAAGGACTCCAGGCCCGGAACCCACGCCACAGCCAAGGGTACAGCACTCATTGTCCCTCCTTCGGGTTTGCCCATCCTTCCTGCCGGGACCAGGCCCTGGGCTCCCGCCCTCTCACCCCACCTCCGCGGAGCCAGGTAGAAGACCAGCCTTCGGCAAACGCAGGTGTCAGTTTCAGTAGTCACATGAGTCTTGGATCACGTGTGGATGAACACACACGTGTGTTGCACTGAAACAGCCAGCACTGTGCTAACATGCCTGGGAGGGCCTATCTGTGTTGGGGGAGGGCGGCAGTGGGGAACTCAGAGGGGCTGCACACAAGCTGGGGGCCTTCTCTGAGCCCCTCGTCCTGGCTGCCCCGGGTGAACACACTCTCCGAGTGGATGGGCCTTAGGGGGGGATACTGACTGAAGACAACACTGATGCTATTAAAGGCACAACCGGTCTGCAGGTGAACGTGCAACGGGACAGCAAGCAGGTGGAAGAACCAGGTGGGTTTGGGAAGTGAGTCCAATAGGACTGCCTGGGCTCACTCTCCCTCATTCCTGCTCTTCCTAGGTCTGTCTGGCGGTTCATTCGAGTGGGCGTCCTGTGTACCCGGATTTCAAAGTTATCTGTGGCTTGTTTGCTGCCCGCAGGCATGCAGAGGGGCCAGGGGCAGATGACCAGAGGTGGCCCTCAAGGGAGCAAGGGGTTCTGCGTCACGAGATCAGGAGGTGGGCTCCTGGGTTCCCGAGGACTCCTCTAGAGTGGGCCCAGCCTTCCTGTTGCTTTGGGGCCCGGGGAAGGGGCCCTGAGGTTGAGGTCTTAGGTGTGTCGCCGTGACTACTTGGCTCCCTAAGTGGGCACAATAATGGTGCCACCTCCTGTGGTTGACGTGAGCATACTGTGAGTGACTCCTGTGAAGTGTGGCCATAGGCCAGCTCTTGGCACCCACTGCGGCCCCACTCTCCTGGCCGCTTTATTTTACTTTATTTTTTTATTATTTTATTTTTTATTGATTTTTTACAGAGAAGAAGAGAGAGGGATAGAGAGTCAGAAACATCAATGAGAGAGAATCATCGATTAGTTGCCTCTTGCACACCCCCCGCTGGGGATGTGCCCACAACCAAGGTACATGCCTTTGACCAGAATTGAACCCGGGACCCTTCAGTCCGCAGTCCGATGCTCTATCCATTGAGCCAAACCAGTCTTGGCTCTCCTGGCCGCTTTAAAAAGCAGATGGGAAGGGGGCTTGGGTGTATGTATACAGTTATGGGCGGCCGGGATGGCAAAAACCCAAAATGCCCTGAGCACCCCGGGCACAGACCCTAGAGCACATGTGTCAAACACAAGGCCCGCGGGCCAAATCCGTCCCGCCAGGCCTTGCAATGTGGCCCGCACCGCGCTGTCATCACTGCACTCCACTGCGTTTCCATCACAATGACAGTTTATGACTGTTCAGTAAACCATTCGGCCCGCGATTTAGGCTGGATTTTAGATTTTGGCCCCTTCTCTGATTGAGTTCGACACCCCTACCCTAGAGGGAGGCTCTGTCTGAGGAGACGGTTCATTTTATGTGTCCACTCAGCTGGGCCACAGCATCCAGGCAGTTGGTTAGTCACCAGTCTAGGAGTTGCTGTGAAGGGAATTTTTGGAAGTAAATAGCATTAAAGTCTAAAGCAGGAGTGTGGGTCTCCATCCCAAAGACTGACATCCCGACGGAGACCGCAATGATGCTTCTCACCTTGGGCTCGAGCTGCAGCCTCGCTCCACCCAGGTCCCAGCCTCTGCTCCTCTCCAATTCCAGCCTCTACTCCTCCAGGGTTCCAGCCTCCTCCCCTCCCGGGTCCCAGCCTCCACTCCTCCCGGGTCCCAACCTCCACTCCTCCCCAGTCTCAGCCTCCACTCTTCCCAAGTCCTAGCCTCCACTCTTCCCGGGTTCCAGCCTGCCCGGCCCTGCGGGTGTAGACCTGCAGCCTTGCAATCACATGAGCCAGTTTTGCACAGCAAACCTCTCTGCCTTCACTGCCTCTCTCAGATGTAAACGTGCCATACACGTCCTCTTGGTTCTGTTCTCTGGGGGACCCTGACGGCCACAGGGCCTTCCCCAGGAGCACCCGCTTTCTTCCCTCCTCCGTGTGGGTGCTGGGCAAAGGCCACTGGAATAGGCGATGTCGAGGGGGGTAGAACCCACCTCTGACTCGGTCCAAAATGAAAATAACTTCTGGAGAGCAACCCGCGCGGATCCGACATGACTCAGATGCCCAGGGCTCAAGCTTGGCCAGCAGGCACCCACTTGGCAAGTGTGCTCGGGCCTCGCAGACCCAACGGTATCAAAACATGTGTTCCCGTTAGCAAAACGCTGACAAGACGCATAGCTGCGGCTCAAGCGAAACCAGCTCAGGGACGGCCTCTCAAGGTCTGCGGGGTCATCTGTGGCCGCTTTGGGGTCACTGAAATGGTTCTCAGAGTCACTGTCCCAAGACTGTCACGGTGGGGAGACCATCGAGCCAGGTCACGTGAGAACAAGAGCCTCAAAGAACACCCCTCCCCCCACGCACCCCACATGTCCTTGGAGCTTCACTCCCTTGTTGTCTTGAGAACAGACTCTGTGTCTTAAACAACATTTATTTATTTATTTATTTTGTTGATTTTTAAAAATTGATTTCAGAGAGGAAGGGAGAGGGAGAGAGAGATAGAAACATCAATTGATCAGAGAATCATTGATCAGCTGCCTCGTGCATGCCCCACACTGGGGATCGCAACCTGGGCAAGTGCCCTGACCAGGAATCAAACTGACCTTCTGATTCAAAGGTTGATGCTCAGTCACTGACTGAGCCACGCCAACCAGGCTAAACTTCATTTATGAACTGAGCCCAGAAGTCCAGGAGGCCTGGATGGAGTGGGAGGGGTCAGACCTACCAAGTCTGGCAAAGTGATGGGGTGAGCTGGAATGGGGTGCACACAGGTCATCTGCGCCATCCACGCCTGGGCCAGCAGGCAGGGCCCTGTCTCGGCTCAGAGGGAGGGAGCGCCCTGAGCTCTGGGCATCTCCTTTAGATCCTCCACAGCAGGAGCTGGAGAGAGAACATGGGGGGACATGGGCACGATTTCCCTGTGGGGGTGGCAGGAGGCGGGTGAGGTGTAGCTCTGTGGCCTCATGGCTCCCCACAGCCTTAGGGCCAGGCCCCACCCTCCCAGATCTCAGCACTGGCCTGTGCTCAGAGCCACCTCTGTCACCCCCACATTTCAAATAAGTTTTTAATTTAAAGAAATGGAAACTATTTTTCATTATTTATCATCCATGGTGTAAGCCGGTAGTGGAGCCAGGCTTGGAAGGGATGGAAACCTCCACCATCTGAGGGGATTTCTTTACAAATATTTAAGATGAGGGTCCCTCGAGGCCCTGAAAGAGGTTTGTGGAGTTGGGGCCCTGACGCCAGCCTTCCTCAGCCTCTGGGACACCTTCTTCCCAGGTGTGGACTTGACCTTTGCCTAATCACAGCCCAGGAGCCTTCGCCGGAGTGGGAAGTCAGCTCTGGAAGGGCAGTGAGCTGTGGTTGATTTGCAGTTAGGATCTGGGCCCCTGAGATGGAAAGGGACTGCCCAAAGCCAGCCCTTTGCTGTGGCAGGGCCAGGCTGAAGTGCAGGTGGTGACACCTGAGGGTCCGACTTGCTCGTGTCCCTGAGCCTCCGAGGCCCCCACATCCCCCCAGTGACCTCATCCAGGCTGCATTTGTGGAGGAAATGGTTTGTTTTCAGTCCCAGGCTCCTCGTGATCCAGAGCTGGGGATGCGGTGAGTGTGGGAGGGAAGCGGGCAGACAGGTGGAGGGAGCAAGGAGCCCCTCCCCAGACTGAAAGAGCACAGAGGAGCAGACGTAGTATCCAGGCTCGGGTCTGATAAGCTGCTCTTTTCCTTGGTGTGAAACGGAGCCACAGCCCAATGTCCACAAGAAAGCGGACGGAGCCTGTGCCCTGTGGTCCAGCGTCTGGTGATGACCCTCGTGTGTGCACGTGTGTCCCATCCAAAAGAGAAAACCAACAGCAGTTAGCAGTGGTGTCGCTGGTCACGGGGTTTGTTCTTTGTCTTAATGTTTTGTAGGGCGTATGCTTTATGACCAAGTGACATGATAAAGCCTTCTCGATCTGAAAAGGGGACACACTCAGGTCTCCTGTGCCCTCCACGGCCCCATTTGTGCCCATAATGCAGACCCCTTGAGCACCTGGCTCTGCAGGTGAATTCAGGTAACGACAGGTGTCAGATGCTGAGCATGGCTCCCAAGGGCTCCATTTAGCACTTTGGGATCAGGGAGCCACCCTTGGAATAGCAGCTGCAGCCAACTCATCAAGCAACACGTCTGCAGGCACTAAATCTGTTTCCCTGGTACCTGGCCCAGACCCCGTGCTGGCTGCCAAGACCTCAAGGACCTTCCTTTATTCCCCCCTCTTGGGGGCTTTTCTTTTTGTTTCTTCTATTAATAGTTGTACTGAGCTGTAATTGACATACAGCACTGTATTAGTTTCAGGTGTGCAGCTTAGTGATTTGATATGTGCATATATTATTATTGTGAAATGATCACCACCGTAAGTCTAGTTCACGTCTATCACCTCACATAATTACAAATTGTTTTTCTTGTGATAAGAACTTTCATGATCTACTCTCTTAGCAACTTTCAAATAGCAACTTTCAAATATGTTGACTACACCGCCTGCTGTACATTAGGTCCCCAGGACCCATAGCTGGAACTTTTTATCGTTTGACCACCTTCAGCTATTTTCACGACGACCCAACCCCAGCTTCTGGCAACCACCTATTTATTCTCTGCATCTATGAGAGAGAATTTTTGTTGTTGTTGTTGTTGTTTACATTCCACATACAAGTGAGATCATACAGTATTTATCTTTTTTTGTCTGACTTATTTCACTTAGCATAAGGCCCTCAAGGTCTTTCCATATTGTTGCAAATCGCAGGATTTTCTTCATCTTTTATGGCGGAATTGTATATGCAGGGAATTGTATATATATATATATATATATATATATATATATATATATATACATTTTAACAGCTGATAGCTCAATTGTGAAAATGAAATGTATTTTATTAAACATTGCCTTTATAATTATTCAAAGTGTGCATGCATATATATATATCATATCACATTCTTTTTCCATTCATCCATCAGTGGGCACTTAGACTCTATCCATGTCCTGGCTGTTGAGAATATGCTGTAGCCTGGTCGGTGTGGCTCAGTTGGTTTTGCATTGTCCCATGTCCAGGAAGGTTGCCAGTTCAATTGCTAGTCAGGACACATGCCTGGGTTTTGGGCTCAGTCCCTAATAGGGCTTGTAGGAGGTAATTGGTGGATGTTTCCCTTCATCAATGTTTCTCTCTCGCTCACTCCCTCTCCCTTCCTTTCTCTCTAAAAATCAATTAAAAAAAAGAGAGAGAGAGAGAGAGAGAGAGAGAGAAAAGAATGCTGTAGTGAACATAGGAGTGCATTTTTAATGACAGTTTTCATTTTCCTTAGATAAGTACCCAGAAGTAGAATTGCTGGGTCATAAGATAGCTGTATTTTTAATTTAAAAATTTAAATTGATTTTTAGAGAGAGTGGAAGAGAGAGGGAGAAACATTGATGTGAGAACAAAACATCAGTTGGCTGCCTCCTGCACATCCCCTACCAAGAATTGAACCCAAAACCTGGGCATGTGCCCTGACCATCAATTGAACTGGCAACCTTTTAGTGGACAGGACCATGCCCAATCAACTGAGCAATGTCAGCCAGGGCTATATTTTTAATTTTTGAAAAACTTCCATACTGCTTTCCACAGTGGCTGCACCAATCTGTATTCCCATCAACAGTGGGAGGTTCCCTTTTCTCTACATCCTCACCAACACGTGTTTGTTGATTTATTGATGATAGCCATTCTGACAGGTGTGAGGTGCTATTTCATTGTGATTTTGATTTGTATTTCCCTGATGATTGATTAATGATGTCACTCACCTTTTCATGTACCTGTTAGTCATGTCCTCTTTGGGAAAATGTCTATTTAGATCCTTGTCTATACTAAAGGCCCAGTGCACAAATATTTGTGCATTGGTGGGGATGGGGAGTTCCCTCAGCCCAGCCTGCACCTCTTTCTGTCTGGGAACCCTTGGGGGATGTCCACAGTCGGAGTGGGAGAGGCTCAGGCACCACCGCTTTGCTCGCCAGCCATGAGCCCGGTGCTCCCCCTGTAGGAGTGCACTAACCACCCGGGGGCAGCTCCTGCGTTGAGCGTCAGTTCGCTGTTTCGTGGATTTGCATATTACCCTTTTATCATATAGAATTATTGATTTCAGAGAGGGAGAGATAGAAACATCAGTGATGACACAGAATAGTTGATCAGCTGCCTTCTGTACACACCCTTCTGGGAATCGAACCCTCAACTCAGGCATGTGCCCTGACTGGGAATGGAATCATGATCTCCTGGTTCATAGCTCAATGCTCAACCACTGAGCAACACCAGCCAGGCCTCAGCCCATTTTTTAATAGGATTCTTTGGGTTTCTTTGCTGTTCTGTTGTGTGAGTTATTTATATATTTTGAATATTAATCCCTTAACTGATGTGTTACTTGCAAATATTTTCTCCCATTCAGTAGGTTGCCTTTTTATTTGATTGATGGTTTGTTTCCTTTGTTGTATAAAAGCTTTCTCATTTGATGTAGTCCTTCTTGCTTATTTTGCTTTTGGTGTCAAATCCCAAAAATATATAATTACCAAGACTGTGTCAAGGAGTTTTCCACTTGTTTTCTTCTACGAGTTTTATGGTTTTACATCTTACATTCAAGTCTATTCCAATTTGAGTTGACTTTTGTGTATGGTGGGTCCCATTTCATTCTTTTGTCTGTGGCTGTCCTGTCTTCCCAACACCATCGGTTGAAGGGACTGTTTTCCTTCCCCGTTGTGTATTCTTGATTCCTTTGCACTAATAATTGACCATCTTTGCATGGATTTATTTCTAGGCTCTCAAGGATCTCCCTCTGCTAGCATCACTCCTGCGATGCTGGAGGCAGGAATAAATGGGCCTCGGCTACCCAACCTTCCCTCAGCAGGTCCACCCACAACGCCCCTCTCCCTCCCGCCTGGGACATGGCCTTAGTGTGCTTGGTCTGAAGGGTTTTCCGTTATGACCGGATGAGCCCTTCTCACGCCTAATGTGCATTTAGGGGGAAAGCAGCTGGTACTCATTTTCCACAGTGCGGGGACTGGGGGCCCCAGGAAGAGGGCCCCCTAGACCAGAGGATGGTTGTGCCCCAACATGCACGGGCGTAGACACATGTAGCTGCTGCACCTAGTTCCCTCCACACACGCTCCCTTCTTTCTGGGGCTCCATGCCACCCCCAGGTTCGCGACAGTGGTCTTGGCACCGATCTCCTCCTCCTCTCCCCAATTTTAAAACAGCCCTTCTGTGTCCCTTCGGGCAGCCTAGCCCAGCGAGCCCTCTCCCAGCAGGGAGGCACTGCTGGCTTGGCTCAAGGTGGAGAGGGATGTTTCTTCCACTCCCTCTCCACTTCCCGCTCCACCATCCAGGCCACCCAGCCTGAAATTGGCAGAGTTAGAAATTCACTCCTGTGGGGTATTTTGCTTGGGCCATCGAGTTACCCATTTCTATTTCAGATGAATCAAGAAGACCACTCACCGTCCAAGGGCCTGTGGGGGACAAATGAGACGGCACAAGACAGGGCAGAGGGTCGCTGACCGCTTAGGGTGGCAGATAGGAGCGGCGGGGGGGGGGGGGGGGGGCAGCCAGACGCCACAGCGCCTAAGCCCCATGATCTCAAGGGAAAGCTGGACTTTCAGCCTCTGTATCTTCATTGGTGACAGACACAATCCCAAGCCTTGCTCCAGCTACTAGTACTCTCTGAAGTGAACTTCTCAGTGTCAACCACACATAAGCCACAAAAAGCCACCTAATCAAAGCAGCTCTTTCTTAAGGGAGGGGCGTGGGTGTGGGAAGTGAGGCCTGAGCGGGATGTCTGGGCAATGCTGGGCAGGCAGGGGCTGCCGGAGGCGCTGCACGGGCGCCCGGGCCTGCGTGGGAAGGACAGGGGGGTGGGGGGAAGGGGGAGGAAGAAGGAAACCAACAAAACTTCTCTTCCCAGCAGCTGCATTGGGGGCCAGGCCCCATCAGGCCCTGGTCGGGGCGGATGAAGCCAAGGATTCCCCGTGGGTTAACGCGTTCCAGGGAGTCAGCTTTGTCAAAAGCGCCCATTGAGTCAGGCCGCTGAGTCATCTGCTGGCGAAACCTCCGAGGTGCCGCGGCCTGGCAGGCTCCCTGGGAGAGCCGTGGCCACTCTGTTTCCACCGCGGTGGCCAGAAGCCCCGTGACTCCTGCCGCCCTGCTGCCCTTTTAGAAAAAACGTAGATTATAAAACTAATAATCGTGTAGAAAAAAAGGCAGTATAAAAAAAATAAGATGAAAACTGATCCATAAGCCTATCCTTACAGAAAACAGCCGTAGCCGTCTTAATGTTCTCCTTTGTTTCCGTGCAGGTAACGGGTCAGGTCAGGCGCGGCCACGCTGAGGTGACACGCAGCCCCCAGGTGAGCTCTGCATCCTGTCACCACCCACTGCACTTCCCCCTCCTCCAGCCTCACTCCTCAGCTGAGATTGGGAACCTTAAAACTTTTATCACTCAGTATGATGCAGCTGTGGCTTTAAGTTAGTCTTTATCATGCAGAGCACAAGCCTTGTTTTTAAATATATTTTTATTCATTTCAGAGAGGAAGGGAGAGGGAGAGAGATCAAAACATCAGTGATGAGAGAGAATCATTGATTGGCTGCCTCCTGCGTGCCCCACACTGGAGATTGAACCCGAGCATGTGCCCTTGCCTGGAATCCAATCCAGGACCCATCAGTCCACAGGCCAATGTTCAAACCAGCTAGGGCTTTTTCGTGTGTGTGTGTGTGTGTGTGTGTGTGTGTGTGTGTGTGTGTTAAGCTTCTAAAACATCATCAGAACTGGGCATTGACTTTTGTTGAATGCTTTTTTAACTCTATAGTTTTTTTTCTTATTTGCCCTGTTATATTGTTAAAAGTATGGGGCCTATGGAAGTTCCTGTTTTGCCTGTTTTATAGGTTTTATTGCCTACCTGCTTTTAAAAAGTCCAAAGGAGAAAAAACTTGACAAAGGCTCAGATTTGGAGCGTTGATTTAGCGTGCAGAGTAGGGGTCGTCTTGGAGTGAAGGCTTCTGAATATAAGGCACTTTGGGTACAAACCAGCGTCCCCCACCCAGTCACAGAGAATCATCAGTTTTGCCCTTTGCTCCGAAGATGGGAGTGTTGCTTTTGTAGAAGGATGTACAGGGCTACGCTGCCTGTGGTTGGGGTGTCATTTGGTCCAGCGGGAACCCTGGGCAGGGAAGGACGCCCAGGAGGCCACTCTCACGTCCTCCTGTTGGGCCAGGGGTCTGGGTGGCTTTGGAAGCCGAGAACGAGTGAACCAGCCACAGTGGGTGGTGGTCCTTCTGTCCCCAGAGCTGCCTCAGCAAGCAGCAGGTCCTCACGGCCATCCGCCAGTTGCAGCAGCTGCTGAAGGTCCAGGAGACACGCTTCGCCGAGGGCCTCCGCAACGTGAGGAGCCGGCTGGCGGCGCTCCAGAGCTCTGCCAACAGAGCGGGGCCCGACAGCCCCCCAGGTGGGTCCCCGAGTCGGCACAGCTTGGCACAGGGCATTCAGGCCCTTCACCTGTGACACTTGACCGTGTCTCACAGTGGTTCCCAGTCCTCTCCTGGCCTCCCCTGCTGGCTCCCCTGTCGGGATGTCACCTATTCCCGCTTAGCTCTTTCCATTCCAGGCTGCACAATGCTCACGTCTACATGTTAAGGTCTCAGTCCTCAAAAGGCACCACTTTTAGAACAAGACCTGTTTCTCCCCCATCCCCCACCTCCTCCTCCACCCAGGTAGATTCCAGCTGGCTGCAGTCTGGGGTTTAACATTTTAAAAAATATATTTTTATTGATTTTTTTACAAAGAGAAGGAAGAAAGATAGTTAGAAACATGGATGAGAGGAAAACATCGTTCAGCTGCCTCCTGCACACCCCCTACTGGGGATGTGCCCACAACCAACATACATGCCCTTGAGCGGAATCGAACCTGGGACCTTTCAGTTTTAACACTAATTTTTAGAGCACCATTAAGTACACAGCAAAACTGGGTGGCAAGCAGAGTTCCCGCATGCATCCTCCGGAACACACACGACGTCGCCACCGAGGGTGTTGGCACCAGGCGGCCCTCCTGGTCCATCCAGGAACCAACACTGGCTGCAGTTTTTCAGGCATGAATTCCAGTCCTCCAGCAGGAAGCCCATTGTGCCAGTGGGTAAGGAGTGGGGGGGGGGGGAGAGGGTGCTGAGGGTACATCCGTCCATCTGGTGAGCACAGCGGGTGGGCTCTGACAGACACCAGGGTCTTCTCCTGCTGGTCCCAGGAATGGTGTTCACCTTGCCAAGGCCCAGAAGTGGGGGCTGGATTTCCTCCGGCCTCTCCTCAGGGGGATGGGATCTGGGGGGAAGGAGGAGTCATAAGCCTGTGGTGTATCTGATGTCATTCACGCACTTAATACGGATTATCAAGGACCTTGGTTGTGTGAGATGAAGTTTCCCGGGGAAGGCGCTGGATTTTGTACCTTTTTTGTCAAATCCAGAGTCTCAACAGCACCGACTCCACTCCTGATTTCCTCGGCTGCCCTGCGCAGAGCCAGACCTGCCAGCCACACCCCCTCACCCTTTCCCAGGTGCCAGCGGCTGGGGGGGGGGGGGGGGGGAGCTCCTCACAGCCAGGCCCTGAGAAGAGCAAGGGCATCCATCCCTCCTGCTACATAGGGAAGTGAGTTAGCAGTAGCAGGTCCCCAAGCTCGTGACTTTTTTTTTTTAAATATATTTTATTGATTTTTTTACAGAGAGGAAGAGAGAGGGATAGAGAGTTAGAAACATCGATCAGCTGCCTCTTGCACACCCCCTACTGGGGATGTGCCCGCAACCAAGGTACATTCCCTTGACTGGAATCGAACCTGGGACCTTTCAGTCTGCAGACCACTGCTTTATCCACTGAGCCAAACCGGTTTCAGCAAGCTCATGACTTTTTTCCCTGTTAGAGGTCTGATGCGCAGGTCCTTCCTCTTCCCACGGGCTCAGAGCTGCCTGCAGCCCCGGGAGTTTCAGAGAAGAAACTGCACTGTCATTTCTAACACCACGGTGGGTCTTAAATCACTAATCCTCTTCTCTCCTTGGCAACGTGAAAGCCATTCCTGGGACAAGCAGGAGAAGACCCTGGTGTCCGTCAGAGCCCACCCACTGTTCTGGGTCTTTCTTCCTCCAGCCATGCAAAGATTTTTTTAAGTGGTCCACTCTCTTTTTAAAAAAAAAAACAAAAAACTGCCAGCCACCAAGCATTCTACCTCTCCCGTGTGTTGGACATGGAGTCCGGCAGCTGTCAGGGTGGGGTGACTGCACCTGGGCCACGGGAGCCAGATGCTCGCCCCAGGTCAACAAGCAGCTAGTGGGAAACTGGCTGTTTTTTAAGGGCATTTTGGGGGAGTCGGGAAGAATGATTTCTAGTCCTGAGGACTCCTACGTTTTCCTCTTTGGGCTTCTGTCCTAAGTATCCCCCCGCTGCATTCCCAGCCTCTCTTTTGTGTGAGCATCACAGCCTGTGGGCGGCAGGGCTTGCCCAGGCAGCCTCATTCCCTCCACATCCATGGCCTGTGGTGGGGTGGCTCCCCCTGACCTCACTCCTGCACACGCAGCTTATTGTGGAAGCTGCAGGGGGCGTCCCTGTGGCCTGCAGACTCACTGGGACGGGCGCGTGGAGAAGTGAGCCCGCCATGGGCACACCGTCCATGGGACAGAGACCGTTGGCTCACATGGGGGAAGTGACTGCTCATTGATTGCATAAATGCTGCCATCACCCTCTCAAATTTCTTCACAGATTAATTTCTCATCACTATTTTTATACCTACTTGATGCTTTTATGAAGATTTAAAAATATATAAAAATATTTTATCCAGTTTTTTTTACTACATCATTGCTGTAAATTGATTTTTTATTAAGTATGTTTAATGTTTTTAATTGATTTTTTTTTTTTGAGAGAGAGAGAGAGAGAGAGAGAGGAAGGGAGAGGGATAGATAGAAACATCAATGATAAGAGAGAATCACTGAGCCTGCAACCTGGGCATGTGCCCTGACTGGGACTCAAACTCTGACCTCCTGGCTCCTGGGTTGATGCTCACCACTGAGCCATGCCGCCTGGGCTGCAAATTGATTTGCATTGATCTGTATCCATTCTTTCATTCCACTAACACTTACTGAGCACCTACTATGTGCCAGATACTATTCCACCTATGCAGGTATGGTTAACCTGTGAGTTGCTCCAGCAGGTAGTTTCCTTTCTTTGAGGTTTTTAAAGATTTTTTCACCCCAAAAAGACCCACTCCTTTCCCTCCTGACAGCGGTCCCCTCCACATTCCTCAGGCCTGTCAGGCACCGCATGTCCCCTCTGTCCTGCATTCTGCGAGGTTATGCCTCCATCATCTTTAACTCTTAGCTCCAGAGAGCCTCCTCTGACCACCACATTCACAACTACAGCCCTCACTGTGCAACCCCGCAGGATTCCCAGCTCTGTTTCCTACACGACACCCCTTCTCACCTCACTCTGCCGCCTGCTCCTGGGTCTGGGTTAGCAATGGTCTCTCTCCTGATAGACAGGGCTTCAGAGAGCAGGGTTTTGTTCACTGGTTCTCCCAAGTGCCTAACTAGTGCCTGGCACATAGCAAGAACACAATAGATAACTTTTCATTTACTCCTGTGTTCAAGGATTGTGAACTGGGTGCTCACTGTGGGGCAGGCGCTGGGCTGGGCTGGGCTGGGCTGGGCATGCAGCAGGGACTCAGGCCAGGCATAATGCCCCCTTGAACTGCTTCCTGGGGAGAAAAGTGACAACAGGTGTGGAAACAAACACGGTGATAAGATGCCTGGGCACAAGTCTAGGAAGGAAGGGAAGGGAGATCACCGCATAGCAGGTGCCCTGGGGGTTTTTAGCAAAGCATGGTGGTCTGAGGACATTCTGGGACTGGGTTGCATTCAAGCGGAGACCCATGTGAGTGAGAAGGAGCCAGAGATGGGATGTTGTGAAGAGAACATCCCAGGCAGAGAGAAGAGCAGATGCCGAGGCCTGGACACAGGCCACGCCCGGCCTGAGGCTCCCAGAGTGTCAGGTGTCAGCACGGCTGTGGGGAATCCCAGCCTGAGCTTCCCACGCGGACAGGCCCACGCCCAGCACTGGGCGTCTGAGCCGCGGTCCTCATCTTTCACTGAGCGGGCAGTGCTTGCCCCGGCCACGCGCGCTCGGAGGAGTCAATGAGACATTTAGAAGCTGCAGCCTGGCGCGCAGCCTGGAGGAGGCGCTCGGAGGAGCCTGGTCGTGGACAGTGACATCTAACTCCCTGTGGTCCTTCCCTTTCTCCCGTAGTTTCCTGCCCTGCTCTGAACGCCCCTCCGGACGGCAGGAAGTTTGGAAGCAAGTACTTAGTGGACCACGAAGTCCATTTCACCTGCGACCCCGGGTTCCAGCTGGTGGGGCCCAGCAGTGTGGTGTGTCTTCCCAACGGCACCTGGACCGGGGAGCAGCCCCACTGCAGAGGTCAGTCCCTCCTCCCCGCCCGGGGCCGGGCCCTGCTGGGGAGGAGGGCGCATTCCTCAGGACTCTTCAGCCTGATTTTTCAGTCGCAGGAAAGCGGACGCCGTGTCTGATGACTCAGTTCCCCCCCTGTCCCAGCTGCCTAAATCCTCCCTACAATCTAGTCTTGTTTTGCCTGTGGGGACATTGAGGCATAGAATGGCTGAGACCACAGAGCTGGGGGGCAGGCCAAGCTGATCCACTCTGACGCCAGCACTCTGACCCCAGCATCTGTTCCTCGGCACCTCGCTCCGCTCCTCCCCCCCCCCCCCCTGGGGCCGAGACGCCCGCCTCCTGTGGGTTGTGGGGAAGGACAAGAGGGAGACGCTGCACAGAAACGCTCCTGTTGTCTCGTTCATTCTGGGCTGCCGTCTGCATGGGAGGGCGCCGGTGGCCTGTGGGGTGAAGAAGTCCCTCGGGTGTCCTCTGTGTCTGATTTGGACTTGGTGTGACCGGCTCCGGGGAGGCCGCTGGGTGAGCGTGAAAGCCTCCTCTGCTCACTGTTGGGTTTGGAAACAGTGCTCCTTTGATGCCGAGAGAAATCAGACTTGGCACGTGTCACGTGTTGGCTTTTCAGAAATGTATGGTCCAATCTTCGTGCATACCAGTCATTTCCAGGGCCAGGCTCATAGCACGTCTGCGGGGGCAGAATGTCCATGATTGTAGCCCAAGAAGTGAAGGGAAACGCAAATAGGACATGCCAAGTGGGTTCTGAGGAGCAGCATTTGAACGCGTGAGGAGCTTGCAAACATACAGGAGCATCAGCTATGCGCCGTCTGTCCCGGCGTGAGGGTTGGCCTGAGAAGCACAGGCGAGCGGCGCCACACCCACGGGTCTCGGCTTGGGTTCCCCTCCCTGGGGAGAACGAAGAACCCGGTTTGAAGGGTGGTTACAGGTACCAGCTCGCAGAGCAATCAACAGCTAGCCAGGAAGCACAAGTGGTGTCACAGGCGGACACACCAGGATTTCCCTTGACCCTGGATTTCCCTTGACCCTGAGAGATTCTGGATTTCTTGTATCTGGATTTCCCTTGACCCTGAGAGATTCCATCATCTCATATCAAGACAAAGAAAAAGGACAAGAGGTTTTCCCCTTGTGATGCGTCCTCTTGGGGTTCACTCTCTTCACCACTTTCCTGTGCGTCCTACAGCCTTGTCGCTGCAGCCGCCATGCTTGGCGCTTACGTGTAACTGGGCGTTGGCACCTTTGTCTCTGCATTCCTTCTAAACTGGGAGCTAACTCCACAGGCCCGGCCAGCTCTGGGCAGAGTTTTGTTCTGTTTGGGCCGGACAGCACTGGACACTTCTATTGGCAAGTTCCCTCCGTGGTCCTCTCCCTTCTGTGACACTGCCCCTGGGTGATGTCCCCGTCCTCATGCAGACATCTGCCAGTCGGTCCCTCCAGGGGGCAATCCCCTGAGTTCCCCATCATTCCTGAAAGGTGCAGCTTCTCCATCAGGTGTCATTTTGATGGGACGTAAAACACCGGTGAGATGCCTTTCCCTGAGCATCTTCAATGTGTTCCTCTTTGTCTTCTGTTTCAGCTGATGCTGTTGTTGCCGCCAGATCTCTTGTGCGAATAGTAACTGTTACTGGCCTTCCTAGGCCAGGCTCCTCAGGTGTGGGCTCGTGGGCTCAGTAGGGAGTCTCTGTCTCTGGAACAGTCTGGCCACTGGCAATGCACAGGGTGTTCCAGGACAAGCCTAATATGGTGGAGACTCTGTGGGAGGACAATCGAATTGAGCCCAACAAGGAAAATGGGTGCAAATGGAAGAGATGGTCCAGACAAGAGTGGGGGGAGGACTGGAAAGGGCAGAGCTGAGCAAGTGTGACGCACGTGAAAAAACAGCGGGGCTGTGGCCTGGGGTGCAGGAGCAAGAACAGCTCCACAGGAACACGCACTCCCCTGGAGATGAGTCATAGACTTGTCAAGCCCACGCAAACTATTGCAAGAAAACAGAGAGTCAAGTCTACAATGAAGAAATGCCAGAAAGACATGCCCATAAAACAGATGAGAGCTGTGACTAATATTTCCAAACAAGCAGCAAGAAACTTTAAAAAGATAAAAATGGTGAAAGGACGGCATAAGTAAAAAATTAGAAAACCTCAGAAATGAGGTGATTGGAGAAATGGGAAGTTTGAAACTAGATGACAGAACACAGGAAAGCATTAGAAATAAAGGGACAAGAGGTCAGATCGTGCATGTGAAACACAGCTCAGGTCCAGGGATACGGTGTAAGGGCTCACTTCACAGTCAGTAGGGCAACAGAATCATCACAGTGCTTTTTTGTTTTTTAATCCTCACTGAGGATGTTTTATTCATATTTGAGAGAAAGAGAGAAACATTGATGTGAAAGGGAAACATCGATCGGTTGCCTCCTGCACACACCATGACTGGGAATCGAATCTGCAACCTAGGTATGTGCCTTGACCTGAAATTGAACCCACCACGCTTTGGTGAATGGGATAATGCCCGACCAGCTGAGCCACGCGGCCAGTGCCAGGCTCGTCACAGTGCCTGTGCCTTCCCAGCCTCTGCACTACTTCTCCAGGGCCCCCCTTTGCAGCTCTGAAGTCGCCGTGCACTTAACTAAGTGCCTCTGCGGGGGACAGACATCATGTGATGACAGCAGGACTCAGTCAGGACACAGATGGCACGCCATGGCACGCCTCCAAGAGTGGATCAAGATAAGCGTCTGTGTGGATCCTGTCTGGAAATGAAAACCTGGGCCACCAGGTCCAGAGGGGGAGACAGCGCACAGGGGCCTGGGGCACCTGGGTGCCACCCCCACCCCACCTGCACCCCATTGTCCAGGTGCGACCGGGCTCGGTGCCTCCCGCCAGAGGCCTGGCTGGGGGCCCACATGGCGCCGGTCCCGCCGGGGCCAGACTGAAAGACTCCCGTGTTCAAACCCTGGCCCTGGGCCCACGACCTCAGGGCCTCGAGGTCTGCTGCTTTCAGACTCTGCTGGTGAGATCCAACGGGCTGGACAACAGGTAGAAACGGGAGCTCCAGGCCCGGAGCTTTGTGTGCAGGGTGTCTGCCGGCACATTCCTGGAAGCCGGCCATCTGAAAACAGAACCTGTGCGGGGAGCACAGCCAGGTTGGGGTCACTGAGAAGTTGAAATGGCTCCTCCCAGCAGCTGGATGGGCCGGGTCCTTCCACGATGAAGACAAGCCATGTCACAGTCTTCACGACACCCCAGCCACGGGGCAGCCAACCTGCCCCACACGGCTGCTGTTCTCATCGGGAGAAAAGACCTTCCCTTCCTCTCGAAGGACGCGGCAAAAAAGGCTGCTGGGGCCCCACTCGGGGTGTTTCGGACCGTCCCCAGGACGCTGTGGTCAGCCGGGGAGGCCCAGACCTGCCCCAGTGCCTGAAGGCCACCGCTAAAACTGGGCTTACGGGATTCACAACACGCAGGTGGGACCTGAGAGTCCCAAAATATCATTTCCCCCCCCTGACTTGGAAATGTATGAATGTTCATTGTGGAAACAAAGTGTAAATAAGAAAAACTACCAACAGAGGGGAAAAAAACTATTACACTGTTAAACGTGTATCTCTCTATGTAGCTTTTCCATGGGACTATGCATGAGCAAGCAAGTTTCCTTTTCCGACATTAAGGAGAGGCCCAGGGTCAGGATTGGGAAGTGCATTTCCCCATCTCTGTAATCCCATGGGCCATCCCTCTTTCCCCCCTATAACTCCCCCAAACTGAGTTCCTGTCCAAAGGTGTTCTACCTGGGAGCTGGCTGGCAGGGGCAGGTGATGGCTGCACTCACCGGCGGAGCTCCAGGCCGGCAGGTGCGTGGCCTGCTGAGCGAGGTGGGCTGCAGGGGGAGACGGAGTGCCCAAATCAAACTGCAACGTAAAGACTGTTCACCCATCTTGTGTTTTGTGTGTTTTTTTTAGGATCAGAACTCAGGCTTGTGTTTGAAAATTGCGTGTCTTTCTAGATATCAGCGAGTGCTCCAGCCAGCCTTGCCAGCATGGTGGGACGTGTTTAGAAGGAGTCAACCAGTACACATGCATCTGCCCTCCGGGAAGGACCGGGAGCCGCTGTCAGCACCAGGCCCAGACTGGTACGTGGCCGTGAGGGGCTGGGTGAGGACATCCGCTGCAGGGACCCTGGTCAGGGGCCACCAGATGCACGCACGCCAATGTGGGCCCTTCCTCTCTGCGCCGCATCCATCCATCTCTCCCATCCCCAATGTGGCTACGGGGGATGGAGTTTAGCGCTTTTGTGTAACCAGAGTTTTGAGCCTTTTATGGGAGAAAATTCAAGTGGGAGGACTGACTCACAGCCTGAATACTGCCGGGTCGGGGCTGGGCTGAGGTGTCTCCTTGCGGCCACCTTCGCTTGTCAGTGTTTCCCCTGAGAGTGACTTCCTTTCCCACCACACCTCAAGCCCATAGCTGCTGTGAGAGGCAGGGTGTCCTTAGAGCTGGGCGACCACTCCTCTGCGTAGTGTGGTGGGGTTGTCCGCACGGAGTCCCCGCGGATCTCCAGCCGGAAGGCCTGGAAGACACGGTGGCTGCCATGTGGATGGCAAGAAAATGCAAGGAACCTGTAGGGGGGACAGGGCTCCCACATTGTGGTGCAACCCAAACGACATAAATAGACCAGATCCTAAATATATCTTGTTCCTTTGCCCCCAAAGCCTGGCACGTCCTGTGTGATTTCAGTGTGGCATCTCAGTCGGGAATGGGGGGGAGGGGCTCGGAGTTGGGAGGGTCGGGCGGTTAGCACAGTGTCCGCAGACTAGGAGCTTTGTCAAGACTCAGTGTCCTTGCACTGGACCAGCCCAAGGTCCCCTTTAAGTGTTGGCCCAGAGATGTGCGGCTTTATGTGTCCCGATCCCCTTCGGAGTTTTCTCAGGATGAGGCTGCTCTGCCAGGAGCTCAGGGCCCCTCCAGCTGGTCACCGGGGGCTGCTCTCTGTCCCACGGAGGTGGAGGCAGGCTCCTCTGGGCAGCCCCACGGCCTCTCCTCCTTACAAACAGGACAGAAAAGGAAATGGGCCTAGCTGTGCTGGTCCTGGAGGCTGACGGCCTCCTCCGAGGAGGGAAGGAGGGAGTGACGGGTGCACCAGAGCCAGCTCCTGCCTGGCAGCCTCCATGGACCTTCTGGCAGATGCCTGAGCTTACTCACCTGTGTCTTTCCAGCTCGGAGGGGGGGTGGGGGGGTGTCTCGAGCAGTACTTCCTCTTAAACCCATTCACCTTTTTTATCTGTCGTGGTGAAACACAAACCACATAAAAGCTGCCATTTTAAGTGTCGGTTCAGTGGCAGGTTCAGGCACTGAGAATGTTCACGTGGTCCTGCAGCCATCCGTCCCTGAGCTTTTTCGCGTTGCAGAGCTGGGACCCTGCGCCCAGTCCCTCCTCCAGCCCCCCTGCTGCTTCCGTCTCCCAGTCCGACTCCTCTCAGGACCATTAAGTGGGACCGCACAGCCGTGCTCTGCTGTGCATCCCCCCTCCTTTCACCCCCGTTCATCCGCCACCTCCCCAACCACAGGAGAGTGCGCAAATCCTTCGACAACTTCCAAAAACAAACACCTTTTTCTGATGAGAAAATTTATTTCTGTTCTCGGTTCAGAAACAAACCAAAAGCGTAGACCCTTGTAGAAAAGAAAAAGAGCACAAGACAAAAGAACCCTCCCGCCGCGGTGCCGGCTGCCAGCACTGCCCGTGTGCGAAGCCTTTCCGAACAGAGAGGCGGCTTCGCCCACCTTCGCCCTCAGCCTGGCGGTGGTGGGTGCAGCGTGCGCCGTGCACCCTGGGTGGGCTGTCCTTGGGGTTTTGATGAAACACACACACACACACACACACACACACACACACACACACACACACACCGCTTCCTCCGCCTGCAGAGTGAGCCCTCCTTCTGGCTCCCCGGCCTTTCCCAAGGGTAGGGGACAAGGGGTGGCCCTGACTCGCCTTCTCCCCGCAGCCGCCCCCGAGCGCCAGGCGGACGACCCGGCCTTCAGCCGCGCGCCCCGCTGCGCGCAGGTGGAGCGGACCCGGCACTGCAGCTGCGAGGCCGGCTTCCAGCTGAGCGGCTCCGCGGGCGGCGACAGCCTCTGCCAGGGTAGGTAGGCGGCAGGGGGAGGAGATGCGAAGTGGGGAGGACACAACGGGGCGCCTGCCTGCCAAGGACGAGTACACAGGGGGGAAGGGGCACCACCGTCGCCCGCCCACTTATGGGCGCACCCAGCCTGCACCCGGAGCGCGAAGGAGCAGCGCCTGAGGGGTCCCATCCACTGTGGTTTCCGGTTCCTGCTGGCCTGGTGGCTGCTAAGACGGAGTGAACACCTAGACATGGCAGGAGGCGGCCGTCATGAGCAAGTAGCCAGGGGTCTCAGGCTCACCCCCATCAGAACCTGGCCTGGAGCCCTTGTCTCTGCACCCTGGCTGGAAGCACAGAGGTGGGCTTGGCTGTATGGACAAGGCCACTTCCAGTGACCATCTTACCCTCCAACGTTCCTTCTGTGAACAACTGAGACCAGTCGTTTGGGCCTGAGAATTGGTCAGTTAGTGCCAACAGCCTCATTTTCCTGCAGCAGATACAAAACCCAAAGAGGGGGCCACCAACTAGGCCGGGAGTCTGGGGGTGCAGCAGGGACAGGCTCTCTGGGCTGCCCTGGGGCCCTGCTTGGCCAGCCTCTGTAGGGTCTCCCTTTCCAGGGGCTTCAGCCTTAGCTGGAGGAGCCTTGGAAGCTGCCTGGTCAGCTCTCTCACTCCTCCCGAAGTCCTCTGGCCCTTGGCTCAGCAGAATGGGAGTAAACACCCCCCCCCCCCCCCCCCCATTCCCATGCTCTGCTGGGGACGGGGCTGACCGCATGGCCCCGGAGTTACCCCAGGCACTTCTGTCCCCAGATGTGAATGAGTGTGAGCTCTACGAGCAGGAGGGGCACCCCCGGCTCTGCATGCACGCCTGTGTGAACACGCCTGGCTCCTACCGCTGTGCCTGCCCCAGCGGGTACCGGACCCTGCCCGACAGGAAGAGCTGTGAGGGTGAGTGAACCTGCACCAGAGGCAGGTGCTGTGGGACTGAGAGGGGCTTTTCACACCTGGTCACTGCTACTCCTGTGACCAGCCAGGACTTCAGAATGGGGTGCAGTGGAGGTTCTGGGGGTCAAAGTCTCAGATATATAAAAATCCACCAGCAGCTTGGCCAGGGTGGTTTAGTGGATAGAGCGCTGGCCTGTGGACTAAGGGTCCTGGGTGTGATTCTGATCAAGGATACATGCATGGGTTGCATGCTCAATCACCAGTGGGGGGTGTGCAGGAGACGGTGATCAATGATTCTCTCTCATCATTGATGTTTCTATCTCTCTTTCTCTCCCTCTCCCGTCCTCTTTGAAATAAATAAAAATATACTTTTGGGGGGAAAAACAATAAAAAAAATAAAAATAAAAAACACCACACCAACAGCCTGGCAGGTGTGGCTCAGTAATTGAGCATGGACCCATGAACAGTTCGATTCTCAATGAGGGCTCATGCCCCGGTTGCAGTTCGGTCCCCAGTAGGGGGCATTCAGGAGACAGCTGATCAATGATTCTCTCTCATTAATGTTTCTATTTCTCTCTCCCTCTCCCTCCCTCTCTCTGAAATCAATAAATAAGAACAAAAAGACCGCCAACAAAAGGACCTCTCATCAGGCTGCACTGCATTGACATAAATAGGAAAGCGAGTTGCTTAACCATCCTGGCAAATAGTCTCCTGTGACCTTCTGCAAGTGCCTGCTTGCAAGGTCAGGCTATGTCCTCCCATTCAGTGGTGCCGTTAGCCAGGGTTGGACCCGAAGGAAGAGCAGCCAGTGGGCCCCCTGCCCTGCAGTCTGGAGGAGACATGTGGCTCTGGGCGTAGGGCGCCTTCTCCATGGCTGGTGCAGGCTGCATCTCCACCTGAGAGTGGGAAGGGGAAGCACCGGTGCCCTGGTGCGATCACCCCACCCTCAGCCCTGGAACCCTGATGCTATAGCAGGTCTCCTGGTTGCAGAAAACTGGGCCTGCTTACCCAGGCCGCCTCACGTTAGAGGAGGGACAAATCCGTGTTCTTCGCTGTCACCTATGGAGACAGGACACAGAAGAGAACCCAGCTGGTCCTGGACTGTGGCTCTGAGCTGCTGGGGGAGAAGGAGGAGGAAGAGAGGGAAGAAGGCTCCATAGTCTGTGGGAACCGAGAGGAGGTGGCTCCCCAGTGACATCCTATTGAGGTTCCACTGTGGGACTCAGAGAAATGGCAGCCTGGGATTGGTGTGGGAGAAGGTATCCAGATAGCCATCACCTGTCCATCCACCCTCATTCCATCTCTCTCATTCATCTCCATCCGTCTGCTCCATCTATCCATCTCTTCTATCCATCCATTCATCTTTCTCATCTATTCATTTATCCATCCATCCATCTACCCATCCACCCATTCACCCATTAACCCTTCCATCTCTCATTCATTTACTTGTCCATCTGTCCGTCCTACAGTGTTTGTGTGGGGTTGGGAAGAAATGCACACTTCAGCGGGGAAACTCACCTGTGAAGGGAGCAGAGAACTCACACAGAGGAGAGTGAGGCCATCTGCTTTGGGCAGGGGGTGAGGCTGAGTAGGAAGCTTTCAATGATTTGCTCATAAAGGGCATGATAACAGCCATGAGGGGGGACTGCAGGGCACCTTGGCTGGCGAGGCAGGTCTGAGAGAAGTGCTGTGGCAGGAGCACTCCCCTGTGCTGTCCAGCCCCCCCTGCGAGCTGTCACACCCCGGAGGGAGGACAGGATCCCGGGAGGAGAGTTCCCCACTCTGGAAAGCTTGGAACGTGTGGGACGCCACACTCCAGTGGCCCTGTCAGTGCTGGAGGGGACGTCGCGGTCTTCACCCTAACTGGGTGCCTGTATTTCAGATATTGATGAGTGTGTGAGCTCACAGCACCTGTGTCCCCGGGGGACCACATGCATCAACACTGGTGGGGGCTTCCAGTGTGTCAGCCCCGAGTGCCCAGAGGGCAGCGGCAACGTGAGCTACGTGAAGACGTCTCCCTTGTGAGTATCCCATGGCTGGGCTGGGTTTTCCAAATGGTCTTGGGAGAAGGTGCAGTTACATCGGAGGAAAGATGAGCGGGGCCAGGCTGGGAGTCTGGATTCTCTGAGCTCCCGTGTCCCTGTAGCAGTTGCAGAACATGCATCGCTGCTCTGTGCAGTCAGAGCCCAGTTTGCCAGACAGGAGTCATTTCTCAGTGCTGCCTGCGGACGCGGAGGGAGGGGGCACTTCAGGGAGGGAAGGCCGCCGGGTGATGCGGCCAGGAGGCAGGTGTCCATCACACTGATTTGGGAGAGGGCCACCTTCTGGTGCTCACACAGAACATCCTGCATGCTTTGCTAACCTGTGTCTGGCTTTCCGAGGTGCTAGAAGGGCTTCTGGGAGCCGTGCACTTCAATAGAGCTTTTTTTTTTTTTTTTTTGGAAAGATGGGAGGCAGGCCTTTGAGGAGAATAACTACAACCGTGATAAAGTTTGTGCATTTTCTTCTAGAAAGATCCCAAGAACTCTAGCATCCTCTTTAGAGCGAACCCACTTTGCCTGCTTAGATACCAGAAGTGCTTTGGGCTGCAGGAGAGCGAGGGCAGCGAGAAAGGCAGGCCCTGAGCATGGCAGCTGTTAGTGAGAGTGAAGGACAGAGGGGCCTGCACATCTTAGCCCTGGGGACATCCCTGTTAACAGCCGGGCTAGTATTCAACCTGCACCAACTCCCATGATGAAGAGACTCACCAAATTAGCTTGCCTGTACCCGTGTTCATATGGGAACTGCCAGCCCTTCCTCCGGACCCTGGCCCCCATGGTTAAGGCAGACAGGGTGTGCAGCTGTAGGAATGAATGACCCTTAGAGATTTAGGAAGTTCAGCATGGGGAGCGCCATATCCCAGGAGGTCGCTGGCTACCTGCCTGAGCCCCCACCTTAGATAGAGGTCTCAGCATGTGCAGACAGGCAGACATGGCCTGGTCTGAATACAGCGTCAGCATTGCTATTTAATCTCCCCTGGCTTTATTTTTCTGTAACAGCTATAGTAATAAGATGCATGCATACCCACACACACATGTACTTTCACACACACACACACACACACACACACACACACACACACAGGAACACATACATGCATAAACAAGTGGATTAGGAGAGTGCCCCTCCCTTGGCCAGCCACACTCACTTGCCTGTAGCTCCAGGCACCTGTGGTGAGGGGACCAGTGGCTGGGAGAGGTCACTCCAATGGCCTCTGCAAGAGGGCAGGCAGGGGACAAGCCGGAGCCCCTCTGCATCTCCCGGAGGCTGACTGCCTACATCTTGCCTCTCTGATCCAGTCAGTGTGAGCGAAACCCCTGCCCCATGGACAGCAGAACCTGCCACCACCTGCCCAAGACGATCTCCTTCCACTACCTGTCTCTGCCCTCCAACCTGACGACGCCCATCACGCTCTTCCGCATGGCCATGGCCTCGGTGCCCGGCCGCCCCGGCCCCAACAGCCTGCGGTTTGGCATCGTCGGTGGGAACAGCCGCGGCCACTTTGTGATGCAGCGCGCAGACCGCCAGACAGGGGAGCTGATCCTCGTCCAGCCCCTGGAGGGGCCGCAGACACTGGAGGTGGACGTTGACATGTCGGAATACCTAGACCGCTCCTTCCAGGCCAACCACCTGTCAAAGGTCACCATCTTCGTGTCCCCGTACGACTTCTGAGGGTGCTTGAGCACAGGGTGTGGCGATCTGGACTCACGTTTCTTCAAAGCCTCGGCTGTGGGCACTGACTGCGAGACACTGGCCCTCCCTGCCCACCTGCCCACCTGCCCACCTGCCTAGGCACCAGGTGTCCAGGGCAGCGCTGCACCCTGGCCCAGGCGCACGGAAGGGCAGCCAAAAACCCGAACCGCTGCCGTCGCTTCTGTTTTCTGCTTTAAGGTTGTTCCCTTTGATGATGCACTAATTTTCTGAAATCTCTTTTCCAGAGGATGGGCAGCTTTTGAAAATGCTGTGCGAATGGCACTATGGGTTTGAGCTAGCTGGGAAGGGGAGGCTCATAGATGTCTGAGGTGGTGCGAGTCCTATATTATGACAGTCATGCTGAGGGTCAAATGGTGCCCTGTAGGTGTGGCCCGGGGTGGGTCCTGGGCCACAACCTAGTGTTCTGCTGTTGTTTGTGCCTCCTCTGTGACGTGCCTGCCAGCCTTCTCACCAGAGAGGGATGCAGGGCCTGGGACTCCCACACTGATTCTTCTAGACCCAGAGATCACCATTAAAGAGTAGATTCTGCCTGAATTAATTCCTTTTGAGAAATCGTATCTCAAAACACAGTCTGGTGTTCTAACAGAGTACGTAAAGCCTTTTGCTTCTCGCTGCCACCTGGCCCGCCCCTGAACATGAGCTGGCCCTGTTCCTTTTCCCGCCCAGGCACAGCGACTAAGATGAGTGACTTAGGGAGAACACACGGGTGAATGTGGGATTGCTCCCTCCGGGGAAATCCGGGCTGGCCACATGGGAGATGGGTAAGGCAATACCCGCCTGTGGGGAGTTTAAGAAGGTGCTTGAATCCCATTGATCCCAGGGGGGGATGTCCTACAGTGACCGGCTAGGGCGGGGCGGGGGTGGGAGACACCATTCAGGTTAAAACTTAGAAGTTGGCTGAGCCATGAGGAGGTTTCAGTATCCAAATACATGTTCATCCAGGAGAGATTCACCTCAGGTGCATTATTTTAAAAAACTTTGTATTTGCCTTGGTGTAAGATGGAGCCAGAGGATGTGTGTTGCCAGGTGAGTGGTGCAGCCCACATCAGGATGTTTCTGGGACACTATCCTTATCTTAATTTGTCAGCCGAAAAGTGAGTTTTTCTCCTCGAATGGATTTAGCTGTCATCTCTGCCACAGCAGAACCGGGGCCTGCAAATCTGCTTTCCAGGTTGTTAAGATTCTATTGAAACTTATCCAAGCCTTGTATTTCCAAGCGGTGCTGTGACAGATCAGAAGCCTGCCTGTCACCCAGCCCCTGGGCAGAAGGCCAGGAGGGAGAGTCCCAGGGCCTGGCCACATTCCTGAAATTGAGGTGTCCCAGAGGTGTGCTCCCTCTTCTTGCCGGGGCAGGGCGGCTCCGGGTGAGGCGCGTGGAGGCTGTCCAGGACGGGTGCCCCACCTGCACTGTGAGGTGATGACTTGGATGCCACACAGGCCAGTCTAAAGCACCCGAGACCTGCCCTTGCAGAACCACATAGCGTGCCAGCTGCTCGGGCCCTCCTGTGGATCATGCCTGGGCCTTCTCCGGGGGTAATACCTGATAGAGTTCTCTCTCCTCTCTCACCTCATGTTCCCTGTGGAAGCCAACTCTCCTTTGTCCCTTCACAATCTGGGCAGGCCAGAGCAGCTAACAGTTACAGCATTAACTTGTACCCTTGCCAAGAGACATCGGCTCCTGGTATTTGGCAGTGGGGTTTTCAAACTTTGTATCGTGCACAGTTGCAAACACATACAGAAGCAGAGAGACTAGTGTAATAAGCCCATGTCAGAATCACCAGCCTCAGTGATTAGCACACGGTCAGTCTCTCCCATCTCTACTCTCACCTCACCAATGATGATTCTAAAGCAGATCCTGGACATCACTCGTAGCATTTCATCTGTAAATGTTCCAGCATGTATTTCTAAACCCTATGTACTTTTTAAAAAGCACAACTTCAATTCCAATCATACCTAAAAATATTATTATACCTAATAATTCCTTAATACCTTCAAATATTTCTGAATGGTCCATGACTTTATGTTTATTTGAATTGGGTCCATGATCTATAATTTGTTGATATGCCTCTTTAGTCTCCGTTCATCTGTACATCTTAGCATATGTTTGGAGAAACTGCAGGCTTATTAGAAGACAGTGGACGGGGTTATTTGTCCTGTAGAATTTCTCACAGTCTGTGTTTTCTTGGATGCCTCTCTGTTAGGTCTTTTACTGTGTTCCTCTGTCCTCTCTGTTTTTTTTTTTCTATATCAACTAGAGGCCTGGTACATGAATTCATGCATGCGTGGGGTCCCTGGCCAGTGATCAGGGCTGATCAGGCAGTGTCACCCAGTCCCAATTGGAACCTCGGGGCTGGCCAGCAAGGTATGGGTGTCTGCAAGAGGTTGATTGGCAATGGGCAGTTAGTTGTGGGAGCGCAATGACCACCAGGGGGCAGCTCCTGCATTGAGCGTCTGTGGTCAACCAGTCATAACGGTCCATTAGGCTTTTTTATATATAGGTGTTTATAAAGAGAGTTAATCAGGATCCCGTTAGGTTTAGTTTTGAAGATTACTTCCAGTGGGTGCTATAAAATCTCTTATTGACTCTTCTTTTCTGATGTTAGCAGCCATTGATACTTATTAACAGGTCCGTGGCTCCATTAGGCATTGCAAATGATATTCTGGTGCTGTTGTTTCCTCTTTGTTTATTAGCTGGCACATTTGTAAAGAGAAACCTCTTTTCATCATTTATTCCGTTATCCTGAGTTTTAGTCAGTATAGGGAAGGCAGGGGAATTCCTTGACTGTTTCTTCTTCATCAGTGTCCTAGGTGGACAGAGTGAGAAGTGTTTTGTGTGCTGAGTAGGTGATAAACTCGTGGCTTAAACAGAGCTGATGTAGTTTCAGTGCACTGCAGTTTCAGTCTTCCCGTTGCTCAGATGGTGCTGCTCTGGCTTGGGAACTGCTTCAAGTTGGCTGATTCCTGTGACACGACCCTGGTGGTCTTTGATAGTTTGAAGTGATCTTGACAAGATGTTTCAAGCTCATCTAGTATATTCTGTGCCACAGCCCTGAAGCCATCCATCTCCCCTGGGACTCTGGTTCCTTTCAGTGGGGAATGATAATTAGAGCTCAAACTCTGGTGCTAGGAGTGCTCAGTAGTAGTGGTTTGGTCATTGTTTCTTGGTTTTGTGGACAGAACTAGGAAATATGTGCTCTTAGGTTTTTGTCTTTTTAAGAGAAAAACACTACATGAGTTTATATTGGTATTCCCAATTCAACTCAAGACTGTAGTGTTTTTAATGTAACTTCATTGACCTGCTTTTCCCCCCCCTCTCATTTAAAAAAAAAAAAAACCTTCTCAAAATTACCAAGATAATTATACATTGTCTTAAATCCTTAGAATGACAATACCAAGTTTTCTTTTGCAAGTCTTACTGTCCTGGGGTCTATGCCGTTAGAATGTACAGTCAAGTTACTGTTTTAAAATAACTCAGAACAGTTCCTCTCTCTGTGGTTATAACCCAAATTTGAATTAGGGTTATGGTTATTCACTTGGGCTTGCTTAAATTTTAAGACTGCATTTTAATTTTAATATTTTTATAATTAGGTAAACTATTTACATGGTTCCAAAGTCAAATCCACAACATGCGCTGTATGCAGAGAAGTCTGTATTTTATATTGCCTCCATCCTATTATCCTTTTCTGCCATAGATAATCAATATCTTTTCCCATTTTACCCCTCCTTTTAAAACACTGTAAGCAGATGGTGCAGGATAGCATGCTGTTTTACTTTCTTTGGTCCTGCTTTTCCCCTTAACAGTATATATGGAGTATATTAACACTCCATAGAACCAGCCAGAACATTCTATAAAGTGCTCTGTTATAAGGACAGTGTTTATCCAAGCAGCCTCCCTTGATTGACATTGGGTTTGTTTCCAGTCCTTTCATATTAAAAATACTGCAGCAATGTGCATTTGTCTTTTTGTATTTTTGCATTTGTATCTCTGGGGCCAGTTTTCCCTCCGTAAAGATTCTATTCTACTTTCTTTCCCTAACAACAATGCATGAGGTTTACGTACCTGAATCAAATAAGGCCCAGGGTGTCCCTGGTTCTCACATCTGCACAAAGCTCCCCCAAGAAGGACAGAGAGCCTGAGTGGAGGGCTGCTCCACAGCCAGCCAGCCTGCCCGTCCGCTCACACTGGACTCCTGAGTGGCGGTCAACGGCCACCAGGAAGCAAGGAGACCAGCCACGAATCACTGGCTCCCCAAAATGAAAAGTTAGCTAGGTTTCGGATAACTTTTATTTTATTTTATTTTTTTATAGTTTTTCTTTTTCTTTTTCTTTTTTTATTAAATTATTATCTGTGTACATATTTTAACATTGCCCCCCCCCACATACCCTCCCTCCCCAGAGTTTTGTGTCCATTAGTTGAACTTATATGCATGTATGCAAGTCCTTCGGTTGATCTCTTATCTCCCCCCAGATCTCCCTACTCTCCCCGGTGTAATTTTACAGTCTGCTTGTTGCTTTACTGTCTTTATATCTATCTTTTGGTTTGTCAGTTTATAATGTTTTTTAATGTCCATAAATGAGTGAGGCCATGTGGTATTTCTCTTTCATTGACTGGCTTATTTCACTCAGCATGATTTTCTCTAATTCTATCCAGGTTGCTGCAAATGATGAGAATTCCTTCTTTTTTATGGCAGCATAGTATTCCATTGTGTAGATGTACCATAGTTTTTGGATCCAATCATCTGCTGACGGGCACCTAGGCTGTTTCCAGATTCTAGCTATTGTAGATTGTGCTGCTATGAACATAGGGGTGCATATAGGTTTTCGGATAACTTTTAAAAATCACCTTAATTTCTTGTTCTTTAAATTAAATTTTAAAAATGTGTTTTTATTGATTTTAAAGAAAGAGGGCAGGGGAGAGAGAAACATCAACCGACTGCCTCCTACACACCTCCTATTGGGGAGTGAGCCTGTGACCCAGGCATGTATCCTGACCAGGAATCGAACTGCAACCTTTTGGTACACGGGATGGCACTCAACCAACTGAGCCACATCCCAGCCAGGGCAAAACAAACTCACCTTCTTTTCAAAGTGTACCACCTCCAACACAAGCAAACAAAAAGGAAAATACATTTAAAACAAAATACCACTGCAGAGTCACAGTAAACTTGATGGGTTTGTGGAGATCTGAGCATGTGCCCGGGAGAGACGTGACATTACATTCAATGGTCACATTCTACCAGCCACCGCCTCACCCCTTACCCAGCTCGCACTGCAGAGGTGAAATGTAGGCTTTTGTTTCATAAACGGCATGAAAATCTGTATGCTTTTATAAACGGCATGAAAATTCCTGAATGTCTCCTGTGTTCCAGGTTTAGGATATAATGGGTGGATATAGTTGTTTAGGATATCATGGGTGGACTGACAGGGACCCTGATCTCACAGAGCTTACATTTCTGCAAATGAGAAGATAATGAGCATGTAAATAAGAAAGACTTGTGCTTTCAGGGAGGGGTGAGTGCTATGAAAATGAAAGCAGCAAATGATGGCGGGACACTCACACGCGGGGAATGTGTGAGCTCTACCATCCATGTTGCCCAGATGTTGCAAACACTGTCATCGTGTGTAGTGACAGTTAGACCCCGGCTCCTGGTGTTTGGCTTGACTTGTAACTTGGAGTGTGGGAATGCAGTGGGCTATACGGAGGCCCAGGGCGACCACAGTGGGTCCATGTGCACAAAGCAAAGGCAGCTTCATGGAGACACAACGTTGCTGACGTGGAAAAGGAGGGAAAGGAGGCCCTGGGGGACAAAGCCTCGTTTTTAATTTGGTTATTGCTGCTGCTATAAAATATCCCCAGACTTAGCAGCTTAACACAGTCGTTTTATGCTCATGGACTCTATGCACCAGGAACTCGATGGAGCACAGGGAGATGCTTCACACTTGCTCCACAACATCTGCTGGGAACCCTCAGCGGCGAACACTCCTGGCCGGGGGAAAGCTGACCTGAGGGTCGTGCACACACTTGCCTGTTGGCCTGGGTGGGGAACTTGCGGACAGGACTGGCAAACGGACCCCTTCCTTGGGCTCTCCACGTGGGTTAGCTTTCTCAGAGCCTGGTGGCCGCAGAGGGTGGCACTTCTGCCGTGGCAGCTCAGGATTCCCAGGGTGCGTGTCCCGAAAACAAGGTAGAATCTGCATAGCTTCTGACCACCCGAGAAGTCACAGAGGGTCACCTGTGCCACACTCTGTTGGTCGAAGAAGTCATAAGCCTGAGTCAAAGGAAGTGGGCATGGGCCTGTGAGTCCTTGTTGAGTTGGGTTGAGTTGAACTGAGATGTTTCAAAGGGCCTTCGGGCCATTTTTACACTGTGTGAGGGGTCCTGTATCCCATAAAATCTCACTTCCTGTGCTTTCCCAGATACTCTGGGTCCTTTTCTCTGTGCTCAAGCTCTGCGGGTGCTCTGTCCAGACAGACAGTCCTGCCACGGACAGGGTTTGTACTCAAGTTGGGGTACCTTTGACAACAGTGAAAACAATCAAAGCTCAATGGGCTGTAAGCTCACCAGGGTCAGAGGTCAGGGGAAAGAGATCACTGGCAGGGTTGGCACCAGTGCCTGGAGAAGTTGGCTCTTCCAGGGTTCTGGTTAGAGGAAGTCTCATGGCAAATGCCCACATCTGGGTATCCTCACTCTCACAGGAGGATTTCCAACCAAACCTGGCATCGGCAAAGCCACGGAAATGTCTGCTGACCTGCAGACCAGAGAGTAAGACTTGGTGGAAAGTGGGTTTGTGCTGACAGAGTTTTCTGAATCTGACCACCTTTAAAGGAAGAATTAGATTGTTGCAATCCCATTCTTTAGCTCCAGGAAGCTCTTTAGACAGACTTTTGAGGGGAAAACAGGCTCTACAGCACGCACACCTGGCTTACCTACCTTGGCAGGAGTACAGCGGCTGAGCAGTGGCCCTTGTATGAAAGCCAGCTGGCCTGCCTTTCACAGTTGCTGAGTCATGTTTCTGTAAAGATTTCTGCATCGTAAACCCATAAACCCCTGTGTCCTCCCTGTCCATCCACGAGGCTTCATCTCAGGAAGAGAGTGTTCCTCACCTAACCACAATGAGGACACTGCCATGCGGCACACCAGCCTCCTTTCTGCCCCTGGATTCCGCCAAGCTCATCCCACCTTGCTCAGCTCTTCCCTTGGGGTGGCTCAAAGGTCCTCTTCTCGGGCCATCCAGCCACCCTTGCCGATGCCGCTGCCCCCTTGCAGGACCCCCGATCACCTTACCCTGTTTCATTTTCTTTAAAAAACACGTCTCACTATCTGGACTGAATGTGTTTCTTTACCTGGTGCTTTGTGTCTCTCCCCAAATCACGGATGCTGTTGGTTCCCCATCCGGGATCCATGCCCCCTTTCTGCCTTCCAGAAAAGAAGCATTTCCTCCTTGGTATGGCTGAATGGTGTCTCACCCCAAGTTCCTATGTTGAAGTCCTGACCCCAGGGCCTCAGGATGTGGCTGCACTTGGAGATGGGCCCTTAAAGACCTGAGGTTACAGTGAGCTCATCAGGGGGTCCCAGCTCCAATATGAGTGATGTCCTCATAGAGATTGGGACACAGACACACACAGAGGGAGGTCCATGGGGAGGAGGGGCGGGAGGCCAGCCCCTGCAAGCCCAGGAGAGAGGCCACAGAAGAAAAACACCTACTGACTGCTGTCTGGATCTCAGACTTCTGGTGATCACAGTTCTGGAACTGTGAGAAAAGCAAGGTTTGTTGGTTATGCCACCCCGTCTGTGCTACTTGGTTATGGCAGCCCCAGCAAACTCACACACTCCTCATTCCAGCCCGTGTCTTAGGAGAAGGGGATCCCCCACCCTCACCCCCAGGCTCCAAGGCAACCAACGTGCATCACCCTGAGCCAGTGAGTGTCAGAGACCAGCCCGAGCAGCAGTGCATGGCGTTCCCCGGGGGCTGCATGTCCAGGGACGGCACAGGCGGAGGGAACGGGAAGAAATATGCTGGAAGCCAGTTTTTTTTGTTTTTTTTAAAATATATTTTACAGAGATGAAGGGAGAGAGACAGAGAGCCAGAACGCCTATGAGAGAGAAACATCAACCAGCCCCCTCCTGCACATCCCCCATCGGGGATGTGCCTGCAGCCAACGTACATGCCCTTGACCGGAATCGAACCTGGGACCCTTCAGTTCGCAGAAGGAAGCTCTACCACTGAGCCAAACCAGTTTCGGCTGGAAGCCAGTTTTCTGACAATGAGGGAAGCTGGTGCCTGTAAAGAGAATGCCTCCTGGCAGAAGGCGGAGCCAAGAAAACGGGACTGGAATCTGCTGGAAACCTTGCTCTTCTGGACTTCCTGTTACAGTGGTGACGTGGTTGTGGTGTGAGTGGGTCTGAGATGGAGCCTTGCTATTTGTAGCCAAAGCATCCTGGTCTCACTGGCTGGAGCCCGGCCTCACAAGTGCAGGCATCTCGGTTGCACGGTGGCTAATGCCACCCCAGCACCAGCCTCCTCCATGAACTGGTGGCTGAAGACACTAACTTCCTGAGAACCAACGTGAATGCTGCCACCAATTTGGCTTTAATTCCATTTTAAAGAGCACGGCCCTGAGGCAGTTGGGGAAGGGGATATTAGAAAGGCGAGCGTGAAGAGAATGAGGCCAAGGGCCTCATTAAATAAGCAGATTCTTCATGAGAACCAATGGCAACGTGACGGATAAGCCACAGACAAAACCTGGTGTTCACCGCAGATGTTGGCGAATTTGGCTAAATCTTCCCTGATGTTCCCACTCTGGGTCCGAGGTAGGCCGGCTCTTCTGCCCAGTGGCTTGCCTGGTGGGCTGAGTCCTGGCTAAGAAGGGGCGCTGGTCTCCCAGGGCCAGTACAGTGAGTCCTCACAAACATTGTCGTGCGTTCTGCAACTGTAAGTGAAAGGACATGTAAGTAAGGTGACCAGACATCCTGCTTTTGGCGGGACAGTCCCGATTTTTAACAATTTGTCCCACGTCCCACGGCATTTTAAAAGATTCAAAAAATCTTTTGGAAAGCGGGACGTCTGGTCACCTTAGTATAAGGAAACCAGTTTCAACACAGACTGATGGATATAAATGGGAGTCAAGTCCCCACAGCATCTCACCAATCTCAGGACCTGCTGTGCTGTGAGCTGTGAGATTGGGGTCCTAGTGGACCTTGCCCCTCAGGTGAAGCCACCCTGTCAGCTCGGGTGCCTGAGGGACGCCAGGAGCTGCTGACCACGATGTGGCCAGAATGAGCGAAAACCATCCTTTGCTGCTTTAAGCAATGGAGGCTTGAGGATTGTTTGTTACTCCAGCATTACTATCCCGAGTGATTCAGGGCAGTAAGAGGAAAAAATGAGAGAGACCCCCTGATGAGGGGGTGGTGAAGTCATGCTGTGGCCTGAGGAGTAGAAGGAACTCAGCTCCCTGTGCCAGCTGTAAAAAACACACATGGAAGCCAGGCGGGGGAGACGGGTTGAGGCAGCCTTCTTCACACAGACGGAGGGTAGGTCCTAAAGGCAAAGCCAGCTCTGTCCCAGCCTCCTGTCTTGGGAGCAGAATAGGCCTTGTGTTGCTGGCTGAACGGTGTCCTCCAAAAAGATATGGCCAAGTCCTAACACCAGGTGCTTGAAAATAGGTGTTTACAGATGCAATTAGTTAGATAAAAATGAGGTCCTACTAGATTAGAGTGGGGCTTAATCCAATGACTGGCATCTTTAGAAGAAGAGAAAGGTGAAGACGAAGGCAGTGACTGCATTATGCTGCACAGCCGAGAAACGCCAAGGTTTGCCAGGAATCACCAGAAGCCGGAAGGGGCCGGAAGGACCTCCCACACCTTAAGCTGACTTCTGGCCTCCAGACAGGGAAAGACATTTGTGGATTTTAGGCTCCTAATTTGTGGTACTGTTACAGCAGCCCCAGGAAACTAAGATGCCCTGTACCCCAGTCTCCCTTCCAGAACATCTGTTGAGAGTCAGTCCTCTCCATCCGGGAACATGGACACCGCCAGCTGCCAAGCACACATATCTGGCCCAAAGCCCCGGCCACAGCCCTGGGGCCCATTGTCAGCACCCTGCACTCTGTACCAGTGTGCTGGCGGCTGCCTTGGCCAGGGCACCTCCCAGAGAGTGCAGCGTCACTGGGACCCTCCGGAGGCTGATTTTTAAACATGGTGGCTGTTTTTCTTTTTTGAAAGAGAAGCTGGCTAACTTTATAACAAGTGATGAGATCCTTCTACTTGTCCCGGCAGTCACTGCTGAGACCAACGGCCGATCAGCATGTTTCATAAAGATTCACTGACTGTGGGATAAGGAAGGATTAGCCCAGAGGACAGGATTAGCCCAGAGGACTGGGATTAGCCCAGGGGACTGGGGACAGAATGGGAGCCACTCCCTGCTCAGGCTCTGCAGATTCCCATGGTCCTCCCCTCACCCTCTCTATACAGCTTTTCAGAGGCTTCCCCAGGGCTCACCCACCTGTAAACTGTACCCTTCAGAGCACTGGTGTCATAATTGGTTAAACATGAACATCTGACCCCTGCTCCCTCAGAAACACAAGACTGCTCACTCTGCTAGTTACCCTCTGTGACTTCCTCTAGCCTCAAAAGCTCCATGATTCTTACCCCAAGGCCTTTCTGCTGAGATGTCCCAGGACCTGAGATGCCACCTCTCTTTTGCTGCAGGAAGCGATGAACCTGGCTCTGTTGACCACAGGTGGGGTCCAACTCCCAGCTCGAGCAACCAGCAGTCTCCGCTATGGTCCCTGGGCCCGTGGTTGTGTGGTGGGCAACTGTAAGGTGTGTACTAGGTAATTGGTGAGGGGACCACTTAAGAGTCCCAGGTTTGGAAATGAGAAAGGAGGAGGGCTTGCTAGAGAGAACTGTGCAAAGCCTTGCAGGACACCTCACACACCTGAATGTCAGAGGGAGGCGTGTATGCACTGGCTGTGCACAGGGATCCACAGCTGCTTATTCACATTCTTATTTTCTCTCACTTCTCAGTTCTCTCCTTTTGTTTGTTAATCCTCACTTGAGGATATTTTTCCATGGATCTTTTTAGAGAGAGTGGTAGGAAGTGGGGAGAGACTGAGAGAGAGAAACATCAATGTGAGAGAGACCCGTCAATTGGTTGCCTCCTGCAGGTGCCTTAACCTAGGGCCAGGATTGAGCCTGTAACCGAGGGACATGCTCTTGGTCGGAATCAAACCTGAGAGTTTTCAGTCTGTGGGCCGACGCTCTAACCACTGCCCATCCGGCTACGGCTCTCAGTTCTCTTACCTCCTCTCCTTTGCTTCCACTCATGGCTGGGGAATTCTTGAATTACTTGAGCAGAATGACACACATTTCCACATGTGCTGTTTCCTTGTTTGGCCTCTACCACTGCAAGACTTCAGCATTAAAAAATCCTTTTCATTCCTTCACCTGAGGCCCACCATTTTTCAAATGGTTGGAGGGAAAGAGCAGC
The DNA here is from genome assembly GCF_014108245.1 of Pipistrellus kuhlii. NCBI lineage: Eukaryota > Metazoa > Chordata > Mammalia > Chiroptera > Vespertilionidae > Pipistrellus > Pipistrellus kuhlii. The sequence goes on along the minus strand of NW_023425438.1, from coordinate 49,044,954 downwards.
TCCCCTGTAATACTGAGCACCTGAATGATTTCATGACTACCGAGTGAGGGCCTGTCATGTACTCGATCCTCACAGGGATGCAGCCTTGAACAAGACAGAATGTCCTTGTGCTGCTTCCAGACCATGAGGGAGGGCAATGTGAGACAGGGGTGTAGGGCTGCTGAGCCAGGAGAGGAAGGGAGGGGGTCCTTGCCTGATGTTCACGACAGTTGCCTGACAGCAGAGGACATGGGTGAGGTCTAAAGACCCACAGGCGACTAGGCTGTGGGTGCCGGCTGTCCTGAACCCCCATTTCCTAATCCTGGGCCTTGGCCCTGCTAATCTGTGGGTGGGCCAGGAGGCCCCATCACTGTCCAGAATGTAGCCCCACTCAGCCTCCTTACAGGGACGGTGTTCTTGCAGCAATGTCACCGGGCACAAGCAGTGACTTCCTGGCTATTTCCCGGGTCTCCCCATTCCTCACAGGTTCCCCCTCCCCTGTCTTGCCTTTTGGCCCAGCTGGAGGGTCCCGCACATCCCTCTTTGCAATTCAAGGTCCCTTTCCCCCTCTTTCCTTTTCCTGGTACAAATCTAGCTGTAGGATGCATCCCAAAGAACACAGGGCCTGCAGAACTGCTGGCAGCCAGAGCTGTGGGCCGGGAGGTGGGCCTCGGCCTCATCACCTCCCAGCTCCCGAGAACACAGAACCCTTCACGGCAGCACAAGGACAGGCATTCAGCCCCGGAGACAATCAGGAATTCACTGGGACCAGGTTCGCCTCCGTCGTGGACTGAAATGGCTGTTTTATGTGCGTTTGGCTGAAATAAGGGGCACTTCTGTTGACTCGGGTTTACCTAACTGAGTTCAGCTGTGGGGGGAAGTTTAGGTTGGCGCCCAGTCTGCAGGCGCATGGAAAGCTGAAAGGAGCTGGTGTGTCAGCAGCCCTGGGGCTGAATCCCAAATTTGTTCAGGAAGTCCAAGATTAAAGTCCAGTTTATATTATTATATAACAGAGATGCTCGCCAAGCAACATATCCAGGCAAATAAATTTGAAACATTTTTTAATACAGCTGGCATACAAAACTCATTTAAGACTTATGTGAATGATAAATAAGGCCACTTCTGTGGAACCTCTTAAGGAAGGTAGTTTACAAGTTTGGAGCCGAGTGAATGTCCCAAAACCCCTGAGCGAGGAGCATCCTGCCAGGAGGATGAGCCCCGCCAGCAGGCAGGAAGGGGCCGTGAGAGAAAGGAGCCCAGAGGGCACCCATCCATCTCCCTGCCAGCCACAAGCAAAGGTTTCTGAAGTGCAGATATAAATTTAAAAAGAAGGTATTGTGATGTCAAACAATACTTAGAGTGAGCCAGGTTTCCACTTCTGGGCCAGTGACTGAGGATCTCTGAAAATGCACTTCACAAATCACGAGAAAACGCTGGCAAAACCCGCTAAAGCCATTTTTTCAGAACTCTGGAAATTAAGTTCAAACAGATGAACTCAAAGAGAATTTACTCAAGAAAAACAGCTGAGTTGTAGTAAATGCCTGGTGGCCGTGACTTGCCCCAATCTCACCCTCCTCCCCAGCTCACAACTATAAGAACTGTCAAACCAGCACCCTGGGGTCCCCCGTGAGTGAAACAGGTTTGGAGCTCCTCAAAACCCCGGAACATTTGCTCTTTAAAAATTCCTCACCTGAAGATATTTTTCCTTTGATTTTTTTTTTTTTTTTTGAGAGGGTGGAAAGGGAGAGACAGAAACATCCAAGTGAGAGAGACACATCCATTGGTTGCCTCCCGCAAGATATGTGCCCTTGACCAGGAATCGAACCTCGACCCTCGACCTTCAGTGCCTGGGCTGACACTTAACACTGAGCCACTCGGCCCGGTCCCAGTCACTTTTGATCTATATGACAGTTCACAAGAAGCTATGTTCTCAAGACATCTTCATCTGGCCAGACTGTCGCAATTAAAAAATTTCTGGGCTCCTTTGGGAAATGGCTGATTCGAAGGCTGAGGTGGGAGCGTACAAATGAGCCTGGAGCACTCCTGGCCAGTCCATTCGGTAGCTGGCAGAATTCGGTAAATCCTGGTGGCTGAAGACTGAAGTTCCCTGGCTCTCACAGCAGGGCAGCTCCCAGGCCAGCAGGGCCTCCCTCTGCTTTTCGGCTTTGATTTCAGGAGGTGCCAGTGTCTTTTAAGGGTTCATCTGATCAGTTGAGACCCACCCAGGAACACCTCCTTTTTCTTAAACTCAAACCAACTGACCCAAGACCTTAATTATATCCAAAGTAAAACTGCTTCCTCTTTATCTGTATCGTAACTGAGTCCTGGGAGTGAAATCCCTCACACTCACAGCAACGCCCACTCGGAGGAGGTTCCAGTGACCAGGCAAGGAGTCTTGGGAGCCAACTTAGAATTCTCCTACCTCAGCCTGGCCAGGTGGCTCAGTTGGTTGGGGCATCATCCTGCTACCCCAAGGTTGCAGGTTTGGTCCCCAGTCAGGGCACATACAAGAACCAACCAATGAATGTGTAAATAACTGGGACAACAAATCGTTGGTTCTCTCTCTCCCTCCCCCTACCTCTCTAAAAAAAGTATCAGTCAATCAATCAAGAATTCTGCCTACACAAAGGGGAAGAGACAGAAACCACTTTTTCATTAAAAACCTCTTTGTTTTCATAATTTATTAATTCAAAATAAATTTTATAACAAATTTTATTTCACAGTAAATTTTTGACTATATACATGTACAACTTCAGTTTAAAATTATATTCAAATCTAAATATGTCATGAACCTAACAAGAGCCACAATTATTCATGTATCAATAAAAATAAACTGACAATACAGTGTGACATTATATCAACTGAAAAAGACACTTCAACCTTAGAGATGTTAACTACAAAAACGTACCTCAGAATAACATATAATAACAAACATGTTTATTTCCCCCACATTTTTAAATAATGTAAAGGAGGGCTGCACATCTCACAGGAACCAACCCCACCTTGAGGTGAGCTGAGCAGCTTGTCCCTCCCTATTCAACATGCACCTTCTCTCCTCTCAGCCCTCTTAAATGGGCCCTTTCCTTGCCGGTGTCATGTTTCCGCCTTTCTCACACCGGCTTCCTGCTGTGTGCGGTCAAAAGGAGCCGAGGAGACTTCGGTGAAGAGAGCTGAGCAGAAAGGTGGACTCAGACGAGGAATGTCGATTTGATTCTTGGCTCACATTTATCATCTTGCCTTTGGCTGCAGATAAAAGAGAACTCAAGTCAAAATGGCTCAAACAGTAAAAAATAAAGATAAAAAATTGTGTATATATAATTTCACATGGTATGTATAACATGCAGGCTGAAGGTCGGCTTTCCTCGCTCAGGCTGGTGAATTCCATGGCTCAGCTATAGAGGACCCAGCTTCTTCCCAGGTTTCTCCTGTCAACCTCAGCTGGTTTGCTAGTTCCCCTTGAAGTCCTGAGACAGGTGCTTCCGCTCTGGGTGTCACATTCAAGGCAAGGTCTAGCCTCTTCCTGAGTATCTCAAGAGATGATCACTTTCCCAGAAGTGTACCAGAGGAGCTGCATCCCTATTTCAAGCCTAAACCAACTGCTGGCAAAAACAGTGGCACTTTTAATATTATTTGTTGAGGCCATTGTTTTTCAACCTTGGCCGTGCCTCAGAATCACCTGGAAACTACTGAAAATCTCATGTCCGCACCCCAGCCCCAACCCCAGATCAGAATTTCTGGGAGTGGGCTCCAGGCACCATATGTTTTACAGAGCTTCCTAGGTGATCCCACTGTGATACCAAGGTGGAAATCACAACTCTAGACCCTTGTGGCTACACCCTAAGGGTTCGGGCCAGCAGGGTCCATCCTGCACAATGCACGACCAGCCATGGATGAGGGAGGGACATCTGAGCGAAACTGGAATTCTGTTAGGAAGGAGAGCACACATGCATGATGGTGCACAACTAAGAACAGGAGCCAGGTGACCTTCTTACAGACATGGATTCCTCATCTGTAAATAGCAAAATTGGATTTCACTACCACAATCCCTGTGACAGGTATTAAGGAGGACTTCATGTGTATGGTCCTAGCATTCCTTCAGCAGGTGCTTATCCTGAGATACTCTGATCCCACTGAACCCCAGTGTGGGGTTGGTGCTTCTAACCAGCAGTCTGAGCTCCTACTACTCAGACCAGATCACCCAATCACAGCATTCTGACCTCTACAAGCAATTTTGTAAGAAATCCATAACCATAACCCCCCAATGGTTATGCTTATCGGAAACTAGTCAGTGAACCGAGACAACTGTGCAGGAAGTCAGGAAACCTAGGAAGTCAGGGATAAGTCACTTAACATCTCTGGTTGCAATCCTCTAGTTCTGCAACTGGATCAAGTCAAAACATCAAAAAGCTACACACTTATCTTACAAACTGACAAAAGTTGAGTTTTACTGTTGTGGCATTTAGTGAGTGACCACAAAAAATGTGTATGAAACCTGTCACACAGGATCTTAGAAATAAAAATGCTGTCCATTCCATAATGAAGACTTACATTAAGAACTGTTTATGAAATTATAATTACAGGAAGTTTTTCACCCTACCTTTCTGATAATAAAAGATAAATAGATAAACTATTCATCCTCTTTGTTTTGGCTCTAAAGAAGAGTAGATATAATTTTAATTCAGCCATGATAACCATGCTGGCCACATATGTGTAAATCCATATACAGCTTTTTTCTCACAGCTTTCTTCCTTATATTTCCTCTAGTCCTCATTCTTTAACCAACTATGGTTTCATTATACGGGTGCTTGTTTGGAGCTGCAGGGGTCAGTGAGATTTAGTTCCCAGGAGGAAACCCAGGGGAGCAGAGTGGAGCAAAGGGCAGCAGGAACTAAAGCTCAGTAGGCTGAGATGGCAAGACTACAAAGAACAAGCAGATCCCGACTTAGGGCATTACACAGTGGAGGTGCAGCAGAAGTAGTGCACTGGAAAATTTGCCTTCTAAGGAAAAGGAAGTGGAAATGGAGGCAGATAGGATGGAAAGGGCTGCAATAAAACAACTATGAAAAGCTAAAAACTATGTGATGGTCAAATGAATATTCAAAATATATGCAAGGGTAAAAAATATGGTGATAGATGGAGATTTGACTTTGGGTGTTAAACACACAATGCAATATAGAGATGATGTATTATAGGGATGTACACAAGAAACCTATATCATTTTATTAACCAATGTCACCTCAATAAATTTGGTTTAAAAATAATAAAAGTATTAGAAAAAAGTTTTAAATAAAGTAAGTTTTCTGTAAAACAAACAAACAAATAAATAAATAAATGCAAACAAATTTCCAGTTGCAATGCAGAATCTGAAACCACATCAAGGAATGATCTACACTGTTACATGAAAATACATTAGTCTGTATTGCAGGTTGGATGGGTGTTCTGCCCATGCATAATTTTGTAATGTCATGTATTGTTTATTTGGAAAATGTTAGTTTACTAATTTATGCAGATCTTTCAAATGTTCTACTATATAGTATTTTAATAATCACATTCTTTAATATCACCAACCAACTTCACCAAAAGAATGTTTAAATACAGAAAAGTTTTCAAAAGCTTAGAGGCAGATAAAATGTTCTGAAATTGTCCTTTGTACTCAAAAGACAGAATTTCACCATTGAAAACAAATATTTTCAGTTGTTTTCCTTAAAGTGACAGGGTCACTCCATTCATTTGTGGAAAAGTGCCTGCCAAACCACCACATCTGAGGAAACCAGTTGGCTCCCACAGTTGTTCTTTGAAGTAAAGAGTATTCATAAAGACATGAAGTTGATTCAGCTTGAACTCAGATAATAGCACAAGTGCTCTTCCTCAAAATACCACTTAGTGTGTAAATGTAAATACGTGATAATATCTTTCCATTTTGCTAGACATGATAATGAAAGACGAGCACTCAAGAACTGAAGTTTAATAGCATGAATACTTTTTACTGCCTCATCAAGGGCATTCATAAATGAAACTGGCGCCTGATGCAGATGTTTCCAGAGAACCTTCTTTAATTGAAACTAGACATTTCTAGTGGAAATGCCTCTACTGTTTGCCCATTAAGTACAATGCTGACTTTCTTACTAAGTGTAACATTATATCATGTTAAGAAAACATCCATCCAATAATCTCATATGTAGAAAATTTACTTAAAGATTCCACAGAAAAGTTAGAATAAACAAATTCAACAAAATAGTAGAATACACAGTTAACAAACAAATATCTGTAACATTTCTATACAATGACGGTAAACAATTTAAAAAGGAAATTAAGCAGATAATTCCATTTACTATCTCAAGAGAATTAAAATACTTATTAACTTGACGAAAAGGGAAAAAGCTATACAGTGAAAACTCTGAAACATTGCTGAAGGAATTTAAAGAAGAAATAAATAAATGGAAAGACTCCCGTGTCCATTAATTAAAACACTTAGTATTATTAAGTTGTCAATACTATATAGTGACCTACAGATTCAATGCAATCCCTACCAAAATCACAATGACTTTTTTTTTTTTTTTTTTTTTTTTTTACAGAGAGAGAGAGAGAGAGAGAGAGAGAGAGAGAGAGAGAGAGAGAGAGAGAGAGAGAAATCCACCCTAAAATTTGTATGAAATCTTAAGGGGTCCCAATTAACCAAAACAAAGTTGAAAAAGAACAAAGACCAATGGAACAGAATATAGAGCTTAAAAATAAACTTTAATATATTCCAACAAGAAGCCAAGATCATTCAATGAGGAAAGAACAGCACTTTCAACAAATGGTGCTGGGAAAACTGGATATCCATTTGCAAAACAATGAGGTTTGGCCATTTCCTAATATCATATACAAAATTAACAAAAAAATGGATCAAAGAGCTAGAGTTACAAAACTCTTACAAGAAAGCATAGGATAAAAGCTTAATGACACTGGATTGATAGTGATAGTGATTTCTTAAATATGACACCAAAGGCACAAAAAGAAAAAACAAACAAATTGGTCTTCATAAAAATTTTAAAATCTTATGCATCCAAGAGCACTATCAACAGAGTGAAGAGGCAACTCACAGAATGGGAGAAAATATTTGCAAATGATATACTGTCTATCATGTGATTAATATCCAGAACATAGAGAATTCCTAAAACTTAACTATAAAAATAAAAACCCAATTCAAAAATGGGCAAAAAACTTTAAGACATTTCTCTGAAGAAGATAAACACATGGCCCATAAGCACATGAAAAGATGCTCAACATCACTGATCATTAAGGAAATGCAATTCAAAACTACAAGATATTACCTCACCAAAAAAACAAACAATAACAACAAAGGTGTGGATGTGGAGAAAATAGAATCCTGTGTACTCTTGCTGGGAATGTAAATTGGTAGAGCTGATGACAAAACAATATGGTTGTTCCTCAAAAAATTAAAAATAGAATTAGCATATGATCTAGCAATTCTACTTCTGGGTATATATTCAGAATTGAAAATATGGTTTCAAAAAGATATTTGTATATCCATGTCCATAACAGCATTATTCACAATAGTTAAAACATGAAAGCAACTCAAGTGACCATCAACAGATGAATGAATAAAATGTGGTATATACATACAATGGTATATTATTCAGCCTTACCATTAAATAAAATAAATGATTAGCTGCACTTCTTCCTTTCTCCCTATAGCCATAGCCACACTCTTTTTCATATAATATAGCAGTTCCTCCCACACAGAAAGTATAAAAAAAAGAATGTACTTCCTATTCCTTGACTTTGGGCTTGGACATGTGACTGACTTTGGCCAATGGTTGTTTGTAAATGTGATGCAAACAAGACCTCTTGAGCTGCTAGGAAAAGAACGTGCCCAGCCAGCCTACAGGTCCCAGAAAGACAAATGTGGGGCAGAGCCATCTCAATGGACCTGCTACATAAGTACAGCCAACCCAACCATCTGCAACTATAGGAAAAAGAAATTTTTATTTTTACCCGGGATGGAGAGTTTGTGGTAGTTTGTTAAACATCATTATTGTGGCAAATGTTGACTGATATAATTTCAGTTCAAGGAATCTACACTAATAAAGGAGAAAGATGCAAATTGGCCATACCTCTGTGACGCCCACCAGCCAATCAAGAGTATGTAAATTAACCCAACAAAGATGAAGGGTTAATTTGCATACACAGGTGCCCAGCGGCCTGGGTCCCAGGAACATCCTCAGGACTCAGACCGGGGACACAAAATGGCGAAAGAATAGATGGACGGGTTCTGAGCCTTGTCCCAAAGCAGAAAGAGAGAGTAGCTAAGGGTCACGCTTGGAGAGTTTGTTAGCAAGCTAAGGGATAGGCGAACTCCAGGAGAAGGTGAAGGACTGCTGATCAGGGTGCCCCTGACAGGGAAGCGCCCATGGCGGGGCTGGGTCCTCTCCCAAAGCTACCTACGGGCTTGGACTGGGAAATCTCGCCATCTTTAAAGGAAAAGTGGATCTTGTTAGAGGCCTGAATATCCACAGCCGCAGCAACCACCAAGCAGCTGTGAGCCCCAGAAAGCCGGTCCTAGGTGGTGTGAACACTTGGACTCAAAGGAGCCTCCACCGCAGGACTCAGCCCGCTCTATGACTGAATGCCATATGTAGGTCCTGAGCAGCCGAGGTCCCAGAACGCTCCCGGCCAGGAGTGGCCTATGGGCGCCGGCACCAAGTGGTCCCCGGGACAAGCAGCCTGGCGCCAAGCACAAAAAGGCTCAGGGTGGGGCAGGGCGCTTGCAATATGTGCCACTCAAAGTGGCCTAGGTCCACACCCCCCAGCCTGGCAGACATAGCGAAAGCAGGGCTACCCCAGTGTGTGCCCCTAGCCCAGTGAACACAACACAAGAGATCCTCTGCGCATGGGCTGCAGAAGAAACACCTTTTTTCTTTAATTTGTTTTATTGATTTTTTTACACAGAAGATGGGAGAAGGATAGACTATCAGAAACATTGATGAGAGAGAAACATCGATCAGTTGCCTCCTGCACATTCCCCACTGGGGATGTGCCCCATCCAAGGTACATGCCCTTAACAGGAATCAAACCTGGGACCCTTCAGTCTGCAGGCTGATACTCTATCCACTGAACCAAACCAGTTCGAGCATAAACACCTTTTCTGATCGTTCATTAGCTAAGCTCCCTGCATGCCCCCACTTGAAGTGTTCTTGGTAACTTGGGTTATAAGAATCCAAGAAAGTGATCTAGGGTTTTCCCACCACATACCTGGAGGAAAAAACAAAGGTCCACTGCTGGAGGGGCTAAGAAATGTCATATCCTGCCCTAGCCTGCTTGGCTCAGTGGATAGAGCCTCGGTCTGCTGACCACAGGATCCGGGTTCGATTCTGATCAAGGGCATGTTTCCAGGTTACAAGCTCCTCCCTGGCCGGGCCCAGGTCAGGGCTCATGCAGGAGGCAACCAATTGAAGTGTCCCTCTCACACTGATGTTTCTCTCTGTGTCTCCCTCTCTCTCTTTTCCATACTCTCTAAAAATCATGGAAACATATCCTCAAGTGAGGAAAAGAAAGGAAAGAGAGAGAGAGAGAGAGAGAGAGGAGAGAGAGAGAGAGAGAGAGAGAGAGAGAGAGAAGGAAGGGAAGGGAGGGAAGGGAGGGAAGGGAGAAAAGAAAGGGGAGGGAGGGAGGGGAGGAAGGGGAGGAAGGGAGGGAGGGAGGGAGGGAGGGAGGGAGGGAGGGAGGGAGGGAGGGAAGGAAGGAAGGAAGGAAGGAAGGAAGGAAGGAAGGAAGGAAGGAAGGAAGGAAGGGTCATATCCTATGAAAGACACATCTTGAAAATGCCTAAAGAAAGTTGTCATTTTTTCATGGTGAAGGGACTGGAGTCCCGTGTTGATAAAAACACTTTGGTGGCTGCGGTGGCTGGCAGTGGCTGTAGCCGTGGGGTGATAGGGCTGGCCTTTCCCTGATCGGCCTAGTTGCCTCCCGCAGAGGGAGCCAGACTGCGGCAGAGGCCTTACTGACCTAAGCTGTCAGTAGGACATCTCCTGAGGGCTCCTAGTCTGTGAGAGGGGACAGGCTGGGCTAAAGGACCTACCCAAGTACACGAATTTCATGCACTGGGCCTCTAGTTAAAATATAAAGGTAAAAAGTAAAACTTTAAAAAATATTAAATTATTTTAAATCTTCATGATTGAGAAGTATTTCTTAAATAAGATACAAAACACAAAACATACTATAAGAAAAAAATTGCCAAAATAAGTTATTCTGCTCATTGAGATACCTCAAAAAAAGTGAAAAGACAGCCCACAAAATGGAAAAAGACCTGCCATACATACCTCACAAAGGATTATACCAGGAATATATAAAACCAATTTATAAAGGGCATAATCAGGCCAATAAGCAAAAGACATTAACAGCCATTCCACCAAAGGAGACACTCAAACACCAGTAAAAATCAGAAATAATGTAAACTTCATGAAAATAGAGCTATGGGCCCTAGCCAGTTTGGCCCAGTGAAGGGAGCATCAGCCTGGGGACTGAAGGGGCCTGGTTTAAATATGGTCAAGGACATATGCCTGGGTGGCAGGTTCGATCCCCAGTAGGGAGCATGCAGAAAAGCAGCTGATCAGTGATTCTCTCTCATCATTGATGTTCTATCTTTCTCTCCCTCTCTGAAATCAATAAAAAATACAATATATTAAAAATAAGTACATAAAATAAAGATATGAACACCATTTTCCCACCTACTAAATTGGTTAAAAAAAAAAAAAAAGTAAAGTCTTAATAAAACAAAGTATTGTTGGCAAGTGGATCAACAGTTCTTTAACAATTGGTGAGAGTACAAACTGTTACAAGCACTTTACAGAAGATTGGTATCATCTTAAATATTAAGATGATGCAACAATTCTATTCCTTAGTATACACCCAGGATTACTCACACACTTTTATATCAGGAGACATGAACATGATTATTTGTAATAACAGTTTGCATTTAAAAAACTGAAAATAACTTTAGTGCCCTTCAATAGAAAAAACTAAATAAACTATAACATATTCAATGATTAAAATACTATGTAGGAGTAAAGTGAATGAATAACAGTTGCATGCGTCTACATAAATCTTGGAAGGATAATATTGAGTGAAATAGCAAGTTACCATTTAATACAGAGGATGATAATATTTAAATAAAACCCAAACACAAGCACAACTAAATATACTATTTAGTGAACCATGTACCTTTGGTAGATTTATAAAGAAACAGAGGAGGAAAATGAAATTATAAAACATAGTGACAAACCCAGAGAAGGAAGCAGGTCCATGGAGACCCATAATATACAGTGTAATACTCTTTTAACAGCCAATTTCTATTACATTTTAAAAATAAAATATATTTCAATAAACACTGCCTTTATAATTTTTCAAAGTGTGCATACATTTTTTTGGGACATATGTACCAAATATTTTACAATTTTTTTAGTGGAGGAGGAAAGAGAAAATTACTTCTATTTGAGAAAAAGTCCTGTTTGCATGCCAATTTCTAGAGATGCTTTAGAAAAAAAAAAAGAAAAGAAATGTATTAAATCCTAATTTTACCTTATTTTTATGTTTTTCATCTTCATGATGACTTCCTTTCAGTATCTAAAACCTAATATGAAAAAAACAATCATTTTATGCATATCACATATATCATACTTGTAATTTTTCTCATGATCCAATAATATTCACCCTAGTATTCATCTAATATTGACTAAGGGAAACTGAAAAACAAATTTTACATATCATTTTTCCATACATATTTCATACTAATAAGCAAACAAATATTTGGTATGACTTCTAACTCTAACACTTCAGATTTTACAACCTAAAAATATCTAGAAACTGGAGGCCTGGTGCACAAAATTTGTGCACGGGGTGGGGGTTGTCCTTCAGCTCAGCCTGCATCCTCTCCAATCAGGGATCCCTCTCACAATCCAGAATTACTGGCTCCTAACCGCTCACCTGCCTGCCTGCCTACCTGATGCCCCTAACTGCTCCTCTGCCAACCTGATGGCCCTAATTGCTCTCCCCTGCCAGCCTAATCCCCCAACTGCTCTCTCCTCCTGGCCTGATCCCCCTAACTGTCTAACTGCTCTCCCTTGCCAGCCTGATCGTCCTAACTGCCTATTTGCTCTCCCTTCCTCTCCGTGCCCTTCAGATACCTGATGCAGGCAAGCTGAGAGCTCCCTGCCACGGCCCCGCCCCCATCCTGATTGGTTATTAATGATGGTGTCCCAGCCGATTTGCATATTCCTCTATTATTAGTATAGATAAGCTCCTGTGAATTTCTAACATGTGCATGTGCTCAAAACAACTCCTGTCACAATATGGTATGGCTTGGTTTTAAAATAATGTTTTATTTTCACGTATATGTCAATTTAATTTTACAGACTTGCTCCAAATATCACATGGGAAATTATAGAATATAAATGATAGAATATTATTGTTCAATTATCTTTCTCACATACTGAAAGAATATTTAAAGAAAAGGCTTGAAATAGCTAGAATATTCTGTGATATGACTCTAAAATGTTTATCAACCAATCAATGATCCTTAACTTTCCTTCCAAGAGTGTAATAGGAATACCTTTCTCCTATTTGCTGCTTCCTTTTTTAGCTTAGCTATTAACATTTCTAATTTGCATTCAAGGTTCTAAGAATACTCAAATTTATAATAGCAATGAGTGTAAATTTTCCTGTAAGCTATAAGGACAAATATAAAACTGAATAATACTCTAAGCTGAAGTAAATTCTTATATCATTAGTCCTTAATATAAGCCATTTGCTAAGCTATGAGGCATGTTACTTCAAGAACAATAGCTTTTCAAATTTTCACCCTTAGTTGAAACATATTCTTTAAAAAACAACAACAAAAGATGACTAAAACTGTACTTACTTTAGCCAACAGTTCCTGTGTTTCAGCAGTGAGAGGAGCATGGGAAAACTTGCAGCTCTCGCCCTGATAGCATTTTGCTCCTGTGTGGTAAAACTTGCAAGGATATTCATGTATCCCAAATGTTAAGGAAGAGAACAATCTTAATTCAACAAAATCATTTTGTTATTCACTTAATGACTTTATTTTTCCTACTTAAAGAACCTTCTGACTAGCAGAAATATCAAATTCCCCATTTAAGACAATGAATTATTAGTTGGGCTACATGGAAAAAAAATCTAACTTTAGGATGATTATATAAATCAAGTTTATTAGCTATCACAGGACATTTTCTGCTTCATATCCACTCTTCTAATAGACAATGGATACTTTTCATTGATATAAGTAACCATTAGCTCAATTGGTTACAGCATTATCCTGATACCCGAGGTTACGGGTTTGATCCCACTAGAGTACATACAAGAATCAACCCGTGAATGCATAAATAAATGGAACAACAAATCGATGTTTCTCTATCTTCTCTCACTCTCTCCTCCCCTCTCTTTAAAATCAATAAAATTTAAAAAGAAAAGAGATGTGTATTTTAAATACCTCGAGAAATGTGATTATTTTTAAAACATTCTTTTGGGGTAGAGAAATTAAAGTCAAAGAAAATGGTATGTCTTAACAAATCTGAATCATTCATGTATGAGAATCAATTTATACAATGTCAACATTGTTTCCCAGGAAAAGAATCTCAAAGTCAGAATTTGTGACTTCCTGTACTGAATGACTAAAAGTAACCAAAGATGCTATTACCTTAAAATGTTCATGTTTTTACAACATGTCTTTACTCTGTGCTCTGAAGTGAGGGTTAGCTTTAAATTAAGGAACAGTTAACCCCACAGAATACAAAATACACAGAAACAAGCATTCCCAAATAATGCAGTCCTGCCTCCTGTAGATTTAGTGAGTGTCACAACAGAAATTCTGACTAAGTCTTTCTGGACTTAAACAGGTCTCAGAAACCTACCATACTCCATCTGAGAGACTTTCTAAGGAAACCCTCTTTTCTTAAGTGAAATAAAAAAATCTGTATACAACTGAATCACTTCAATACTGAGTTGGGCTTAGATAATAAAGCTTTGCCATAGCTAAGACATTGGTTCCATTCAAAACTGTACATATTTTAAATGTTCACAAAGTATTTCTGAAGAGTAAAGTTATAAAATCTTGTGATAAAGGATATTATGCAAATACAGACAGTTTTCACCTTTGGTGCAATATCCTTGTACATAAAATTTACACATTTCCTTTTTCTTCTCTATCTCTGCATCGTGATCAAATTTACACTCGTCTCCCTGGGCCAAAGAAGGAACAAGGAAAAGAAATTATTTCTCACAGTTAATTCATTACAATTCCTACTAAATTTCAGACAACAAATAATTCCAGAAAAAAACAGAAGCTGTATGGTTCAAGTCTTACTGAGTTTTCATATTTAGCTACTTAAAATTTTAAGGCCTAAACATTTATAATACAAAACATTTTTTAAATTACCTTTCTTAAACTTAAAAGAGTATTTCAGTAAAATTTTCTAAGTGAACCTTTTTCAGGAGGAAACAAGAATGTTTTTAATAGAAATAGAAGTCAATCTTAGTACATTTTTATCACACCTCCCATTTTAGTATATTTTTGCTTACACGTTTTTTTACCTTAATACATTTCCTTTCGATGAAATATTTACAAACTTGCTTTCCCTTTTGATTCACTGTGTGTTGGTTGATGAACCCCTGATTCATTTGAATGCGCTGCTGCTTCTCTTTAGGGTTACCATCCTTTGAAAACAAAAACAAAAAAATGTGAAAAACAGAAAATGAAATGTGCCATTGCATAAATTATTTTAAAACACATACAAAACATTAAAAAGGATTTTTCTAAATTGACCTTCATATATAAGATCTGGACTTTTGTACACCAGTTGAAAAATAAATGTTTTGCCAGTTTAAACAGCATTCTATCATTGAACATTAGTATTTATACAATTTGAATATTTTATTGTATTTTGTCCCTTTTTAAATGAATAAAAAAATAAATAAAAGTGCTACTACTTGTGATAGAAAGTGAAGTCTAAGAACAAGCCTCTTTATTTTTATTTTTTTATAATTTTTTTATTGATTTCAGAGAAGGGAGAAGGAGAAACAGAAACATCAATGATGAGAAAGAAACATTGATAGGCCGCCTCCTGCATGCCCCCTACTGGGGATCGGACCCACAATGTTGGCAATGAGCCCTGACCAGGAATCAAACCTTGACCTCCTGGTTCATAGGTTGACGCTCAACCACTGAGCCACACCAGTCAGGCAAGAACAAGGCTGTTCTTTCAAGAACAATGGAGACGAAACTGGAAATCATAAAAACTGAAAGCAGTGTAATGTTTCATTTCAATGAGATGCTCTCTGGGTGTGAGCTAAGTATACTAACCAGCTTAAATGAACAAATGTAGCCCAACCTGAGTGGCTCATTTGGTTAAGTGTTGTCCTGTGCACCAAAAGGTTTGAAGTCAAGGCACATACCTTGGTTGAGAGTTTGATCCCCAGTCAGGGAGCATAAGGAAGGCAAGCAATCAGTTCATGTTTCTCTCTCTCCTTTCCTCACTCTAAGCACATCCTCAGGTTAGGATGAAAAAAAAAAAAAAAAAAAAAAAGAACAAATGTAACTAGAACTAGAACTATCCCCTTAAAGATGGTGATAAAGGTATAAAAACAAAAGGGGATCTCATAATACATTTTAGCTCTTTAGAAGCATAAACCACTGTTAGTGTGTTAACTTGTAATACAGCTACTAGGTTCTGCACATCAATTTTCTGAATAGTTTGAGAAATACAAAGAAGGTAGTTGGCTATACATAAAATTTACTATTTATATGTCTGCTTTATAATAATGTCAAATTTCCACTGAGCACTATAAAATAAGTATTCTTATAAATATGTCAGTTTAAATTTTTGGTTCTCTTTGGTTATGTTGTTAAAATTGTAACATATATACTTAGATTTGTTTCTCATATAGAATAGCTATCAGGTTTGGCTGAATAACCTTTCAAGTCAATGTAAACCAAATAAAAGCAAATACTTATGGGAGGGTCAAAACACAAAGTGCCAGCGCTGGTATGGCCCTGGGTGGTCACCTGAATCCTAGGCCTGATTACTCATTTGCAAAATATGGGGGCAGAGCAATATTGTATATAAATATACAATTTAGTATTTCTAGTAATTTAGCACAAGTTTCTGTGGCCAAACCTGATAAAAATGGTTTCCACCAGTTTAGAAACCCTCACAAAGGCCAAGTCCAGAGTAATCTCTTATTGTCCCACCCTGATTACATGTACAGAACTTCTACAGTCAAAATCAAACTAAGAGGAGGGTAGGGGTGAGTGGGAAGGCCAATGCTTTGATATATTCATTTTTAATTTCCAGAGGGAGTCAATACCCAATAGACCAGGGACTACAACAGCAGAAACTTGGTAAGACACTGTGGCCTTTGAAATATGATTATTGTATTTTCTCCCTGTTTCCCATCAGTCTGTCCATATACACTGACAGCACAACAATCAAAAATCAAGTCAATGTAAACAAATGAAGGAAATACTGATATGCATGTATGCATGGAAACAGTGCAGCACAAGGGCTTAAAGGGGTGCTGGCAGCTCCTGTGTGAGCAAGAACGTGTAGCCCACTGTGGTCGGAGATTTCACCTCTGATAACCCTCATTTTGTGACCTGACACCAAGGGTAAGGCAGAAATGCCTTGTACCTGACCCTACCTGTTCCTTGTACCTGTTCCTCAGTGATGGATTTGATCCCTTGTCTGCAGTGCCAGGCCATTTCCGCTTCATTTTCTTCTGTTTACCATTCTTATGGGCAGCTTTAAAGTTATTATTTCTTTGTTCAATATCTGAAAGCAGAAAATTAATTTTAATGATGATATAAAAGTACAATAGCAGCTCTGGCTAGTGTGGCTCAGTTGGTTGAAACGTTGTCCAGTACACCAAAGAGTCTCAGGTTTGTTTGGTCTCTGGTCTAGCCACAAGCAAGATCCTTCTGAAGTGTTCAGGGTAGGAGGAATCTAGTTAGGAACTGCCATATAACAGTAACAATAAAACGTTCAAATGTTTAAACCGACTGTGTAGATTCCTATCAGATTTTTCACTGAAAACATTTCATATAGATTAAACTCATCTATGACCCATATTAAACAGAAAAGCATTTTAAGGGGGGAGGCAGTAAATGAGGATCAAGTATTGTATTTATACAATGATACTGTAATAACTATGTATGGGGCCAGATGGGTACTGGATTTATTTATATAACTCACCTTATAGTCATATAACTGACTAATCACTAAGTTGTAACCTGAAACTAAGATATGTAAAAGAATATATACGTGAAATTAGTCCTACACACCACCATCCCCGACATTGAGTCAATTCATCTTCAGATGACAGCAATACAAACAGGTATATCTTGTCCCTTTTACATGCAGAGCCTGGGATTTAGCATTCTCCCCTTCAAAGTAGTCATGGCCTCTGATAACCCTCCTGAACTCCCAGCTCCTCCTGCAAACTCAGTGAGCATTGTACACTGAGTGGCCAGGTGTTGAAGGGTGTCTCACATCTGGAGTTAAGATCCATATAAACCATGATCTTATCATAAAATACAGGAGAACCGCCAACTCCCAAGTCATGGACAAAGTGATTGCTCCTCTAGATAGACTTTAAATGATAAAATGTTTTATCTTTACCTTTCTGTGTACACATTGCCTCCTCTTTCTTCAAGGATTCTTTATGAGACAATAAGGTCTGAGCAGCATTTGCCATTTCTTTGGCTCGTATATACTGTTGAAGCTCTTTAGCAAAAGTATCTTCTGGTTCCTGATTGCAGATATTATCAGTGTATACATCATAGTCCCTACTTCTTGATTTTCGATATAGAAAATTCTTTGGTGAGGTTGTAGAGTTTCCAAAGTGCCTAAACTAAGTAAAAATTAAAATTTCAATTTAAAAAACTTAGCATGATACAAAACCACGAAGAAACTGGCCATAAATGGATCATTGCTGAGGATAGGTGATGGATACATGGGGGATCATATACTATTCTTTCCACTCTCAGGTATTTGAAATTTTCCAGAGTTAAAAAACAAACAAAAAAACAAAACAAATACCCAGCATGACACAGCCATTCTTAAAGATAATTTGAGGGAAGATTCTGAATTTTGTATATACCATGTACTCTGCTGAATTAACAGAATAAATCCCCAAATCTTAACTTTTTAATAAAAAAAATAAAAAAATTGCCTGGCTGCTGTGGCTCAGTTGTTGAGCATTAAACCAAGAGATCGGGGTTCGATTCTTGGTCAGGGCACATGCCTGGGTTGCAGGCTCAATGTCCAGTAGGGGAAGTGATTAATGATTCTCTCTCATCATTTCTATCTCTATCTCTATCTCTCTCTCTTCCTCTCCCTTCCTCTCTGAAATCAATAAAAATATATTCAACTAACACCATACAAAAAACTTACAAACACAACTTCTGGTCATGAATTGGCAAACATTGGCCTGGCTTCGTTTTTGTAAATAAAGTTTTGCTGGAATATAGGCACACCCATTCATTCATCATCTATAATCTATGGCTGCTTAGTTGAGGCAGACAATATGGCTCAAAAGTAAAAAAGAAGCACTATCTGGTCCGTTATAAAAAAGTTGGCTGATTCTTATAATGATTGTTTTTACCTTGATTCTGTTCTTTAATTTTTATTTAGAGAACCAAAAAATAATTCAATATGCCAAGGCTCCTAAGTTCAGCTTAATCAAACACACAGAGATAAAATTCCACTCAGTGTATGTGAATCAATTACAATAATCCAAACGAGTGACTAAATGTCCCCTTTGCACAAAACATGCAGGCCTACAGTACTGCAGCAGACCCCTTTTATTGCAAGTAATAACATATTTGATTTTCTTGTATTAAATTAAAAAAGCGAGATGACTTAGTAGTATAAATAAAACCAGGACAATGGCAATGGTAATGACCTAATTAAAAATGCACTAAGATATATTATAGCTACCAAAGCCTATTCTTGATCCCATAATTCACAGCATTGGTGACATAGAGGAGGTCAAGAAAGACCTGCCCAGTTCTCTTTAATCAGGTTAACTTTACTTTTAGGAATGCTTTTTTAACTGCTGCTGGAGCTGTCCTGAGATGACAGTTGCAAACATAGGTGCCCACTCTAGCAGAAGCCCACAACTGGCAGCTGCCCTTGGAGAGCTTATTTTAGTAATATTAGAGATGAGTATTACTAGTTGATATGATTCTTTTCAGAGGGCAATGAAATAACACAAAATGCAAATGATTGCTTTAATACTTTTCTTCACACAACTAGCTATAAACTCACTGCTTTGATGTTTGCTGTTCTCTATATAACACAAACACGACAGTACAACTTTTTCCCCCCTTTTTGTAAAGGAGTCTAATTAAAGCAGTTTTAAGTAAAAAAAATTCCTGCTTTTGATTCAGGATGGTCTACTAAACTAGTATGGCTTCCTAACATTCCACAGAAATAAAGTACAAAAGAAGGGTATGAGGTACATTCATCAGTGATTAAGAGAATTCAACAGGTTCTTGGCAGATTTTTTGTAAAAAAGCAAGTTCTAAGCTGGAGGCACGGCTTAGGTTGAGGGTAAGAAATGAGGCCGTCACAGGACAAATTAAAATTCTACTTGGAGCCGGGACAGGTTTGGCTCAGTGGATAGAGGATTGGCCTGCGGACTGAAAAGTCCCGGGTTCGATTCCGGTCAAGGGCATGTACCTTGGTTGCGGGCACATCCCCAGTGGGGGGTGTGCAAGAGGCAACTGGTCGATGTTTCTCTTTCTCAACATTTCTAACTCTCTGTCCCTCTCAATTCCTCTCTGTGTAAAATCAATAAAATATATATTTTTAAAAATTCTACATGGAAACAAACAAAGCTATTATAATAAGTTCTTTCTGCCCATCCCTCATCAGAACACATTCAAGGAGAAGTTTATCCTGGGCAAAAAGAGAGGGCTGTTCTCCAAAGAAATTGAAGAAAATGTCTGATAAAAATCAAGACTGCTGCCGGGACCAGTTTGGCTCAGTGGTTAGAGCGTCGGCCTGCAGACTAAAAGGTCCCGGGTTCGATTCCGGTTGAGGGCATGTACCTTGGTTGCGGGCACATCCCCAGTAGGGAGTGTGCAGGAGGCAGCTGATCGATGATTCTCTCTCATCGATGTTTCTAACTCTCTATCCCTCTATCTTCCTCTCTGTGAAAAATCAATAAAATATATTAAAAAAAAAAAAATCAAGACTCCTTAGGTAGGTAATAAGACCTCAGAGTAAGTCCTCCACATTCTGGCATTTGGGAACACCTCAGTGCACCATACATTTCAGTGACAGTTATAACTTGACTATAAGTCTGATACATGAAATTTGTGCATGAGGTAAAAGGTGGAGGGTCCTTCAGCCCAGCCTGCACCCTCTCGGAATCCAGGACTGCTGGGTCCTAACTACTCACCTGCCTGCCTGCCTGACTGATCCCCCTAACTGCTCACCTGCCTGCCTATATACCCCTAACCACTCACATGTCTGCCTAATCCTCCCTAACTGCTTGCCTGCCTACCTGATCACCCCTAATTGCTTCCCAGCCTGCCTGATCACCCCTAACTGCTTCCCCTGTCGGCCTGATTGCCCCCTAACTACTCTCCCTTGCCAGCCTGATTGCCCCTAACTGCTCTTCCCTGCTGGTCTGATCGCCCCTAACCGCCTCTACTTCGGCACGTCTCCATGGCTTAGTCAGGAAGGACGTCTGGAACAATGTCCGGTCTAATTAGCATATTACCCTTTATTGGTGTAGACAATTTAGTATTTCTAACAATTTAGCACACGTCCCTGTGGCCAAACCTGATAAAAATTGTTACCACCAGTTTAGAAGCCCTCAGAAAGGCAGAGTCCAGAGGAGTCGCTTATAGTCCCCCGCTGATTACATGTACAGAACTCTACAAGCAAAATCAAATAAGACCTAGTAGCCCAGGATTGCAACTGCAGAAACTTTATAAGGCTCTGTGGCCTTTGAAATATGGTCATGATTATTGTATTTTCTCCCTGTTACCCATCAGTCTGTCCATATACACTGACAGCACAACACTCATAAATCAAGTCAATGTAAATAAATGAAGAAAATACTGATGTGCATGTACGCGTAGAAACGGTGCAGCACGAGGGCTTAAAGGCGGTGCTGGAAGCTCCTGTGTGAGCAAGAACGTGTAGCCCACTGTGGTCAGAGATTTCTCCTCTGATAACCCTCGTTTTGTAACCTGACACTGAGGGTTAGGCAGAAATAGTCCTTGTACCTGTCCCGGTGAGCCACCGTTCCTCAGTGATGGATTTGGTCCCTTGTCTGCAGTGCCAGGCCATTTCCGCTTCATTTTCTTCTGTTTACCATTCTTATGGGCAGCTTTAAAGTTATTATTGCCTTGTTTAACATCTGAAAACAGATAATTAATTTTAATGATGATATAAAAGTACAATAGCAGCCCTGGCTGGTGTGGCTCAGTTGATTGAAACGTTGTCCAGTACACCAAAGAGTCTCAGGTTTGATTCCTAGTCAGGGCACATAGCTACATTGCAGGTTCAGTCCCCAGTCTAGCCACAAGCAAGATCCTTCTGAAGTGTTCAGGGTAGAAGGAATCTAGTTAGGAACTGCCATATATTATAATAGTAACAATAAAACTGTAACAGTAAAACTTTCAAATGTTTAAACTGACTGTGTAGATTACTATCAGATTTTTCATTGAAAACATTTCATATAGATTAAACATTTCAAAGTAGTCATAGCTTTTGATAACTCTCCTGAACTCCCAGCTCCTCCTGCAAACTCAGTGAGCATTGTACACTGAGTGGCCAGGTGTTGAAGGGTATCTCATATCTGGAGTAAAGATCCATATAAACGATGATCTATATATATATAAAAGGCTACTATGCAAAGTGTCCCCTCGGGAGTTAGACTAGGAGACTGGGAGTTCAATTGCTTGCTATGACTTGCACTGACCACCAGGGGGCAGCACAGAACATGGCAGGCAATCAGCAGTCAGCAGTGGTGGGGCGCTGAGAGAGCGAGGGAAGGAGGAGGCCAAGAGGTTGGAGGCAGGGGAGTGAAGAACCTGATTGGCCCTGATCATGGAACAGGCCTAGGGAACCTACCCATGCACAAATTTCATACACTGGCCTCTAGTCTTATCATAAAATGCAGGAGAACCCCCAACCCCCAAGTCATGGACAAAGTGATTGCTCCTCTAGATAGACTTTAAATGATAAAAGTTTTATCTTTACCTTTCTGTGTACACGTTGCTTCCTCTTTCTTCAAGGATTCTTTATGAGACAATACGGACTGAGCAGCATTTGCCATTTCCTTGGTTTGTTTGTACTGTTGAAGCTCTTTAGCAAAAGTATCTTCTGGTTCCTGATTGCAGATATTATCAGTGTATACATCATAGTCCTTACTTCTTGATTTTCTATGTAGCAAATTCTCTGGTGAAGTTGTAGAATTTCCGAAGTGCCTAAACTAAGTAAAAATTAAAATTTCAATTTGAAAATTTTAGCATGATTCAAAACCATGTGGTTATAAAGAAGAAACAATGACTGGCCATAAACTGATAATTGCTGAGGATAGGTGATGGATACATGGGGGATCATATAGTACTATTCTTTCCACTCTCAGGTATTTGAAATTTTCTAGAGTTAAAAAACAAACAAACAACAACAACAAAAACAAACAAACAAACAAAAAACAGTATGACACAGCCATCTTAAAAGATAATTTGAGGGAAGATTCTGAATTTTGTATACTACATGTACTTTGCTGAATTAACAGAGTAAATACCCAAATCTTAACTTTTTGATTTAAAAAAACTGCCTAATTGCTGTGGCTCATTGTTGAGCATTAAACTAGGAGGTCAGGATTCAATTCTTGGTCAGGGCACATGCCTGGGTTTCAGGCTCAATGCTCAGTAGGGGAAGCGATCAATGGTCCTCTCTCATTATTTCTATCTCTATCTGTCTCTCTCTTCCTCTCCCTTCCTTTCTAAAATCAATAAAGATATAATTTTTTAAAAGAAGCAGAGATTCTTGTATTAAAAAAATACAGTATTATAGTTTACATTTTATTTCTCCCATGATATTGACTATACTTTCAAATGGTTTAATTCAGTGACTGATGATTTCACAAAAGTAAGTTGTAATAGCCCAATTAAAAATGCACAACAGTAAGATATATCATAGCTACCAAAACCTATTCTTTTTCCAATTTAAAGGTTTGCTAACTGTAAGCCTAGAAAAGTCTACCAACAACAGATCTAGTATGTTCAAATAATGGAACACTATGCAGTTAAGAAAACAAGCAAGGAAGTATATACCATAACATCTAAGAATCTTATAATGTTGAGAAAAAGAACATTCATGGTGCTATCTTATTTCTATAAAGTACAAAAATGGGCAAGAACAAACTGTGTTCTTATGGATGACAGCACTAGTAAAACTGTAAAGAAGAGCAAGGTAAGTTAGGACTGTATCTCTAGGAAGAAACAAGGAGGATGGCTGAGAAGGGAGGCACCAGAGGCTCCGATGGTAATGATCTTTCTTGACTTTCAATGTGTTTTCCTGGGTGCTTTCTTTTTAATCAGCTGTGATACATTCACATTCTACACACTTGTGAGTAAAGAGCCTGGGCTAAAGCAAGCCTCCTTAGGAATAATATAGGTGTCCATCTTCTCACAGTACTGCTCCTTGGAAACCACTGAAAATAATCCTAGAATGTCGTACCTGTCTATCTCCTGTATAGTGTTATACATGGATTAAAGAACTTTAAATGGGCATGAAGTAGTGGGCCCAAATGACAAAAATAATAGGAAAAAATTGTAGGGAATCCAAGCTGTAATTTCTCCCTGTCAGTCTTGGCCCTCGTCTATAGCAGGGCAAAAGAAGTCATATATTTGGGTAGCTGAGAGTCTTCCTGAGGAGCTGAAGATGCTGTACCTGATATACTTTCTGTCTTATATCCTTGTACAAACCTATGTATAAGAGTATCGCAGTACAGTCTATTCGTATCTGTGAGTCTCGATGCCAATTAAAACCCATTCTTTTGTAATGGTCTAAAATTAATAATTAAAAAAAGTTCAAAAGAAAAAAAGAGGCAAAAGAAGAGCAGATATTGGCTTTGTTACTGGTTGTGTCCTTCCAAATTCTTACGTTGAACTCCTAGCCCTAAGTACCTTAGAATGTGACCTTTTATTTATTTTTGTTCTTTTATATTTTTTTAAAAAGGGCATTGTATGCATAATTAAAAAGAGGTATTAGGGTGGGCTCTAATCCTTTAAAGCCAATGTCCTTAAGAAAAGGGGAAACTTAGACACAGACATGCACACAGAGAGAATGCCATTCAAACAGATAGGTAAGGATCAGGGTGATGCTCTGGAAGTCAAGCCAAGGAACACCAACGATGCCAGCAAACCACAGGAGCTATGGGAAAGCCTGGAACAGATTCCCTTTCACAGCCCACACCTTGATCTCAGACTTTTAGCCTCCAGAAGCATGCGTCAACAAACTTCCACTTTTTAAGTTACCCAACTTATAATACTTTTTTAAAATTCTCACCTGAGAATACATTTTTTATTTATTTGAGAGAGAGAGGAAGGGAGAGGGAGAGAGAGAAACATCGATAGGTTGCCTCACATACAGGCCCAGTCCGGGGATTAAACCTGCAACCTCAATATGTGCACTGACTGGGATTCAAACTCATCACCCTTTGATGTGCAGGATGACACTTAACCATTGAGAACAGCAGCCGGGAACTTTGTTATGGCAGTCCTAGCAAATGAATACAAGCTTTAAGCTTGAAATCTCTAAGATTAGTTACATTAGCAATTTGATATCCTTAAAATTTAGATCTAATTTAAGAAGAAAACTTTGAAACACTTGACAAACCATTTCAGAAATAGGGAAAACAGCCGGGACCAGTTTGGCTCAGTGGATAGAGCGTTGGCCTGCGGATTGAAAGGTCCCAGGTTCGATTCCGGGCAAGGGCATATACCTTGGTTGTGGGCACATCCCCAGTAGGGGGTGTGCAAGAGGCAGCTGATGGATGATTCTCTCTCATCGATGTTTCTAACTCTCTATCCCTCTCTCTTCCTCTCTGTGAAAAATCAATAAAATATATTATATATATATAAAAAAAAAGAAATAGGGAAAACAAAAATAAATGCAATGCACTAAAAAATGACAAAGCCTTTAAACATAAATATTTTAAAAAGTGTAACTGGGTTGCCCTAACCAGTTTGGCTCAGCAGATAGAGCAGCAGCCTACAGACTGAAGGGTCCCAGGTTCGATTCCAGTCAAGGGCCTGTACCTTGTGAGCACATCTCCAGTGGGGAGTGTGCAGGAGGCAGCTGATCGATGTTTCTCTCTCATTTATGTTTCTAGCTCTCTATCTCTCTCCCTTCCTCTCTATAAAATAAATAAATAAATAAAATAAAAATATAACTGGGTTTGATATAAGTAACTGTGTCTCAAATGCTAACTAAAATGAAACAAACAGGATCCCTAAAAAATTTCTCATATCTATTACAGTAAAACCTCAATATTGCAGACTAATTCAGGGAAGGGGGTGTCTGTTAAAGCTGAAAGTCCATTATATAATAAAGTATGTTTTACGAATTTGTATATTAAATAATTGACAAATTAATTTACCTGTTTTTATTTATGCACATTGTGCAATTAAAATTAAGTACAAAAAGTTTAATTTCACAGAAAAGTATTACTGTAATTTTAAATTTATTAAATGTGTGCATTCACCAGTTACCATGAGCAAACAAATGCACATGACTGGGCGTGGCTTAGTGCACATGGGAACATCCCACAGCATGAGTTAATACTATTGCAGCAAGTGACACCACTCAAAAATAGAACCAATCCTGTGTGCAATAAGGTGTGATCACATTCTAATCATTGGCCAAACATTGGCTACAAGCAGTGACTCTTGGATTTAAATATGTAAACTATAATTGTAGACATGTAATATTTATTTATGTTGGCGAAATTACTACAGTGTGTTTTCTAAAATATAGCCGATCTGCTAAAATTTGTTTAAAATAACAGTGAATTGGAGATCCAAGATGGTGGCTTAGGTAAACACACCTAAACTGCTGCCGCGCACAACAATTTCAAAACTACAACTAAAAACATAACATCTATCACCCAGAACCACGGAAAAGCTGGCTGAAAGGAAGCTCTACAACTAGATTTAAAGAGAAAGGAGCATTCAGGGCACAAACGCTGAAAAACTGAGGTACAGTGACGCGAGTGTGATACGGGCAGGCGACAGATCCCAACTGGCAGAGGGCGTTGCTTTCTTCAACCTGAAGAGAGACAAGCTCCCAATCTCTCTGAAATCTAGTTTCTGGGGAGAAGCTAGACTGTCTGCCATCGGGTCGGAAAGTGAGGATGGCTTGCTTGCAGACTGCATGCAAGAATAATTGTTTGTTGTGCTGGGGCAAGAGACGCGGGGACATGGTCAGAGCGGCAGAGAAGGCTGACTGGCATCCATCGCTATTTGCCACGCCCTAGCCTAGAGACACCCTGAGACTCGGTCCCACACAATCTACAAACACACTCAAGCTCCAAGCAGCAGCTTTTGCATATGAATGGCCTTCTCTATTGCAGTTTAACCTAGCAAACTTGCAACCTGGTGCAGATAGCTCCAAAGCTTCCAAGCTCCAAGCAGGGAGATGAGGACTGTGGTTTTCGCTGTAGCTCCTGCAGGGTGGCTTCAGATAGTAGCTGAACTGCACCCCACCATTGGAGATCCAGAAACTAGTGTATCTAGTGGTCAGTATGAGACAACACCAAATTTCAACTACTCTCATAAAGGACACATTCAAGAGACAGACTCAGTGAGCACCAAAGCCCTACTGGAACAAGTCCTCCCCCCATAAACGTGTCTCCAGTACAGCAATTCTTTCATTATAGACACAGCAAGTCCTCACAGCCAATTGGCCTGGAGGACAATTCCTCCCAGTGACACCAACAACCATCAAGACTTAACTACAACAAGAGTGTACACACAGTCCACGAAGGGGTGCACCAAGAATGTCCACATCAGGCAACTGGGAGGCTGACCCATTGAACCATATAGGACACCCAGGCCCACAAAGCTACCCTACCAACTCAGGGAAGTAGCGAATATGCTGAGAAAAGGAAGGAAATCTCAAACAAAAGAAATGGAGGAGAACAAAAGACTGGATATAGAGTTTAAAACCACGGTTATAAGGTTTTTCAAATATTTCCTAGAAAAGGCCAATAAATTTAACGAGAACCTCGAGGATATGAAAAAGAAATTAAACATACACTGACTGAAATAAAAAATATTATACAGAGACCCAACAGCAGACTACAAGAACACAAGAATCAAGTCAAGGATTTGGAATACAAAGAGGCAAAGGACACACTTCCGGAGAAGCAAGAAGACAAGAGAATCCAGAAAGTTGAAGATAGTATAAGAAGCCTCTAGGACAACTTCAAGCGTATCAACATCATTATTATGGGGGTGCCAGAAGAAAAGAGAGAATAAGACACTGAAAACCTATTTGAAGAAATAATGACTGAAAACTTGCCCCACCTGGTGTAAGAAATATTTACAAGTCCAAGAAGTGCACAGAACCCCAAACAAAAGGAACCCAAAGAGGGCCACACCAAGACACATCATAATTAAAATGCCAAGAGCAGAAGACAAACAGAGAATCTTACAAGCAGCAAAAGAAAAACAGTTACCGTGTTTTTCGGACCATAAGACGCACTTTTTTTCCCCCAGAAGTGGGGGGAAAAAGTCCCTGCGTCTTATGGTCCAAATATAGCCTACACATATACTTTTAAAAAAAAGTTTTTTTACTTGCCCGGCTCTGTGTGGTCTCTGTGTGCTTGCCCGGCTCTAAAATGGTTCTAAATGCTGCTGTTTACTTTACAGGGTTGATTACATGTGTTTATGACTGTGATGTTGGGTTTTAATGCACATAAAATATTTTAGGACACTATTTGTTTCAGAATCTTTTTTTCTTCATTTCCCTTCTCTAAAAACTGGTGCGTCTTATGGTCCGGAGCGTCTTATGGTCCGAAAAATACGGTAGTTACCTACAAGGGAGCACCCATACGATTATCAACTGATTTCTCAACAGAAACTCTGCAGGCCAGAAGGTAGTGGCAAGAAATATTCAAAGTGATGATTAGCAAGAACCTCCAACCAAGATTACTTTACCTAGCAAAGCTATCATTCAGAATTGAAGTTCCGATAAAGAGCTCCAAGCAGGGAGATGAGGACTGGTTCTCCTAAGTCAGGAGAATCCAAACTTGTATTCAAGTGGAAGGTGAAAAAGAAAAGTTGTTTTCATACTCATAAGGACTGAAAAGTTGGCATGCATGCACATCACCAAGTTAAGTTATTTGAGGGTATTTCAGCAAAACTAAAAATGAACCCAAGAAAGATAAAGACAGATAATAAAAATTAAAGGAGTACATCACCACCAAACTAGTATTATATGAAATGCTAAAAGGTATTCTTTAAAAAGAGGAAAAATAAGAAAAAAGATAAAAATTATGAACAACAAATACATATCTATCAACAAGTGAATCTAAAAGTCAAGTGAGTTAAAAATCTGAGGAACAGAATAAACTGATGAATATAATAGAATCAGGGGCATAGAATGGGAGGGGATTGATAATTCTCAGGGGAAAAGGGGTGTCTGTGTGGGGGGTACGGGAAGAGACTGGACAAAAATCATTTATCTATGGATGAGGACAGAGGGATGGGGGCGGGGATGGAGGGGAGATAAGGGCAGAGGGTGGAGTGGAAAAGTAGAGGGGAGCTATGGGAGGAGGGGGGAAAAGGAGAAACAATTGTAATAAATTGAACAATAAAGATTTATTTTTTAAAAAATAATAAAATAAAATAACAGTGAATTAATAAAAACAATAACCAGTTGATTTAATTATAAGCAAATCTTGGTTAAGACATTTAAAAATTAACAGGATATTAATTTTCACATGACATACGGACCAGAAATTTTGTCTGCTATAATAAATCAAGGTCCGCAAAATTGAAGGTTTACTGTGCTATTTTTTCAATATGCCAACTCAATCTTACTTTTTTGGGAATATGCTCACATTCCACTTTTACTTTTATTTTCTCTTCTTGTGTTTCTTCAACTTCTGTATCATTTATTTCATCATCGATTCTGTAGCAAAAAATATAAAATAACACAAGAGAATTTTTTTAACCTGAAAGAGTTCATCCCACACCATTAAAATCCACAGCTTTGTCACAGCCGAGGAAAGGGCTGATGTGGGTCTGTGCGCCCCGTGTGGTGTCGCTGTGACACCTGAGGAGAGCGCTGTCCTGCCCCCGTGGTCCCTGAGGAGACAGGGCAGGTGTGTGTGTGGGAGGGAGGCATGGACACTCCAGCCCCTGGGCCGGCCTCCTGCCCCATAGCACGCCCACTGGGGGGTAGGGGGGGTGATCCGGGAGTGGGGGACGCCCGCCTACCTTGCCAGGGACCGCTTCACCCCGCCCGCCACCCTCCCGCTCCCACATTCGCTGGGAGGGGGCTGTGTCTGAGGCTGCTGAGGACTGGGAACAGCCTTTGAAGCCACCCAGTCAAGTGCATCTCATCAAGCTCAGGCGGGGGAGCCAGCAGCGCTCTGCTAAGGAAGCTAAGGCAGCCTCTACCAGCCCCAACCCCACCCCACCCAGCCCCCCTCCCCGTGCAGCCTAAGATCAGACTGGGTCGGAAAACTGCGCCGGGCGGCTTCCTCTCGGGATGGACTGGCTGGCCAGACATTTCTGTAAAGCCAGCTTCACCGTCTCCTCCTCTTAGGCGAGGCTCGCTGCCACCCTGCCCTCGCAGGCATGGCTCTTGCTTCCCGAAGCTGGAGTGACAGGGGTCTGGGGTGGCCTAGAGCCCGTCACCCTGGACAGTGCTTCCCAAAGTGCGGTACGCGTCCCCCCAGGGGCACGGGAAGAGTCTGGTGGGGGTACGCGTTGCACCGGAGTTTGGTGGGGATGTGCACTGCACCGTGCTTAGCTGCGCCTAATTCTGCGTTCTCATGAGGACGAGGGGTACTCAGCGTTACGAAAATGATAGAAGGGGGACACATATGTCAAAAGTTTGGGAAACAGCCAAAACCGGTTTGGCTCAATGGATAGAGCGTCGGCTTGGGGACTGGAAGGTCCTGGGTTCGATTCCGGTCAAGGGCATGTACCTTGGTTGCGGGCACATCCCCAGTAAGGGAGTGTGCAAGAGGCAGCTGATAGATGACTCTCATTGGTGTTTCTAAGTCTCTATCTCTCCCCCTTCCTCTTTGTACAAAATCAATAAAAATATATATACTAAAAAAAAAATAAATAAAAAAAAAAATAAAAATCCACAGCTTTGGCTTATCTTCAACTTGCCCAAATTCCAAATTCAAATTCTACTCCACTTACCCTTCTTTCCAGAGAATTATGTACAAAATTATTATAAGTAGTTAATGACAACATGTTTGTGAGTAAAAAATAAAGCTGAAATTTTAGATTACATAACCTTGAACATTAGCTCAAGTATTAGCAGGTTTTTAATTTATCCATTCATTCTCGTTCAATTCATTCAACAAATGCTGCGTATCTATCATACTCAGCACATAGGCTCTGGGCCTTAAATCCTAGGATACAACGATGAATAAAATAGATCTTGTCCCTGCCTTCTGAGAACTTTCTATCTGTTTGGAAGAGAGAAGGAAAGCAATTTCAATATGGTGTGGTAAGTACAGATATATATATATGTGGGTGTATGTGTGTATATATATATATATATATATATATATATATATATATATATTTATACACACACACACACACACACATATATGAATATGTATGAAGAAAACAATCTAGATTTAGGTGCCAGAAGTTTTCTGAACCTAAAAGACATGAAAGAGTTAGTAAACAAAGAGGAATGAATGCAAGAAAGAAGAGTATTTCAGGTATAATTCAGGGTGCTTTCTTAAGTCAGGAGAATCCAAATTTGTATTCAAGTGGAAGGTGAAAAAGAAAAGTTGTTTTCATACTCACAAGGACTGAGAAGTTGGCATGCATGCACATCACCAAGTTAAGTTATTTGAGGGTATTTCAGCAAAACTAAAAATGAACCCAAGAAAGATAAAGACAGGAAATACCAAAACACACACACACACACACACACAAACAAAACAAAAACAAACAAACAACAACAAAAAACTGGTGAATAGAGAAGCCAGTAAAATCCTATGTAATAAAGAGGTAATGTGCAAATTAATCCTCATGCCCTCACAAGATGGCTGCCTATGACCAGGGGCAACATGGTTGGCAAGGGGACAGTGAGGGGCAACCAGACTGGTGGGGGGAGGGGGGAAGTTAGGGGCAACCAGGCTGCCAGAAGAGGGGGGCAGTTGAGGGTAATCGGGTGGGGGGGGCAGCAGTTAGGGGCAACCAGATCTGCAGGGGGTAGGGGGGCAGTTAGGGGTGACGAGGCAGGCAGGCAGGTGAGTGATTAGGAGCCAGTGGTCCAGGATTGTGAGAGGGATCGGGCCTAAACCGGCAGTCGGACATCCCCTAAGGAGTCCGGATTGGAGAGGGTGCAGGCTGGACTGAAGAGGACCACCCCCTCCCCCTGTGTACGAATTTCATGCACCAGTCCGCTAATTCATAAATCGAGATAATGGTTGATGGTATAGACACAGGGCTTTAAACACAATTTTGTCTCAGAAAGTAGTGACTACTGAATAAAGCTTCAAATATGTGTTACATGCCAGATAAAGGCAAGGACTAGGCAATCTGTACATACTCAAAGCAACATGTTACAAGAATGTGAATAGTGGCTTTGTGCTTCTTTCCAAGTTACAGGAATTCAGGCTTCACAGCTATATCCAATCCAACAGTTTACTACTGATCTATCTCCATTCAGAGCTTCAGAGTTACACCCATCAGATAGGCTATCATGTTTTGAGCCTTTTACAGAAGCAAGAGCCAATAAACAAAATCCTGTGGATCTTTATTGTCCTAGTTTTCAGTAATGAATCACGGGGAATAGGAAGTAATATATCCTTGGGCAGAATAATGATGACAATAGCAACTACAGCAGCAGCGAACACTTGCATTATGATTATTCTGTGCCCGCACACTGTCCCACACACATTATTGCAATAACCCTATAACGTACATACTACTGCTTAAAAGGCCGTTTTACAGATGAGAGAACTGAATTATAGAAAGCTTATACAACTTGCCACAAACCTAGTAAATGGTGGAGTTGAGACTGGAATGCTGGCAGGCAGAGCCAACTCCCTATTCACCATATCTACCTGGTGTCTACTAGACTAACCTTAATATATACAAAACTGAACTCCTGTTACTTAAACTGCAACTCTAACCTTTTAATGATACCGCCCCAAAACCTTGATGTTGTCCTTGACTCTTCTCATGTCCCGCATCCAAACCATGAAGACATCCAGTTTATCTTCAACATTTTATCTATATTTGACCACTTCTTACCACTAATTCTATGACGTAAGCTCTTGCCCCACTACATTCTACTCTCAACACAAGCAGAAAGACCCTACTAAACTGTCACTCTCTGCTGAAAACCCTCCAATGGCCTCTTATCTTATGTAGAGTAGAAGATAAAGATCTTATTATGGCACCTACAAGTCCCTACATGATCTGCCTACCCCACCCTACCCAATACCACTCAAGTCTGACTACTCTTACTCCACTCCAATTGTCATTCTGGCCACATTGTTCCCACCACCCAATCACATCAAGCTCCTGCACTTCAGGACCTTTATATGGAACATTCTCCAGCTAGGTATCAACCTCCTTCACCTCCTTCAGGTCCCTACTCACATATTACTCATTAATGTAAATATATAAGGCTTCCCTTAATCACCTTCTTTAAAATATCTACATCCTTTCCATCATACATCCTCCCTTCTTATCCAACTAACCCTCTTTCATTTTTCTCTGTCATTTATCATCACCTACAATACCATACAGTATATCGTCCATAGGCTCCTGGAACTACAGTGAAGCATATAATGAAATCAGTTTTACCATAGGCTAACTGATATACACAGGAGTTAGGTTCCTATGGCATCTCATCGACCTTAGAATGAAACAAAGTAGAATAAAATGACATTACTTGATAACTGTATATTTACATATTGCCTGTGCCCCAAGAATATATAAATTTCATGAGCATGAGACTTTTAAAAAATATATTTAATATTATTATGTTCCCAGGGCTTAGAATAGTATCTTGTCCATAGCTGGTGCTCAATAAATGAGTAATCCTATATTCCTATATAATAAAAGCCTAATATGCTAATGTCTAGTCATCCAGTTGGCCGTTCAACCAATCAAAGCGTAATATGCTAAGGCCACTCAATTGCTTGCTATGGCATGCATTGACCACCAGGAGGCAGATGCTTCAACCAGCAGGTTAGCTTGCTGCTGGGGTCCAGCTCATCAGGACTGAGACAGGCGGGACATGCCCTGGAGCCCTCCTGCAGTCCCTCCCTGGCTGGCCAACCTCCTGTGTCCCTCCCCAGCCCAATTGTGCACCAGTGGGGTCCCTTGGCCTGGCCTGCATCCTCTCCCAACCTGGGACCCTTAGGGGATGTTGG
The DNA here is from genome assembly GCF_014108245.1 of Pipistrellus kuhlii. Lineage (NCBI taxonomy): Eukaryota > Metazoa > Chordata > Mammalia > Chiroptera > Vespertilionidae > Pipistrellus > Pipistrellus kuhlii. Next base: position 49,011,273 of record NW_023425438.1, on the reverse strand, counting down.
AGAGCCAGTTTTGGCCCTAGGGCAGAATGACTGGTTGCTATGATGCACACTGACCACCAGGGGGCAGATGCTCAATGCAGGAGCTGCCTCCTGGTTGTCAGTGTGCTCCCCAGGGGCCCGAGGGATTTCCCACCTGGGAGAGGGACCCTCTGAGTGCACAAATTTTGTGCACCAGGTCTCTAGTTCCATAATAAAGTTACTAGTAAAAACAAAAAACAAACAAACAAACAAAAAACAGAAACAATAAAAGATTGATTCATTTGACTGCTTTTAAAACAAAAACCTTTATGCATAGAAAATAATGCCATAAGCAAAGTCAAAAGACAAATAACAAATTGGGGTAAAATATCTGCTCACTAGAGAGCCTAAAATTTCAAAGAGAAGAATGGGCAAAGGATATGAATAATACAATAGTTCAGACACTCACCATAACCATATTGCAATACCATCTGCACCTGACATTTTTGCAAAAATCCTTAAGTGTTATAAAAGGATGACATAAAAGTAGTTCAGTAAAATTTTCAAACTGATGGCTGCTGTTGGTTTTTTACATGTTGCCAAATTCTTTTGTGTGATTATTTATATTGCTGATTTCTCTTATGTATTTTAAGTTTATTGATTCCTCTCCTTTTTCTTTGTAGATGATCCTATCATCTGCAAGTAATTAGTATCTTTTTCTCTTTTCAATATTTATAGGTTTTATTTTAACCAACTGTGCTTTAGAAACATGGGAATGAAATCATGGGTCCTAGAGGAAGACTTATCTAAGTAACTTAATCCTAGTTTTGCCACTTACTAGTATACTGTGTAATCATGGCAAGTTATTTATCATCTCTGTGCCTCAACTTTCTACTACAAAAATATGGATATCTTAAAGGCTGTGAAGATTAAAAGACATTTTATGTAAAGCAACATAATAAAGCTCTTGATGATAGCCTGAATTAAAGCAATAGTTCCAATTAAGGTATGTGAGCCAGAGAGAAGTGAAAAAATTTTAGTGATCTGGAGGTAAAGTCAACCATAATACGACTTATAGTTGATAAGAGAAAATAAGGAATAAAGGCTGTATTATAGTTTTTGGCCTAGGGAAACTGGGGCAAAGATGCAGGTTTAGAAGAAAAGATGGGTTTTTAGCATTTCAAAGTCACAAAGAAAAGAGTGAATTAATATCTGGGTGTAAAGAAACTACACTATCCAAGTCTCCACGGATGAGATGAGTTAAGAGCCATTTGGCCAGCGGCCTTATTTTCCCTTTCAACATAAAGGAAATATAACCAAAAGGTCTTTGCTGTTCTATGATAGTTCTTAGGGTCTTTCGATGCTGATCAGTGGAATAAGAGCAGACTATTCACTCATACTTCACCACTTGGCGAACTAACGGTTTCATTATTTTCTACAGAAAAAGTACCTAGCACGTGTCGGTGAGAAATGACAGATGACCTCTGTCTTCTAGGAGCGCACACGTGCTCTAGTCCGCCGGGAGAAAAGGGAGCTTCCCGGCGCACCCTCGCCCTGCTCGGGCCCCGCATCTCCGGCTTCCACCTGCGCGCCCGCCCCGCCCCGCACCATCGCTCCGCATCTGAGCTTCCCGCGCGCTTCACGCCCCCCGCGACTGGGCGTCCGGGACGCGCGAAGGGGCGGAACCCGCTGGGACCCCGGCGCTCAGGGCAGCAAAACACGGGCGTCACCTGTCGTCAGAGTCCTTGGCGTTGGAGTCCGTGACCGATTTCTTGCCCAGGGCCGGGTTGGGGGGTTTGGAGAAAAGATTCTCAAAATCCATCCTCCCGTCCGGAGTGCCGCAGCTACCTAGTGACAACCCCCGGCAGCAGCGGAGAGGGGAGAGGAAGGAGGGGCTCCCCGACCCCGCAGGCGGCCTACGCATGCGCCGCCCGCCCCCTCTGCGCACGCGCTCCTGGCCCCAGTGCGCACGCGCGCTCTGATCAACTAGCTCTGCACAGGCACCGCCCTACATGTAGGCTTCTTGTTGCACTTGGCGACCCGTTATCTCAAATAGTTGCTATAGTTTTTAGGCTCGGTCTTTAGGGTTCTTCTATGGATCAAAAACCCTTTGTTTCTAAAAAGAAACATTGATTTAAGCACTCGCTTAATATCAGACATGTTTCACATTTAGCCCACTTAATGCTCACTGGAACCCAGGACACTCAACTTATTACAGGTGCTATTCCACATTTTCTAGATGAGGAAACAGGTGTGGACAGTTCACGTGACTTGTAGAGTGTTGTCATCCAATGGGATTAATACAACTTTTAGGCAGACAGTTCATTTAAAAGTACCAAGAACTAAGAGGATTCAGAGAAGTGGTTGGGAAGGCTTCTTTTTTAAAGGAGCATATTTGAGCTCGGTATTGATGTAATGTCCACAGGAAAAGATAAAGCTAGGAGTATAAACGGACTTTGGGTAAAGGCAGTTTTCCAGTCCCTTTTATGCAGTAGAACCAAAGGAGCAATTATAAGAAAGGTGCATGAAATCCATTGGTGGTAGATTAGGGAGGTGAGGGAAAGCATTGACATCACTGGATAAAAAACAAAATGGAGTTGCATACTTCTTTTATGTCGGTAGGTATGGGATAATTAGCATTTGCAGTAAATAAGTGGGCAACAATTTAACAATAAGGAGTTTCATGTCTGCCAATGGAGGTGTTGGAAAATTGCCCCCATCTTTCAAAGATGGCTTATCCTCCTAGATGCATGAGACTAGGCTGGGCTCATATTCAAGGCAAAGAGTTGCTAAGGAAGCTAACAGCCTGGAACTTAACACCTGCCATGACCTGCCCAGGTAGCAATCTTTCATCAGACCACCCAGGGTAGTTACTCCTGGTCACCCTGCCTGCCAGGACTGCACTTGGTCCCCAAAGCTGGCCTGGCCTACTTGTACTTTTTTTGTTACCACTAAGCATGGCAAAGGGAAGTCAGATGTTTGGGAGGGTCAAGTCCTAAGTCCATCATTTTAATAAAAAGTAAGGGCGTTTCAGCCACGCTATTTTCCTCAAAACGTGATTCTGAGTCCTAGACATTAGAAAAAGAGAGCTCGCTACAACCATGAAGGAGAAAGTACATTTCTCCATCACTAAAAATATATTAAAAATAACTCCCAATATCCTATTTAAAAAAAACACACCCCACGAGTGACGCATATTAACACAGCCCACAAAGACGAAGGACTGCTTCAGAAGCCACTAGCTAGGGGCCTCCCCCACCCCCGGCTGGCGGCGTCCTGCGGCGGCACCGAGACCCGAGCCGCCGGGAAACTCGAGCAGAAGCCGCCTCCGGCCCAGAGCCGCCTCCGCCGCCGGCCGCGCCGGAGTCCCGCCCCTTCAGGTGACTGACGGCCGCATCCGGCAATGACGGCGCGCAGGGGGCGGGGCGAGGCGGGCGCGCGGAGGGATATTGCGCCTGGAGTCTCCGGCTGGCGAGCGACGCCATCTTGTCGAACGCCGCCCCGGGGCCGCCATGTCGGTGAGGAGCAGTCACCGCCACGGCCACTGTCCAAACCCCTGCGTCGCGGCGCGCTCACCCGCCCGCTCCCGAGCCTCGGCCGCCGGCGGCGAGTAGAGACTAGCGTGGCGGCGCCGGCCGCGGCCGCGCCCGTGTGTGCCGAGAGCGCATCTCTCTGGCGTGGTTGTTAACAGACTGGAAAGTCTGTGTCTGTGTCGCTCACTAGTAACCGTGAGTTTTTACCGCCTCGTTACGGCGGGCGGCCGGGGTCCCGCGCCCGCAGACCGGCCCGCAGCCCCGCCCCGCTCCTGACCAAACATGACAGACTGTGAACACGCAGGGCGCGGCAGGTCGGAACCTTGTCTGTCTGTGTGTCGGAGGAGAGGGCTGGGCGGGGGCGGGCGGGCCCTGTGCATGACCGAGGCATCGCCGGGCCGCCGTGCTGGCCGGCGCCCGCCCGGGGAGGCCGGCTGGCGGCCGCGGGGAGGCCGCCCCTCCCGTCCGGCCCGGCCCAGCCCGCCGCGCGGGTCCTTCCGGCCGCCCGCCCCGCCCGCGCCCGCGCGACCCCCGCCCACGGCGGCGCTGCGGGCCCGGCCAGGCGGGCCCGGCCACGGATTGGTAATGACTGGTGTGTGAGCGGTACCCTGGCACACTCCGAAAAATAAACATGTTTGGGTTTTTTGTTTTGTTTTGGTTTGGTTTGGTTTGTTTTTTTTTCTTTTAGGAAATAATGGAAGCAAACCAACAGGCCATGTTATCTGAAATGGCAAGTTTCAAGTTTAAAATCTTAACACATATCCGCAGGCTTTGCCAACCTTGGTGTAGCACTTAGTGGAAACTCCATGGATTATCCCGTCTAGCCCAATCTTCTATGATATGTCACCTGAACATGTAACTGAGGTGTTGATTTTTTTAGTTTTGCTTTACCTTTAGAGGCATCCTCTTAGTTCCACGTAAAGGTTGGTGTTATGCATAGAGTTTAAATAGGGTAAAGAGCGTGCAGAACTTTTGATGAGGTTTCTAACCTAGAGTCTAAGCGGTGAAATGACATTTGGGTCGACAGTGGACCAAATAGACCACAGAGGTCTTATAGGGTTACACAGTAACGGAGCTGAAAGATTCCTATCGCCCGGGGCCACCTAGCTGTTGTGTTCTAACATCTTACTTAGCACAAGGTATTCCCGTGTTTGTGGCGATGCTGGTGTCCACAGACCGCTGGGCTGCCGGTCCTGTCAGATTTAGCACCTGTAATTACATGGTCTGTGTTTGCTGCACCGTCCAGTTAGCGTGAGTGCACTCTGTGATGCTGGCACAATGCTCTCACCGAGCCATTTCTCAGAATGCATTCATTCCCTTTGTTAAGCAGCACGTGCCTGCCTGTACATTGACATCTTAATGATTAGGAAGAAGGGCTTTCCTTCTCTAAAATTACCAGAACCCACTGAATGTGACTGCAAAACCCATTGCATCTGATTCTTACATGTAATATATTTAAAAATCTAGAATCTAGCAATTCTTTGGGAATAGAGATAATCAAAAGGACACCTGGTACATACAAATTGCTGAAGTTCTACCAATAGACTCATGTCTGCTTTCAGCAGCATTCCAAACACTTCAACACACACGATACAGAAGCAGAAATCACAAGCATCACAGAAATTTGAAAATTTAAAATATCTGGCAATTGACATTTTTCATGATTTATTTTTACAATGTCTTACTAAAATAAGAAAATTCTAGGGATGGGTTGAGAGAAATTTCCCACTCAATGTTTGTAGACAAACCAAAGATAAGGTTTTGCTTAGGAGCCAAAAATAATTTTTGTGTGTATGGAAGAAGAAAATCTGTTCTTTGTTCACAATATGTAAAATTATTCTATGTATTGAAGAAACCATGGCACCAAATTCAGGTGTCAAAATAATTTTGCTAGTAAGGAACTTTAAAAATAATGAAAATTTAAAACACTGAATCAGAAGTTAAAATTTTTTTTAAAGAATTCTTTGTAAGATATATTAATAGCTTAGTAGGAACCAAAGATTAGTAGTAAGCTTATTTTCTATTAGGACTAAGAAAATATTTTCTAGTAATTTCTGAAACAAGGTTAGCTTATTAAGTGGCAGCATTATTCTGAGGCAAAAAGATGTGTTTTCCACACTTTTTTTTGGTCAACCTACATGAAAAAAAAATCAAGAAAACATAGTGAACTAGGAGTCAGAAGAAATTATTCTAGTTCCAGCTTTGGTACCATTTAGCTTTGTGAACTTGAGCAAGCTTGGTTTCTTAATTGCTAAAAGGGTTCTACGAGAATGTTTCAGGTTCTCCAAGATCTTGTTCTCAATCTATCGAGAGCTTTTTCAAAGGTGTTGATGTTACTGCTATGTCTAAACCTCAGCCTGTGTTTAAAGTTTTTAAAAGCTCAAATTATGCTAAGATCTTATAATTTGAGAACTACTATACTAGATCAGTGTTTCCAAACTTAGCTAATCATCCAGTCACTTTGAGAAATAAAAATTTCTGTCCTGCTTAGAGCAATTGAGTCAATTTCTGAGGAGAATTGTGGTGATCTGTATGTTTAATAGGCTCCCTTGAAGTAATTCTTAAGAAATTGGGGGGAGGGGGATGGACTAATATATGGAATCCCCAAATATTCTGTGCTTCTTTCTTACAGTTATACTGTAATAAAAGTTTATGTTAATTAGATGGTGAGGATATATGAATACTGGTATTTGTGGCTATGCATTGTCTCAAGGACATTCTATTTCTGACATTCCTGAAAATGAAGGTATATTGTGAGTGCAGGAAAAACTTAAATCTATGATTTTTTATTCACTACTTTGATAATACAAGTTAAAATATTACTATTATACTATATATATGCAAATGAGATTCTAAATGGAAATTCACATAATGCACATTTTTTTCTATTTAAATTTTAGTTTTCTTGCACATGTTTCATTTGGTGAATATTTTGCACAAGATTTGTTTGCCAAATGAGTTAACTTTAAAAAAAAAAAATACCCATTTGGTGTACTTTCCTCTAAATATATAGTATGGGACAAAAGTAGGTCTAGAGTTCATTTGGAAAATTTTATAAATAATAAACAATAATACAAGAATAAACTGTTTTGCATCCTCACCACTGTAAACCTACTTTTGCCCCACTCTATTTTCATGCTTGGAGTAAAAACACTTTTTATAAAGTGTTAACAGTATTAAAACACTTATAAACATGTAGACATATAGAATATTAATGAGTAAGTAATTACTAATTACTTACTATTAGTAAGTAAGAGGGCTTCTGCCTAGATCTTTAGAAATAAATAATAGAGGTTGGGAGCAGTTAAAGAAATGAAATTCTTGTCTCTTTTTTCCATTCATTTCTTCCTTTCATCCAGTTCTCTTAGGCACAACTCCAACCACCTAGCTTTATATTGTACCTGACTATTGTCTCAAGACAATCCACAAACAACTCCTAAAGGTTAAATACTGAGTCTGGCCTTTAGACATATCTGCAGTAGAGTAGGAAAGGAACTATACATTCAAGTAACTATTGTACAATTTTCTGAAATAGGCTAACGGTCAAAAGTTGTAGAGGGCTATCACTGGAGGAAAATTAACATGAGCAGTTTATATAAAGCTTAAGATTCTGTCTTTTATTGATAAGAAGGTATGGTTAATCCTTTCTTTTCGGAAGAGGTTATTTGCTCGTTATGAACAACTTTCCTACCTTCTTTCCCTCTTCTCCTGCCTCCTACTTTCCTTCCTCATGTAAAACAAGAACAACAGAACTCCACCCCATCAGAATGGTAGGAGTTTGTATCTTTCCCTCGCCCCCACAGAATGATGGGAACCTTGCTTGGAGACTTGGAGAATCTGGAGAAGTGAGGTTGGAGAAGATGGCTATACGTTCCCTTTATAATAGGGCTTTCATTTGATTCTCACGTTAATCCCAGTAGGTAGTATAACATTATAGTGTGTCATATTTGTTTGATATCTCACAGGTAGAGCCTAGATAACCCAAGAATGCAAACTCCCACCTGAAGATTTAATGCAGTATGCACTAGCCTTCACTTCTTGAACTGTTTGGGATTGTAATGTGCTAGTAGCATGTGTGTGTGAGAGGAAGGTAGAGGGAAGGTAGAGAGCTAGAAACATCGATGAGAGAGAAACATCGATCAGCTGCCTCTTGCACACCCTCTACCGGGGATGTGCCCGCAACCAATGTACATGCGCGCACTCACACTAGTATTTTAAGAGAGCTCTTTCATTTTTTTAAAAATATATTTTATTGATTTTTTTCACAGAGAGGAAGAGAGGGATAGAGAGTTAGAAAAATTGATTAGAGAGAATCATCGATCAGCCGCCTCTTGCACACCCCCTACTGGGGATGTGCCCTCAACCAAGGTACATGCCCTTGACCGGAATCGAACCTGGGACCTTTCAGTTCACAGGCCCACGCTCTATCCACTGAGCCAAACCAGTCCCGGCAGCTCTTTCATTCTTAATAAAACCTGGGTTCTGAGCTTAGTTTTTTCCTCTAACTTGGTTAATTTCTTTTTTCTTTTCCATGACTTTTCTTATTTCTGAAATCATCCAGTTTTAATAAGTCATTAATTTTAATTAAATTACAGATGCAACTTCTTACATCAGTGTTCACTCAGTGCTCCATACAGTATTTGGTTTATAAATTAGTATGTTTACTGAAGTAAACATCTGCCCTCTTTAGGCCATTAGTCAATTAATTGTATTCTTAAGTGTACAATTCAGTGGTGTTATGTATATTCATATTGTTGTGCATCCAATCTCCAGAACACTTCATCTTGAAAAACTAAAACTTACCATGTCTAATTCCTGAATCTGCTAATTCAACTATTACTAAAACTATCAGAGTGAGTTTTTCTTTAGCCTAAAAACCTCAGACATCATGTACAGATTTGATGTAGGAAAGCACTTGACTGTTAAGAAGACATTTTTCTTTTCCTAGCCCCTTATAAACAAGTTATTTCATTCACTTTTAAATTTTGTTCATTAAATATTTTATTTTTACTTATTTTACTTTTAAATATTTTTTAAAATATATTTTATTGATTTTTTTACAGAGAGGAAGGTAGAGGGAAGGTAGAGAGCTAGAAACATCCATGAGAGAGAAACATCGACCAGCTGCCTCTTGCACACCCTCTACCGGGGATGTGCCCGCAACCAATGTACATGCCCTTGACTGGAATCAAACCTGGGACCTTTCAGTCCACAAACCGACGCTCTATCCATCGAGCCAAACTGGTTTGGGCTTTAAATATATTTTTATTGATTTCATAGAGGAATAGAAAAGAGAAAGAGATAGAAACAATAATGAGAGAGAATCATTGATCAGCTCTTCCTGTATGCATCCTACAGGGGATCCAGCCTGCAGCCCAGGCATGTGCCCTGACCAGGAATTGAACCGTGACTGGGAATATAACCATGACATCCTGGCTCATAGGTTAAAGCTTAACCACTGCTGACCTAAATTTTTATTTATCTGACATTTCTGTGCCGAGTATTGTGAAACTGGGGAAACAATCTGAATACAACATCATTGAACTTGCTCTCCAGGATCTTTTGATCCAGTAGGAGAAACATTGGTTAATACATAGTGATAGCACCGTATATAATGGAGGTTATGAACTGAATGCAGTGGTGGCACAGATGGGAGCATCTAGGAGGCATCGTGGGATAGGCAGGACTGGAGGGGGAGTAAGAGTTTTGGCCAAGCAGAGACAGAAATATTTGAAAAGTATGAAGAAATGAAATGGTAGATTCACTGGATAGAAAGAGTGTAGTATGTGGAGTGTGTACAACATATTTTGGGCAATGAGGAAAACAATAAAGATCTTGTCAAAGTTTTTTCAGCAGGAGAGTGACCAGATACATTTTTGGGTATGATATCTTGGAGGCTAGGAGACAGTAGACTATCGAAAGAGATTAGAAGACAAGTTAGGGAGCTTTCAATCACTTTCACTAAATGTTAAGCACTTAATATTTAGTATTGTTCTATGCTCAGGGAAGATAGCAGTGAAGAAAATAATCCTTTACCTAATGGATCTTACATTTTCTTTGGAGACATAAACATGAAAAACAAATGTGTTAGGTGATAAAGTAGGTAAAGGAAAGTAAGAGTATACTAAATTAGGACATTTAAAAACTTGAATAAGAGTGCTGCAGGATTTGCAAACAGGTAGATTTCAGGCCTAAAATCTGCCCACATTGTGGTTTTCCCTACAGGGTGTTTGAATGCCATCAGGTTTGACTTGTGTTCTCCAACCTCCACAGTACTATTACTCATACTTTCTCCGCAGAGTTAGCATCTCTGCAAGGTCAGCTGTTCATAGGTGCCCCCTGGATTTGTACAGCATGGTGGTCCTGCTTTAGTTTTTCAGATTCAGAAACTGATCAGTCTCATAGCATATCAAACTTGATGTTAATTCATCCTCAAAAATAACAATAGCTAACATTTATTTGGTGCTTAGTGTATGAGAGTGCTTTACATGAATTATTTATTTTAATCTTAACAACAACCCACGGAAGTAGTCTCCATCTTTGCAAATGAAGAAACAGATAGTATGAGATTGCTAAATTTTCCAAGGTCACAAAGTAAATCAGTGGGAACTCAATCTAATTCCAGAGCTCAAACTTGTATAAGGAAGTATATTCTCTTCATGTAGAATATTTGAAAAACTTAATTATTAAAAGTTGCCTAATAAACAAGAGCATGGGGTTAAAACAAGGCAGTCGATTATAAATGACTATGATTTTAAATGTCATTAGGCTCAGATAAAGTGATATTTCCATCTTATATCTACCAAGTAGATTCTTGCTCCCATCTGCCTTACAGGATATCCTCACTCCTAGGCCAATGGTGGGCAAACTGCGGCTCGCGGGCTCGAGAGCCACATGCAGCTCTTTGAGTGTGATTCTTCCACAAAATACAGGGTGCGCACGTACAGTGCAATTGAAACTTCGTGGCCCATGCGCAGAAGTCAGTTTTCGGCTCTTAAAAGAAATTTCAATTGTCGTACTGTTAATTATTTGGCTCTGTTGACCAATGAGTTTGCCAACCACTGGGCTAGGCAATGCTTCCCTGGGCATTGGCCACATTTGTCTTTCCATGTTTCCTTTTCATCACTTTCATTACTAACCAATCCTCATTTCTAACAGATAAAGGTCTTTGCATTGCATGTTAATATCTTAAATTTTAGTCATATTTTTACTTGGTTCTGTGTTTCTGACTTTCTAATCTCCATTCTGGTTCATCTTATTTTGGTTTATGGTTGAACTGAGGGCATTTTAAAAAATATTTTCATCGATTTTCAGAGAGAGAGGAAGGAAGGGGGAGAGAGAAACATTGATGTCAGAGCATTGATTGGCTGCCTCCTGCATATCCCTGCTGGGGATGTAGCCCTCAAATCAGGTGTGTGCTCTTGACTGGGAATTGAACCAGCAATCTTGAGCTGCACACTGACCAGGACCTGAGGGCATTCTTATTTCCAATCTTTTTCAGGTGTTTCTGTCCTGGAAGATATACTTGACTGCTGATGCCATGTACCAACCCAGACAGTAGTTATTGGATGACATTAATGAAAGCAATTTCAATCGATTATTATTTCTCTTGCACAGAGCAACTTTTCTCTATTATAAAATTATATATGTTACTTTTCTTTATAATATAAGTTCATAGCTTAACTCTTTAAATGAACTGTTTTAATACTTAAACTTTAACAAATCAAAGCCACATTCTTGAGTGGCAAAGAAATGTCTAAAGCAAATTCCACAGAGTTGTTAAAAGGAGTCCTAAATTAATTATCATTTAAATTATACATAAAACAATTGTGAAAATCAATAATCTACACTAATAAAAGAGAAACATGCAAATTGACCATCACTCCACTACACCCACCAGCCAATCAGAGTGAGTATGCAAATTAGCCCAGCAAAGATGGTTAATTTGCATATGCAGGCACGGAAGACTGAAGACAGCTTAGAAGGAAGAGAGAGGGAACTTGGAAAGCAGGGCAGCGGCGGGAGGGGAAGCGCAGGGCGGCAATGGCAGGAGGGAGGCCTGCCTCGGTGGGCTTCACTTCCTTCTCTGCTTCACTCTGGCCACTGGAAGCCCTATTCTTGCAGGATCTTCCGGCAATGGGCCTATAGCTATTATAAAATTGATAGCAAAATGAAAAACTTAGGTTTAGAACTCAGGATACTCAGTATTTTACATATACTGTTGTTTATAATTCACATACTTAATTCAATTGGTCCATATGACAATATTAATATCTTCATTTTATAGTTTAGGATACAATTCAGAGGGTAAATAACTTGTCCAAGGTGACTAAACAGCTGAGTGGGAATTATAGTCTGTGTGTGGCATTCGGTTTCAGTCTTCTCTGTTGCTTCCATTGCCTCCTAATGATAGTAAACCTACTATCAGATGCTGGGTTAGGTTTTGGACATTTAAGTGGTTTGGGGTTTTTTTTGAGGTGTTATTTGATCACAGGTAATTTCATCCTAGTCATTATAAATTCATCTTATATGACAGCACTTTTCTGAATCTAAAACATTAAAAATTGAATTTATAAAGAATATGAATTTTTCATATAATTCAAGAGAATATGGAATAACTAACAAATCTGCAAATATTTAGCTATAAAAAACACAACTTTCAGTTTGTTAAGGGAATTCATTGAAAATGCATAGAGGATCAGAAGAACTGACAAATATTGTTAGATCACTGATACATGTGTGGGTTTGCGTTCTTTATAACATACACTAGCTCATAAAGAAGGTTGTGGGTTGATTTCTACCCTTGGACAACATAGGAGTCTGTTTAAAGATTATAGTTTGGGTAAGCAAATAAAAATGAAAGTGAATAATTTAAGTAATACCTACATCTTTTCACTGTATAAATATATTGCACCAAATATACACTTTTAAATGCCTAATGTCCAAGTGTGAAAGCCAGTATTTGACCAAAGCTGGGGCTGAAGCTATCATCATCATCATATATTAAATTTCTGGAATAGTTAATAAATCTTAAATATTCTTCAAATTATTATAATTTGTTATAAAAGTTGTGGTCTAATTTTAAAAATAGGGCATGACAGTAGAGTAACAATAATTTTCAACACTGCCTATTGCTAGGTTTCTAGGTTGCTTCTGAGATTGCTGTAGTGCACATGATAGATCCTGAATAGAGGTTCATTTCAACTAATATTGTAATACAAAATAGTTGGGGGAACCTTTTTTACTAATACTTTCTTTTTTATATATATTTTTAAATATCTGGAGGAAAGATGATTATGTTTCACATGACTTTAAAGTTTTTTCTCATGAAATTTTGCAGTAACAATGTTAATATTATGTTTTTAATTCACACATAAAAGATAAGAATTCCCAAATAGGATTTTTTTCTGGAAAGATTTATGGAGTTAAGTAATTAAAAATTAAACATCATCTTTAGAAGTTATTTTCTTGAATGTTATGAATACTACTATGCCAAATAATAGAACAAAGTTAGAATTATGACAAAATTTATTATTTTGCTCTGTATATGTCATTTAAATTTTTAATCATTTTTTATCTTTAAAAGGATACAATATTTTTCCTGAAGTCATAATCTATCAGTATTATTACTCTTTTTTATTTGATTGTTTGAAAATTGTTACTTTATTGTGCCCTGGCCAGGAACCAAACCCAATATCTTTCGGTGTGCCAGTCAATGCTCAACCAACTGACCCACACTGGCCAGGGCAGAAAAGTAGCCCTTATAATCATCATTAATTGCAACCTTTTTTTCTTGTATCGGTATACATTTATACTTATCTAAGTGGTAAATTGTCAATATATCAATAGATAAAGCACACAAGGAGATTCTCATTCTAAGTTGTACCTAAAATATCTTCTTAACTTAGAAAATGAATATGCAGGTACTAACAGGGAATTCAAATGACATGGCTTTCTTATATATGACCTTGTTACCCTGATTGGATAATACTTACCTAATGTCATGTTATCCCTGATCACGTCACATTCAGGGACACCAGAAGTGACTCGAAGCCTGCCAAGGCACAATGGAGAAACATGCTTTAGCTCGATACTTAAGCCAAAGCCTAATTTTAGAGCATCTTTTTAAAAAAATACTATCACACTCCCCAAATCGTAAAGCCCCAGTACCTCATAGTTAATCTGGTATCAGTTAATTTGGGAAGTTAGACACTTATAGACCAAGGGCCCTTTTTAGATATTGGATCAGAGGCAATTTCACTCAGCTCATTGTAGATTCATCCTTCAAAACTTTTTCAACTTTTGTTTGACATCATACCTAGAAGATTGCTTTCTGGCTTTCAAATTCTCAAGGTATTTTATTTGCTGGGATTTGTTTCTGTTAAATTTCTAGTTTCTGCAGTCTATACTGAAGAGCCTAAATTAAGAGGAGGAACTGAAAGGAAATGAAAGTAAGTGAATTTTAGCTCAGTGAGATATCACAGATAATATATGAAATATTAAAAGAAACATTTAAATGTCTCAAAAAACAACAAACAACAAAAACCTATGGCCCTTGCTGGTTTGGCTTAGTGAATAGAGCGTCAGCCTGTGGACTGAAGGGTCCTGGGTTTGATTCCAGTCAAGGGCACATGCCCAGGTTTTGTGTTTGATTCTCAATGTAGGACATGCAGGAGGCAGCCGATCAATGATTTTCAACACTCATGTTTCTATTTCTCCCTCTCCCTCTCTGAAAGCAATAAAAATATATATATTTTTAAAAGAACTATGGTAAGTGAGTTAACAGTTTTGAGTCATGTAACAGTCTCTGAGTATGGCATAAAGGCTGTTTGAGGTATGAATGCTTTTCCTTCATGATATCAAATGTACAAATTTAAGACTATATTCTAAAATGCTTAATTTTTCTTCTGGCATTTGAATGGGGTTGGGGAATTAACATTTATCGGCAGCCAATTTTATTTAAATATTTTCAAAGGGACTCTTTGTAAATAAAATACTTGGTGTGCCTTCCTATCTTACTAAATATCGATAGTACTGTTTTATCATTTTTTAAGTTACTTTGGGTCATCATGAATGTCTGTTGTCACCATTGCCACTCTGACACTAGGTGCTACATTCCATCTTGTATTTTGTTACATTAAGGAGACTTTAGAAATATGGGAGCTTTGATACACACTGTAGGAAAAGCAGAAATGCCCTCATGAACAGTCTTCAAACTTGGTGCACTCCAGCTTCCTTTTTGCTTTGCCTTGTTTTGGTAATTTGTTATTTATTTTTCTGAAGGAAAATATGGGCAATTTCCCCTTAGAATCCATGTCTCTTGGATTTATAATCTTCCCCAATTTCAATGAAAGTAACTGTAGCATACCCATTTTATTCAAATGCATCTATTTCAAGTAAATCACAAAAGGAAATTTTAGTTGAGGACTGTCTGCTAGATATAGTGATAAGTGATTAACCATCTTAATCCTTAATCTGAAATGGTAAATTGGTTAGTCTCATTTTAGATGAGGAACTTGAGTATTGAGTGTGAGATAATTTGTTCAAGTTCAAGGGAGTATAAAACTGGGAAGTAAGACTTGAACCCAGATCTTTTCCCTTTCTATTGTAGAACATTTCCTACTATGAATGTCTTAAGTATTCAGTTTTAACATGCCATGAATTTAAAACATTAATTCGTCCTTTTAAGAAATCTTTTATTATTGTTTTTGTTTAACATTCCTACTTTAATTTCCAGTTATAGGTGACTTCACTTTGCCAGAACCCTAAGCCCTCATTAAAGGGTTTGTTTTGGGGTTGTTTTTGGTGGTGGTAGTGGTGGTGGTGATGGTGGTGATGGTGTGTGTGTGTTATTTTTTTGTTTGTTTGTTTGAATCTTTAACTTTAGGTGAAAATTGCTATTCTGGCAGCCTCATTAGTATTCCACTCTTATCTGGATATTGGTGCTTAGCCCGGTTTTGTTTTAATTAAATAGCAAATCTTAATAAAAACAGAATTTTTATTTTTTCCAGCATTCCCCTTTTCTTTCCCTTTTCTTATTTGGATGTGGAGGCCTTCACCTAATAGACTTTCACCTACCCTGCACCACTCTTGATAAACTTGTCTGAGATCTGAAATGAAGTAGAGAGACCAATTTTCCATCTCTGCATCATTTAAATATTGTTACCTCTTTTTAAAAAAATCTGTATAATAAAAATTTTGACAATCTAACAGGCTAGTCTGGTAGCTTCTATTTCCTGACAGTCATTAAAATAACTCCTGTGGAATTGAAGTAACTCACATTTACTTTTGCATGTTAGAAATGCAACTTTCAGATTTTAACAGTTCTTTGTATCATCTCTTAAAATAACACCTAAATGCTGAATCGGTGAAATTTTCTTTTCCTGATATTTTATTATGAAAAATTTTAACATATAAAAATGTGGAAAGAATTTTACAGTATACAGCCCTATATTCTGCCTACCAGTTGGTGAGGTTCTTAAATCTTTATATCAGCTACTGTGAAGTGTTTGGGCTATTTGCAAGTTCTTCCGGAGAACAAACGTGTGTAGCTAATAAAGCAACATGGTTAAGATGATGGGTCTAGAAATCAAGTGTCTGGGTTTGGATTCTAGCTGTGACATCTGCTAGTTCTTAGTTCAGCTCTTTGCCTCCTTTTTTGTGCCTTGTTAATTGGGATAATAATAGTATTTCATAGATTTCACATGATGATGAAATAAACTGATCCAACAACATAGCTGACAGAATAGGAAGTGCAATAATTGTTAATTATCACGCTAGTTTGTTTTTTTATTGAGATGTAACTTCAGAATTATTTTATTATGAACACAATAGCTGGAATCAAAGATAGATAGATAGTAAAAGAATTAGATAATAAAATATGTAGACTAAAAATTATTGAGCATTGTTTTTAAATTATTTGTTAAAGTCATGGATACATGATCCTCCAACAGCCCAAGTTTTTTAAAGGTTTTGTTCCAGGCAGTATTTGGCCTTTGTTGGGAAAACAGCGAAGTTAACTTGTCCTCTTTTAAAAAAAAAAAAAAGACATAGATAAAATGGCATCATTTACATTTCTTTTGTTCATGTCTATATTAGAGTGACTGCAGGGCTATTGAGACCAGCTGATACGGGATAGTGAGTGATGAATCTGCCTCTAAAAAATATCCTGAAGCTTTATTTACATCTGCTATCTTTTTTTTTTTATCTTTATTTTGTTGATTTCTGCCCTTATATTTATTATTTTTATTCTTTTTGTTCTTTTGGTTTTGCCCATTTTCAAGGTCTTCATTTGAATGTATGTATAGTTCATTTGTTCTTAATCATTTTTATTTTCTGAAAGTGTGTTTAAATAAAAACATAAATCTCCCTCTGAAGACTCCTTTTCTTTGTTCAGAGGTCTTTTATAACTTCATGGTGTACTCTGTACCAAATTTATACTTGGAAGTTAGTTCATCAGAGGGCTACATTGCTTGAATTTAGATGTTTCATTAGCACATTACTAATACATTCATTACCTATACATACATATATATGTATCTGTACACATCTATGTATAGACATATGAATATATACACACATACTTTGACATTTTTGAGACTGAAATGATTGTTATTATGTACTGCTAGGATATAGAAAATAAATTCATTATTCATTCATAGCCTATTTTTAAGGAAAATCTTGACTCTTAAAAAGAATGGCCTCAGTAGACATAATGAAGTAACATTTTAAAGGTATAAATTATGGGGATGTTTGAAATATTCACGGAGGATTGTCTGAAGGATAATAGCCTATTGCAGTGGTTGGCAAACTCATTAGTCAACAGAGCCAAATATCAACAGTGCAATGATTGAAATTTCTTTTGAGAGCCAAATTTTTTAAACTTAAACTTCTTCTAACGCCACTTCCTCAAAATAGACTCGCCCAGGCCATGATATTTTGTGGAAGAGCCACACTCAAGGGGCCAAGGAGCTGCTTGTGGCTCTGAGCCCCAGTTTGCCGAACACGGGCCTATTGATTTCTCAGTATTACTTGTTTTCAATGAATTTTTCTGCCTCAACACTGTTAGGGGAAAAGCATTCTCATTAGTGACAGTGGGTGTGGCTAACATCAGGTTCTCCATGTATAATAGTACATTCCATTGTGGGCTTTCACCGGATTACTATAGTGTGTCTGAACTGATTCCCTGCACCTGTTTGTTTTCTCTAGGTCTGTTTTTCACTTTCAGTCAGAATGGAAGCCTAACTGCATCACCTTCTTTCCTGAAAACTCTTCAGTGCTTCCTCATTTTCTCAGGCTGCTCAAAGCTGTGTGTGATCCAGAGCCACCTGTAACTTCAGCATTCTTTTGAATCAGCCTCCCCCCTTTTCTTTATGAGCCCGTGATACTTGCCTTATCTTGGTTCCTGTCTCAGTTCTACACAGAAATTTTGTTCATCATATTTCCTGTTTGCCTGAGGCCCACCCTTGTCTCTCAGGCTAACTCTACATCTCAGTTCATTTGTGTCTTCCTCAGGGAGAGCTTCCAGACTTTCCCCTACTGTGTGTATTTGTAGCACTATTTACCTTCTTCATATACTTGTATGGTTGTTACTTTATTTTTGTGATTCTTTGATGTCTGTCTGTCTGTCACCTCCACCACAAATTGAAAACTTTATTAGAGAAAACCATGTCTCTTTCTTGTTTGCCATTGTATCCCAACTGAGGTGATGAATAAATATTTTCTAAATGAATTTATGGCTTTTTTTTCTGACAGAAAATTCTTATATACATAGTTTTTGAAAATCACTTCTCCAGTTGTGGATTTCATCCCTGGATTAAATCAGGACGTGGGGCACTGTGTATTGAACAATATTACTTTATTTCTTCAATTAATTGCTTTTTCTCTATGGGACTGTGCACCATGTTTTTCACATTGGAGCATGCTATAAGTCATAAGCTATTGAGTTGACTATATGGACACTATCTATAGTATCCATTGTGCCAGATAATAGTGTCTTCATGAAAATTTAGGACAAATATTTCTCTGATCTCAATCCCACAAAAAAATTGTGATTCTCTTGAATAAGCAGTCTGGGTTTTTTGTCCTGGGAGCACTTTTGTCTTACACCAAATCCTTGTTTCTTGAAATGCAGAGCCAAGTTTGCAGCTCACATCTAAGAATTAGTCCAGGGTTTTAGCATGACCCTCTGAAAACTTATCTTAATCTCAGCATCATCTTAATCTTTAGAATTTTAACTGATTTATATATTTTATACTTTGTTCAATAAAAGGCTCTATAGTTAGCTTTCAAGGAAGAATGAAACTCCATCACAGCTTTCTTTTTTCTTTTTTTCTTTTTTTATCTTTGCTGAGTAAGAAATGAGTTTAGTGTGTTTCTATGTGCTGAAAGGGGAGAGAATAACAGGAGAATGAAAAGTGTATTACATAGTGGGAGGAATTCTAGGTGTTAAGTTATGATTGATCCATTTAGGAACTAGAAATTCTTCCCTTTTTTCCTGCTTATTTCACAAAAGCACAGGCATTGCTTTATAGAGATAGTTTGAAGTTTGTGAGAGTTGTCTGTGATGCTCAGGGATCTATAGTTAAAACTTTTGTGTACACATGCTGGGGAACTAGGCAGAGTTTTATTTTAACTGCCACTGCCCCACCCCTTAGTCCTACCCACACAGAGCAGCAGTTACAGGTTCACTGCTATGTGGGTTATGATCTCTGTGGAAGTTGTTATCAGAGACCTTGCTTGGTATTTAGCTTGACTAAATATCAGAATCCCTTTGTTTTCCTTGTGTTGCAAAATAAAATTTTGTGCCATTTGATGAAATAGCATCTGTGCAGTAGCATGTCTGACTCTGGAGACCAGGCATTGGAGGAGAAGTAGGAGCAGCCACAACTATTATAAGGAGAAGCTGGAAGGCATTTTAGAGTGATAACTGAAGAATCTCTCACTTTGACCAGATCTTAAGACTCCTTCAGAGTCCACTTTTGATGGCCACATTCTCTTTTCTTTTAGTTTGAGTATAGATCGGTCAACTTCCCGTGTGGCATTCATTACTCCGTGGGCAGCAGGATCTAGGGCTACGCTATTACCTACAATTACTTGGAGCAATGACTTTAGTTTGTTGTACTGCTAGGGCTTTACAGTATTATTTACCTTTACAGTCAGTGTTAGTAACTTTTTGGGGGGGAATACATAAACCAGTAACAATCATTTATTATCATTAGTCATTTATTATCTGTGTTTTTACAGAATTGTATGTTCCATGCTTTTATTTTTATTTATTCTTTAATTCTCTGTTGTTGAAAGTATTATATCTGTCCCCTTTTCCCACATTGACTTGTCCCAGCCTGTCCCCACCCTCCAGCCCAGACCTTCAATGTTAGTAGCACATTTTTTATAAATTTCCAAGTTATATGTCTCCCATAGTTGAAAATGGAGCCCTCGTGATTCTAGCATAAAGGGAATAACTTTTTTCCTCCAGAGAAATCACTGTCTTTTTAGATACTCCCAGAGAAGCATGGCCTCCTGGAGGACATGGGAAAGAACTATCTATAAATGTCTAATTATTACATGTTACATATAAGTGTTACTTGTATAGGTAAATTAAATTTTGATGACGCAAATATGAGTAAGCATGTCGATTCAGGAAATGACTAGAAGAGCCACATTCAGTTGTAAAAACAAAAATTACTTGTACCAAGTCCCATTCCTGAAAGAATATGTATTTGGGTTGAGGCTTTGACAAATGCTAAGATTGGCTCAAGGAGTAAAACAAGCCAAGTAAAAATTGCCATGGCTTTAGATTGTAAAAAAGGATAAGCTGAGTTTCAACCAACAGATACATTTCAGGTGTCAAAATATATTGGATAAATGATAAAGGCAAAAATGCTTTGGAGGCTATAGATATCCAGATTTTACCGCTGGTGGTTTGTAAAGGGAAATGTTTTCTGAAACAAATACAGCAAGCCACTTAGGACATAAGTGTTCAAGGGCCAGTTAGGGATAAACATAAAATCGCAAAGACATGCCAGGTAGCTCTTCCATGGCCCCAGTATTCCTTAAGGGGGAGTACCTAGTATGGTAGAAAGTTGGGTCAAAGCTTAATCAAGAGGGTCCCATATGAGCTATACAGGTTGAGGGAGAAGATCGGGGAAGGTGCAGGCAAAGCCTAGGAAACTCAAGCAAGTTTTCTGTGAAGCCTGCTGACAAGTTCAGCCAGTTCATTACTTACATAGGGCATTCTCAATCAGCATTGTTAGCTCCTCATGTCCCTCAACCAGCAGGAGAATACTGACCCCCAAGAGGCCAGAATGTCATAGGTGACATGAGAAACAGTTTCCATACTGTAGCTAAGCAGTTTTTTTAGCCTGAGCGGTGGTGTAAGGCACTGGCAAGGTGGATGACAACCTGCCTTAAAGCAGCCTCCATAAAGCAGGGATGTGGGTAGGAGTCTTACAATGGCACCTCCAGGACCTCCTGTCTTCCATACTCTGGAGGATCACAGGGTGCTCCGCCAAGGCTCAGGTCACCTGTGGTTGGGCCTGACTGTATAGAATGTGGAGACGGGAAGAGCAGCTCACCTGCCTATCATCCTTAGGAAGGGAGAGAGGACGTTGGATCAGGACATAGTTTCAAACACTTAGGAAATTTGTGTTCTGTTGGTCATAGGATAAGCAGTCTATTCTAATGTCTGCTCCCAGGCTGTGAAGAGGTCCTGGATATCCTCTCACAGTCGCTTGGGATATTCTGGGAGATGTTCTTATGATCATACAACTTATCCCAAGAAGCTCATATTCATGAGTAGTGTCTGTGTAGTATCATCCATCAGGAGTACCAGTAACGCCTTTTAGTGAGAATTTTGTATTTCTTCCAAATATACAGCTTCTGACCTATAGTTTGTAACAGGAGTCTCTAGGCAGCATGAAGAAGCAGAAACTGCCTGTGGAGGTAACACTGAATGGCTCTAGTTCATTTATTTTACTAGTCAACAAAACCAGAATGGAAAAAAGTAGATTCCTCTATCGAGGCACTTCAGTTTATGATAATTTAGTGAATAATGACCTCAAAATAGGAACATATCAGGGGCAGTAAGAGCATTGACCAATTCGTCTTTAGTTTATTAGTACACCACAGTATGCTATGATTTCCTCCAGTTGTCTTCAATCCACATATTTAAATCAGGAGATAAACCTTTTTTATGTGATTATAATTTTTTTAAATGACAGCTTTATTGAGACCGAATTCACCCATTTAAAGTATTCACTGATTTTTGCCGAAACCGGTTTGGCTCAATGGTAGAGCGTCGGTCTGTGGACTGAAAGGTCCCAGGTTCGATTCCAGTCGGCATGTACGTTGGTTGCAGGCACATCCCCGGTAGGGGGTGTGCAGGAGGCAGCTGATCGATGTTTCTAGCTCTCTATCTCTCTCCCTTCCTCTCTGTGAAAAATCAATAAAATATATTTTAAAAAATAAAAAATAAAAAAATAAAGTATGCACTGATTTTTAGGATATTCAGAGTTGTATAACCATTACCACTGTCTAATTTTAGAACATTTTTATCATTCAAAAAACAAATGCTGCTGGCCATCTTGTGGTGGCCATCTTGTGTCCACATGGATGGCAGGATCTTTGACCACATGGTGGCAGCCATCTTGTGTGTTGGAGTGATGGTCAATCTGCATATTACTCTCTTGTTGGGTAGGATAGAAGCCTGGTTCATAGGTGAGGGCCAGCTGGTTTGCCCTGCAGGGTGACCCAGATCAGGGTGGAGGTTCCCTTGAGGTGTGGGGTGGCCTGGGCGAGGGGCCTGCGGTGATTTGCAGGCTGGCCATGCCCCATGGCGACCCAAGTGGAGATTCTGGCATATGGGATTTATTTATCTTCTACAGTTGAAACTTTGTAGCCTAGAGTGGAGCCAAGCCTTCTGCTTGCTCCATGGCAGCAGCCATTTCTGTTGGGATTTATGTATCTTCTGTAATTGAAGCTTAGTAGCTTGGAGTGGAGGCCACGGCAGGGCTTCAGAAGCATGGCTTCCTCCATCGCCAGGGGCAACCCTAGCCTCCTGCTCTTTCCAGCTCCGTGACTGCCACCATTTCTGTTTGGATTTATTTATCTTCTATAATTGAAACTTTGTATTCTTAAGTGGAAGCATAGGCCGGCAAGGGCAGGCGGAAAGCTTGGCTTCCTCCATTCCCAGGGAAACCCATTCTTCCCTCCTGCTCTCTGTGGCCACAGCCATCTCGGTTGGGTTTATTTGCATATTTGCTCCTGATTGGCTTGTGGGCATGGCTGGTGGGTGTAGTGGAGGTATGGTCAATTTGCATAATACTCTTTTATTAGGACTGTTTTTAGCTGTCTAAGGTCCCTAAGTTAAAAACCCCTTCCTGGAGTTATTTTAGGTATTTTTGTGGATGGTAACTATTGTAATACTTTGGGATGGTACTGCATTCATGCATTTATTTTGTGAGAATAATCTTAATCTAAATCAGAAGTTGACAGACTGTGGCTGCTGAGACTGCTTCTTACATTTTTTAAGAGTTGTTAAAATAAAAGGAAAATTTTGCAACAGAAACCATATGTTGCCTGCAATTTTAAAATATTTACTATCTGGTCATTTACAGAAAAAGTTTGCCAACCCTGATATAAGTTAAAATAATTTAAATTCTTTTCACCTGCTTATTTTCTTTGGGAAATGTTCCTGTAAGATTTGTTTTAGAATGGACATTTGAAAATTTTCATTGTCTTCTACAGAGAAGATGGTGAATTAGAAGATGGTGAAATTGATGATGCAGGATTTGAAGAAACACAACAGGAAGCAGAAGAGGATGATAAACAGAAAAATGAGAAAGCCTACAGAAAATCAAGGAAAAAACACAAGAAAGAAAGAGAAAAGAAAAAATCCAAAAGGAGAAAACGTGAGAAACATAAGGTTAGTTAGAATCTACTTTTTCAGTAAATTTTTATGAAATATACTGAAAATTAGGAAGAATAAATCATTGCTTATTTTGTTATAAGACATGGATTATATCTTTTTATTTATGTGATTAATGTATTTTAACATGAGTATCTTAAAGATTTAAAAAATAATTTTTAATTCAAATTAAAATAAATCTTTTTATTGATAGTTGATGAAAGTTTGTAGAATGCTGAAACTTAGGGAATGAAAGTTTCATTCTGTACAGATACAGATTAACAGCATTGGCCTTGTCCATCCACTTATTGATTTATTTACAGGTATCATGTGGTTGTTGTGGAAGTCTCTGTGTAATGTGCTGGGGGTTATAGTAACAAGTGTTCTTTATAGAGATTGCATTGAAAAGGGAAGGAGAGAGGCAGTGAACCCAGGAAAAACAAATGCTATTAAAAAAAAACAGTAAACTGCTGAACAGATACGTGAGCTGGGGTGGAGAAGAAAGGAAAACTGTACTGACAGAGAACCCAGGTAGTTTTTGTAACTCTGAACTTTCCCCATAAAAACAAAGCCATTAGGATATTGTCAAAGCCAAAAAGTTATTAACAATATCTACAAAAAATGAACTAATAAGATATCCCCTCAAATGTCAAAAGTACAAATGGATAAGACTAACCCACAAATAGCAACTGTGTAATGAAGCAGAGGGAAGGTAAAAGGAACTTCCAGAAAACAGACTGCCAACGGGTGTTTCAAATGGCAGAGTCCCCCGTGAACCTTGTTGAGGGCACCATTCTATTTCCAGTCAGGGCCGATAGATGTTTCTCATCGATGTTTCTCTCTCTCCCTCTCCCTTCCTCTCTCTGAAATCAATAAGAACTTTTTTTTTTTTTTTTTAATTCAAGTCTTTTTTTCCCAAGGTAAAAATTCTTTACTCCAAGAAGACACTTCAGAAATATAAAAGTAAAAAGAAACCACCTAAAATTAAACTAACTAGAGTAACCACTGTTAACATTTTGATATATTTCCTTCAAATCTTTTTTCTTCTGTGATTTTTCCCCTTAATGTTGGAGACATACTGTTTAATTGATGTTACATTTAGTACACTTACTAATATTATAGATAGACATTTTTATGTTACTCTAAAATCGTCCAAAATACCATTTTAATTGATCGCTATATTGTTTAGTAAATCATTCTCTTCCTATTGGACATGGAGGTCATTTGTGGTAAATCTTGAAGGATAAGTGGGAATTAAGATAGTTGGCCAAAGAAATCCAGAGAATACAAAAGCAAAAATTGTGAAAAGGATTGCATGTTTGGGGAAATCACTGAAGTCCCTAAATTCTTTCTGTCACTATTTGAATATTTAAGGGGTTCACCAAGTGGTTTCCTATTAATTTGTTCTAGGTTTATATGTTTTTGCCCTTTCCACTCACCATGATATGATGTAATGTTTTTTGTAAAGAGTTCTATAAAAAACACAATAATTTAGACTTGAACTTTAGTACTTACTAATCAAGTTCAGCATATTGAAAGAAATAAACTGCCAGTGTATAATAAGTAAAATAACAAAATTAAAGGAACACTTTCAGAGACTTTGAACAGATACCAACAGTACCCAAAAAAGTAAGAAAAAGTATAACATCCTTTTCACTTAAAATTCTAATAACTTTTAAGTAGCATTTCCAGCTATTTAAATGTAGACCAATTGCTAATTCCAGGTTAATGATTACTTCTTAGTACTATCCTAGTGACCCTATTTCGTGCACATTAAAAAGGAATAAATTAGAGGAAAATTTTTAATATTGCTATTTGCCCTTTCTGTATAATAGAAATGAAAGAAAATAAGTAAAATGTATATGAAAATCTTTTTTCTTTTTTTTTTTTTTTAGAAATTGTACACATACTTGAAGAATGATATTTGTCACTTTATCAATTACTGGTGATTTCTGTTTCACTTTTCAGTTTTATGGGTTGGATTTATTTTATAATTTAGAATGTTTTAGAATCTTTTAGCTTCAGGATACTTATACAATAGAATAAAAACTCTAAAGCTATTTTAGGTAAAAATAAATTAATTCATACGCTATGCATGTTCTAGAAACCTTTTTGGTGACGAGAAACCAACTTTATTTCTTTTAAGAATCTTATATCTAAAGTTTCTTTAGAATATAGAGATTTAGTATTTCCTGTTTGAAGTCCTTGGGCCAAAAGTATGATGAGGAAAATGCTGCCATGAAGTCCCTGAGATGAGGGGAAGATATGCTTTCCCTCAGAAAATTTTAGAGAATTTTTTGGGGGGTGGCCTTTGGAACAAGAAATTTTTAATTAATACTTTAGAACCTACTAGGATAATGTAATCTATTAGTTAGCCCCTCTAACTGAAATAAGCTTATCTAGTTACTAGTTAAATATTCTTTAATTTGCAAGTAATGTATTTATTTTTTCTTCTTTTAGCATAATTCTCCATCTAGTGATGACAGTTCAGACTACAGCTTTGATTCAGATGTCGGACATACAGAAAGTTCCCACAAAAAAAGAACTGGTTTCTACAGGGATTATGACATTCCATTTCCTCAGGTATTGTCTTTTTTATTATAATAAAATACACATAACATAAAATTTACAGTTTTAACCATGTAAACATATACAGTTCAGTAGTATTAAGCATATTCACAATAATACATTTTGAGAACTTTTCATTATCCCAAACAGTAACTGTGTTTCCATCTATATATGTAAAAGCCTAAGTAACCATTCCAGTTTGACCACTCAACTGGTAGCTATAACACACACTGGCCACCAGGGGGCACATGCTCTAACCAGTAGATTATTTTGCTGCTGGGGTCCAGCCAATTGTGACTGGGCCAGACAGGCCAGACATGCCCTGGAGCCCTCCTGTGGTCCCTCTCTGGCCCTGGTCATGCACTGGTAGGGTCCCTCAGCCTGGCCTGCACCCTCTTAAATCAGAACCCCTTGGGCATGTCAGAGAGCTGCAGGCCAGGCCAAAGGACCCCATCCATGCACGAATCTGTGCACTGAGTCTCTAGTTAAGCAATAAAACCTCATTAGCTCTCCCCTAGCTCCTGATAACCACTGTTCTACCTTCTATCTCTATGAATTTTCCCATTCTAGGTACCGTATATAGGTGGGTTTATACAGTAATTGTTTTTTTTATTAAAAAATTTTAAAGTTCATTCATGATGCAGCACAACATATGTCAGAATTTCATTTCTTTCTAAGGCTAAATAATATTGCATTGCATGCATATACAGAGGATTATTAATTATATATTAATTCCTCTGTTGATGACCACCAGGATTGTTTTAACTTTTTAATACTGCTATGAACATGAGTCTAGTTATAGGAATGGAGTTTCTGATCATATGACAATTCTGTGTTTAATTTTCTGAGAAACCACCGTCCTGTCTCCCACAAAGGCTTCATCGTGTTACATTCCCACCAAAAATGCATGAGGTTTTCTGATTTCTGCACATCCTTGTCAAACTTGTTATTATCTGTGGGTTTTTCTTTTTATAATAGCTTTCCTAATGGGTATGAAGTAGTATTCATTGTAGTTTTGAAGTACTGCTTCTTAAAAAGGGAAAAAATTAAACTTTCAATTTTATTCTTTACTTTCTGATATTTTGCAAAGATATTTTGCAAGATATATGCTTTAAAATACACTATGTATTATTGTGCTTAGGCTGCCGTAAGAAAATACTACAGACCTGGTGGATTAAACAACCCAAGTTTATTTTCTTGCCGACTGGGGGCTGGAAGTCTGAGAGCCAGGTGCCAGCAGGGTGGTTTCCTCTGGGGCTGAGGCAAGGGTCTGTGTAGGTCTTTCTCCTTTTGTCTGGCCACCTTCTTGCTATTGTGTCCTCACATGGTCATCCCTCTGTGCATCACACAACCTGGTATCTCTCTGTGTCTCCAAATTTCTTCTTCACCAGTCGTAGTGGGTCAGGGTCCATCCTAACAGCGTAATCACCATTTTAATGGCCTGATCTCCAAGTACAGTCACATTGCGAGATGCTGGGGTTAGGACTTCTACATATAAATTTTGTGACATCTACCTCTTTAAGTGCAAAAATTATTTGAAGTGTTTTAAATACAAAATATTTTAAGACATCATAATAAACTTTATTTATAATATATATGTACATATATATATATCTCCTATCTAATAAAAGAGTAATATGCAAACAATAGCACATTTGTTTTAAATGACTCATTTTCTTAAACAATATAGTTATTGTCATTATTATCAACTATTATATATCCTTAGAGATGCAAGAATTTTTGTTTCAAGAACTCCAAGAAATTAAGAAAAACGATATAACATCTACAAAATTACAGGCCAAAAGTAGAATATATATTAACACTAGAGGACTTAATATATCTTCCCCTGCTGGTCCCTTATTTCATGTTGACAGAAATTGCCAAGGGGCCAGCTTCTGTTTGGCAGAAACAAGACATGCTAGCAGTGTAGATGGCCTAGTAATCAGCCAGCATAGTGGTCAGATAAACTGTATGCTGTGGCAGAATTTAATAGTTTTTCTCATTTCTTTTATTTTTTTGCTGTTGGGTTTTAAAAAACACTTGCTGGATCCTTGCTGGTGTGTTTTGTTCATTCGTATGATGAACATGTGCAGCCTACGGAGACTTTCTCCTAGGACCTAGAGAATGAATGGGGCTGCTTGTGGCCAGTCTGGGCGCTCTGACCTTCAGGAAGCCAGGAGACTCTTCCACTGCGGAAGGAGCCCTGAGACAGGATGTTTGCCATTGTGAAAACTAGGGAGAAGATAAAGTGAAGGCTAGGAATAATTCTATTTTAAAAACTAGGACTATGAAGATTATTTTTGAGAAGGCCATGACAAATAAGAGAATTGAATTAATATTAAGACTTAAAAGTTTTTATGATAAACATCTAATCTCCAGAGAAAAATTAGTACTCACCTATTAAAAGTAATTTTTAGTCATAAAACATTGAATAAAATATTGAGGCATCAGTGTTATTACATTTTTATAAATAGAAATGTGGATACCATTCAACTAATTAATCTAACTTAATTTTAAAAATTATTTTGTTTTATTTCATTGGCTTTAAAAAAAATCAGAAACCATGCCTTTTGGCTACCATTTTGATTTCTTTTCTGAATTTCTGAAGTGCTAGACTTGAGAAATTTATAAATTTTAAAATTAAAAAAAAATTTAAAATTTTAAAAATACTGCTTAAAAATGAAAAATCTAATACAATGTTTTTAGTACTTAAAATTTATGAGCTAATTGATTTTCTTTATTGTTAATTACATATTTTCTTTTATTTCTAATTATGAACTTAATATTTTCCTGAATTTTATTAAAAACTCATAGTCACATATTGGTATTCTGGCATGGGCAGTATTTTTATATCACAGTTAAAATGTATAAACTGAGTTTATTTGGATTGTAATTAAAATTTTTTTTGCTTATAATAAAAATAAATTGACAGAAGACGTGATAGACCTAATAAAATGAATAGAGGCAGGCTTGAATACTGTCATTAAATAAACTTCTAGGACTAAAATGTGTTGTTTTCACATGCTTTAGTAAAGAAGCAATAAAGTTAATAAGGTGTATTGTCATAAATAATTCTTAATGAGCAGTTTATAATATATCTACCATTTTTAGGGAAATAATTTATTTTTCAATATTAGACCTCTGATACAAATATTTTCTTAGAAAAATGTCTAAACATATCATTATTTATTCAATATAACATGTAGTTTTGGAACTTTTCAATGTTAGAACAATATATATGTTTTTTCTACCTCTCCCCCAAGTTATTTTTTCCTTATTTTCAAAAAGACTTTTTCTGGGTGTTTTTTGTTGTTGTTTTTTGTTTTGTTTTTTTTGAGAAAGAACTCATGTATGACAGCAATTCGCGTAAGTATCCTATATGTACAAATGTTGAGATATGGGGCATGGAAAGCAAAAGACATCTCAGCAAGGATCTTTGAACATTATGAAATTTAATAATATCAATTTACTTTTTAACTTATTTTTAAATGGTGTCCTAGCTCAATACTAATCAAGGGCAGAACTAATAACTCTCCTTCTTTCTTCCAACTTTCGGGGGGAGAAAAGAGGCCTTATGTTACTATCAATTCCTGTATGTGACTGAAAAATCCTAACAGTGAGTTGTCCATTTCCACTTAGCATGGGCACATATCAGGAAGCTACGTGACATCAAGGAGGACTCAATATAACAAAAGATTTAAAAGTAAAGAATATGGTGAGTACAGTACCTACAGTGATGACAACTTTGGTAACTACAGTGACGACAACTACGGTAACTACAGTCAGGAAACAGAAGAAGATTTTGACAGTCAGCTCAAACAATACAGACAAGCTAAAGAACCCTCCAGTATTGCTTTAGGATCATCATTTTTTAAAGAACCAGGGAAAAAACAAAGAATGAAAGGATTTCAGCAAGGTAAGTTTTAAATTGTCAATCTGTTTTTGAATGTAACAACCTTATTAAAATAGGTAGCTGTGGAGTGAAAAATTACATTTCTTAGCCCTTTCTCAAGATCAGTTTATTCATTTTTATTTTATTTTGTAGGCCTTGAGGACAGAAATCTATAAATATTTCAATCTGTATGAAATGTTAATATTTGAATTCGAAAGATACCCTAATATTTTAAAAGTATATAAAAGTATAAAACAATTTTCCTGTTATGTTTTTCTCTGCAATATATTACTATACTGAAAAAAAAAAAAATAACCTACCTTTTTCTGTTGTCTCTGATGCTCTAAGTATTTATATACTTTAGACCAGTAAAGACAGAGTACTGGAAAGCTATTCTTTCTTTGTTTATCCTCACCTGAGGATATTTTTTCTATTGATTTTTTTAAAAAGAGTGTAAGGGAGGATGGGGAGAGAGAGAAACATCAATGTGAGAGAGACACATCGATTACTTGTGCGCCCCAACCAGGTCAGGAATTGAACCTGCAACTGAGGTGCATGCCTTTGACTGGAATCGAACCCACAACCCGACGCTTTAACCACAGAGCAAGACTGGCTAGGGCTGGGAAGCTATTCTTTTGTTTGGCTTTAAAATATGGTGGTTACCTTTGCTCTGCAAAGTTGTACTTAGGAATAAGGACATATATCAAGATTGGAAATAAGAACCTAATCTAAAGAAGTTTCTACAGTCATCACCTATTTGTTATATTGAGACACATGGTCCCTGGAAAGATCAGGGTAAGTTACCATAGAAACTGTAGGCCCCATAAAAATGGAACCAAGCTTAAGAAATGTTCGATCAATGTGTTCTGCTCAAGAAAACTAGAGCAAGATGAGGCTGAGGTTAAACAGTGGGCACCCAAACTCTGTGTATCTATCCTTTAATTATTGTTGAGAAAAGCAGTCAGTTACAAGTAAATTTGGTTATTTCTATGGCTTTCTTTATTTCCTAGCAAAATTCCTTTGAAAAATATGAAACTAGGCTTTGCTAAACTAAGGAGAAAGGAATTTGTCTATGCATTTGCTGCCATACTTATAGTCAGTGGTCAGTGGTGTGGAGATAACTCACGTGGGAATAGCCGGAATGTGGAGGCCTCTTCCTGCTGAGGTTTTCCATCAGGCTCTGTCTGTTTGTGCTGTTAATGAACTGAGTGATACCTTTATTTTTGACATTTGTTTTCTCCTGGATTATGGAAGGAGTGTATGACCAAAAACTTTTCCTATGTGTAGACAAGATAACCCAGCAAAGACCAAAGATAAAATTATTTTAATCCCTACTTCCAGAGATAATTACTTGAACATTTTTGGTGTACATTCTTTTAGAATTTTTCTGACAATTATTTATTTTTAATAAGTTTTTATTGTTCATATTATTACAAATGTTCCTTTCCCCCCCCCCCACCATTGCTCTCCTCCACCAGGTTCTCACCCCGCCCTCTGCCCTTTCCCCACTCCCCATTGTCCTCATCCATAGGTGCACAGTTTATGTTGTCTTTTCCCACGCCCCCCCTCCCCCTTTCCCCAAGAATCGTCAGTTCACTCCCCTTCCATACCTCTGATTCTATTATATTCAACAGTTAATATTGTTCATCAGATTTTTTTTTTTAATTTCCTTGGTTTTTAGATTCACTTGTTGATAGTTACGTGTTTGTTGTTCATAATTTTTATCTTTGTTTACTTTCTCTTCTGAAAGAACCCCCTTCAGCAATTCATATAATTCTGGTTTGGTGTTGATGAACTCCTTTAGCTTTTTTTTATTAGTGAAACTCTTTATCTGACCTTCGATTCTGAGTGATAGCTTTGCTGGATATATTATCTTTGGCTGTAGGTTCTTACTATTCATCACCTTGAATATTTCTTGCCATTGCCTTCTGGCCTGCATGGTTTCTGTTGAGAAGTCAGCTGACAATCGTATAGGTGCTCCTTTATAGGTAACTACCTTCTTTGCTCTTGCTGCTTTGAATATTCTCTCTTTGTCTTTTGCTCTTGGAATTTTAATTATGATGTGTCTTGGTGTGGTCCTCTTTGGATTCCTTTTGTTTGGAGTTCTGTGCACTTCCTGGACTTGTAAGTCTAATTCTTTCACCAGGTGGGGGAAGTTTTCTGTCACCATTTCTTTCAGTATGTTTTCGATATCTTGCTCTCTGTCATCTTCTGGGACCCCCATAATTCTGATGTTGGTTCGCTTGAAGTTGTCCCAGAGGTTTCTTACATTATCTTCAATTTTCTGGATTCTCTTGCCTTCTAGCTTCTGTGGAGGAGTGTCTTCTGGCTCTTTATGTTCCAAATCTTTGACTTGATTCTTGCGATCTTCCCTTCTGTTTTTAGGACTCTGTAAAATATTTTTTATTTCAGACAATGTATTCTTTATTTCTTGTTGATCCCTTATCATTCCTTGATGACTCCTTATTAATTCTAGTTGATCTCTTTTCATATCCTCATAGGTCTTATCCATCTTTTCTAGGAAATTCTTGAAAAACCTTAAAGCATAGATTTGAACTCTATATCCAGACGCTTTTTGTCCTCCATGTCTTTCGTTTGTGATCTATTTTGTTGTCTCATTTCGCAGTTACAGATGGGACGGGGTTTCAGGGTGGAGCCTGCAGCTTTGACTTCCGTCAGCCCCGCCCTATGCGGGTCCTTCAGTGCTCGCTGCCGGTGCCTCTGAGAGAAAGGGGCCCTCGATTTTCGCCTGCTGCCAAACAGTCTATGCTCTCCCCCAATGAGCCCGGTATTGGGGTTCAGTTTCGTTGGAAGTGGAGTTGGAGGTGGCAGTCAGAGCAGTCTGGAGCCCCAGTCTCCTTCCCATCAGGGCAATCCCGCAGCACAGCTGACCGTCCCTTCTCTGCACGCAGTGTGTGCGCCTCCAGGACTTCCTTTCGCCACTTCCCAGGGGTTCCGCCTTACAGCCCGGCTCCCTATGGCTGAGCCTGAGTCCCCGGGGTCTGGCCTAGAACTGGGGTTCAGAGCAGTTGGGGGCCCAGCACAGTCAGAGTTTTATCTCCTTTCCGCTAGGGAACGCCCGCCAGGCACTCGGCCTCCCTCCTCTCCGGCTCCGTCCTCTCCGCGCGCCGCGTCTCCATACCTTGGGCTTTTCCAGCTCCTCCGCACCTCCTTCTGGTTTTCTCCTTGCTTCTCGCTGTAGAATTTCCAGTCAGTCAACCTTCCTGTAGTTCTGGGCAATGTCCGTTTTACATTTTAGTTGTATTTTATTGAAATTGTTGTGTGCGGCTGCGGCTAGGTGTTCACCTGGGCGCAGCCATCTTGGATCCTCCCTGACAATTATTTTTAATGAAAACTATTTATACTGAGGTAATTTGTTTTCCACCACTGTTACTTCTTATGTTAATGAGTAGCTCTTAATGCCTGCATTCTGTTCAAAGTAGATATACCATAATTTGTCTAACTAATTGTTAGGTTTGTTTGATAGTAATTATTTGAGATTTAAGTTGCACCCAGTTTTTTAAAATTCTGTGGTTAATCTTGCATATTTATACATATATTAGAAAACATCTTGGCAAACATATTTCTTTTCTTATTTATTTATTTATTTATTTATTTATTTTAATCTTTATTGTTGAAAATATTACATTTGTCCCCTTTTTTCTCCCATAAACCTCTTACAATCCTCCAGGCCCCCAGCCACAGGCCCCAGGCCCCAGGTCTCCACCAATGTATTGCAAACATATTTCTTAAGAATAAAATCTAAAATGTAGAATTGAATCAAAGGACATAGCCACATATTTGAAGATTTTTTTATTCATTTAGCAAGGTGATATCTAAAAAAGTGATGTACCTATTTATAACATCTCTGTTAGTGTGTGAAAATGCCATACTCTCCAAGTCCCTACACACAATGTTCTTTGAGGTGAAAATCAGTATGTTATTTTTTAATTTTAATTTATTTTAATGAGATAAAACTTTTCCCCACGTATTTATTGGCTATTTTATAGATTTAAGATCATTAGAAGATGTATTAGTACAGTATGACTTTGATAAAATAAGAAATCATTTTGTATTTTAACTTCCCACCCTAGTAAATACTTTTTGCTATTTGGCTATCTTTATAGATGCTTTTAAATAGCAAGTTTTTCAAAAGTAAAAGACAAGTCGCCCAGCTAGCAAGGCTCAGTGGTTGACCTAACCTATGAACCAGGAGGTCACAATTTGAATCCAGGTCAGGGCATATGCCCAGGTTGCAGGCTCAATCCCTGGTGTGGGGTGTGTAGGAGGTCATCTCTCGTGATTCTCTCTCATCATTGAAGTTTCCATCTCTCTCTCTCTCTCCCTTCCTCTCTGAAATCAATTTTTAAAATTATATTTTTTAAAAAGTAAAAGACATAAAAGTCTTATTTGAAGATATATGTGTTATGTACTAAAAATTATCAATAGAAACAATTCGCTATAAATTAACCACTAATACCTACAATGTCTTACATAGAGATGAGTATAATATTTAATTCTCTGAAAAACTGAAAGCCTTGTTAATTGCTTTTTCTAAGGAAAATTGAAAAGGATGAAACTGGATTTGACTTCTCCATCCATGTACATACTTGTTCTTTGTCTTCCTTAATGTTGTTAACATCCCTTAAGAAACAAAAGAGGCCTGGCGTGGTGGCTCAGTTTGTTGGAACATCATCCTGTACACAGAAAAGTTGGGGTTCAGTCCCCAGTCAGGGCCTGTATGGAAGGCAACTGCTCAGTGTTTCTCACATCAAAGTTTCTCTCCCTTCCTCTGTCTAAAAAAATCAGTGAAAACATATTCTCAGGTGAGGATTAAAAAACAAAAGTATAAGAAGCAGTGCCCAGAAAGTTTTAAAATGTAAAGATTGAATTAATTTTTTCATTGAATTTAGAGGAGAAAAATGCACTGTACATTCTAGACTGTTAAAAACTAAGGTGTTGCACTGGCTGGTGTCCTCAGTGGGTAGAGCATCGGCCACACACTGAAGGGTCTCAGGTTCGATTCCTGGTCAAGGGCAGACCTGTGTTGCAGGTTCCATCCTTGGTTGGAGGTAACCAAGGAATATGTCTCTTTCACATTGGTTGATGAATCCTATCTATCTATCTATCTATCTATCTATCTGTCTATCTCCCTATTTATCTCCCTCTTCTTTCTTTTTCCCCTCCCTCCCTCCCTTCTTTCCCTCCTTTCCTTCCACTCTCTCTAAAAGCACTGGGGAAAAAATATCCTCAGGTGAGGATTAACAACAACAAAAAAAAAACACCAAACAGCTGTTTCTAATAAACTAATATATTGACAGGTGTGCTGTTTTTCTATAGTACTTGAAGTACATTTTAACTTTTTTTAGGTACTGAACAGAGGCTTAAAAGTTTTAATGTTGGTCGTGGACGAGGTTTGCTGAAGAAAATCAAACGCAAAGACCGTGGGGGAAGAGTCAGTAAAGGACCCAGTATGTATTCAGGAATGGATGACTTTCACGAGGTACTGAGAGTTTATACATAATGAGGAGATTAGCTTAACCTATTTGGCTACTAATAAAGCATTCGATTTTAATGCTACTTTTCTAGTAAAATGAATCATTCTTAGTTCAGATCAAATGAGTACAAATAAATTCCAAAAAAGTAATTGTCTTTTAATTAGTCATGATTCTAATATAGAGATCCAAATTTAGGTGACTTTGAAATAAAACTGGTATGTTTCAAAGCAGTTCAAAATAGCAGTGATATATTTGAAAAGCAAATATATGTTTTGTTAATTCTCTGTTGGGCTTTCCTTTCCTAGTAGTCATCTACGCCAGAGGCAAATGGCAATAAAATGGTAATAGCTCAATATGTATCGGGCCAAGAAGAGATTAGTAAATTAGCTAACTGAAGTTAAAAGCATTAAAAGAGAAGAAAAGGAGATATAAATGGTTGGAAAGATGAATTTATGAACTACCTATCTATGATAGATATCAAATACATATATGTTAACTTGAACTCAGATGTGTACATTTCAACTCTAGCTACTTTCTATAGTCTGTATTCTGCCTCAGGTCCAGTGAGGTCTGACTGAATTCACAGATCAAGGGTGGGTTATAAGGCTGCAACCTTAGTGAGAGCAAGAGGATAGCAATATATTGTAATTTAAAATGCTTGATTTTCTGATCTTTGGGCTTAAAGATAATGAGTAAAGATTTCTTAATATGCACTCCTTAATATACTACGTAGGGCAATGGTCGGCAAACCATGACTCGTGAGCCACATGCGGCTCTTTGACCCCTTGAGTGTGGCTCTTCCACAAAATACATGCAGGCACACACGTACAGAGCAATTGAAACTTCGTGGCCCATGCGCAGAAGTCGGTTTTCCCCCTGGGTGAGTCTATTTTGAAGGAGTGGTATTAGAACACTCAAGGGGCCAAAGAGCTGAATGTGGCTCTCGAGCTGAGGTTTGCCGACCACTGACTTAGGGAAATGTTAGTAGGTGTGGCCTTAAAAAGGAAGTTGAGGCCCAGATAAATTTGTGAAACTCTGCACATACTACTTTTCCCTTAGGGATTCTCAGTCAGTATTGACATATTACGGGCTCTGGGCAGATTAGGCACAAATAAGCTCGTTCATGGTCCGTGGAATAGTAACTTTGAAACAAGCCTAGGATTTCTGGGTGATTCTAACCTGCCTGTCCATCTTCTATACCAGTTGATCTCCAAAATGTGCTGCACTCCCTAGACCAAATTAGTATGAATATTTTCTAAGTAAGTTTTACATGCATTACCTACACCCTGTACCTGGGAAGAAATAGCTTCCAGGAAAGCATGTCTTCAAGCAAGTTGCTGCCTGTCTTTGTGAGCTTCAGTTTGCTAAAATGAGAATACATGCAGAATTAACTGTAAGGGCCCCTTTGAGCACTAACATTTTAAATGTTTACAGATCTGGCCTACAACTAAAAGATTCTTTGTCATGTAATAGAAAATCAGAATAAATTCCTTTTCAGTCATCATATTTAGACTATTATTTTTTATATATTGAGATTAAAATATGTCATCGACTGTCCGTTTATGTCATGAGAGATTTCTTTTTGTGATCTTGGGAACAAGGGTGAGAGTGCTTATGTTCAGACCCATCCAGGTTTGGGTAGACATGCTGAGTGGCCGGCATAGATCCACTTTCATCCTAGTCTTCTCAGGAATTATGAGAGCCCCAGAGGCCAAATGAGTTCAGGAGTACCTGCATATCTGCACTAATTTTCTTGAAAACTCAAGGGTACAGAATAAGCAAACTTTTCCTGGATTTTAAAGACTTATTACTTATTCTGTTGGCCATAAAATTCTTAAAAATTGTTTAGACTTTATAGTAGCTATTAAATTTTCTATAAATACGTCTTCTTTTCCTGGTAGATCTTTCCAATTCCCCTTCCTTATACACTTTTAAAAATCTTTTATGCTCTTGTTCCTTGTACCAATATAACACATGCTTTAGGGTAAATTTAAATGACCCAGTAGTGGGTTGGGTTTTCTTCTCTCCCTCCACCTTTCCCTTCTCTCTCTCTTTCTTAAGTGTTTGTTTTCTTGAGAGATGCATGAGTTAGTACAGAGCTATTAATGTGCCATGTGACTTTTGGTAAATCACTAAATTCTCTAATCTGCAGTTGTCATTATCTGTCCAGTGAGGGTGATAAACTGGCGACTTCTGCCATACTTTCAGCTTTTACTTAATAAGAAGAAATTTGTGGTCCTTCTGTAGGCTCAAACTTAAAAAATCAGATTTTCTGGGCACTTTATTTTATGCTAAAATTGTGTATGTTAAAGTTGCTTACATTTTCTAGAATACCTTGATTATAGTTAGATTTCTCATAGTTATCTATACGGAGATAAAATTCTACTCAGTATATTTAAGCAGAACTAAACTAGAAAATGAAACAAAAATTACTATCATCTATTAAAACACAGAGGTATATCATTAAAAACTAACATAGACTGACAGAAAGAGACAAAATGAGGGTACATACAGTATTAAATTAATAAAGCCTAGTAACTACTTAGTGCATTTTTAAGGGGTTCTTTGATGATAAATCACTAGATATTTTTACTGTTTAATTTCAGAGTATATTTCTCAGGTTGGCTCACTGGCTTTGCATTAATGAACTCTCTCAGTTGTCTGTTTCATTATAGCCATGATTCTTTATACAAATGGCATATGTGAGCTGGTCATTTATACCTACTTGTTCTAACCAGAAATAGAAAACGTTTGTAAGTCAAATTTACATAGATATTTTCAGTGATATGTAAGAGTAAAGTACTCACAATTTTATTGTTCTTTCCTAGGGCAATGTAAGTGTAATTATATTTTTTAAAAGAACCTCTAGGATTATGTTTTCTTAGTATTTTGCTTTTTAAAAGAATTTTTACAGTAAAATGGATAGTTCTGCTGTGAGCATTGAAGATCAAGTGCAAATCTAGCCATCTGTTGCTCCAAGTGTTTGCTTTGAGACAACTTCCTGTTTTAGTAAAATGTGCAACATTGTTCTCTAGTAAATTGAGGGAAAACTAGAATCAAATCAGGAGAGCAAATAGTCACTGCATTTCTACAGTGCACTGGGCACACGCATGCGAGGTGCTCACTGAACAGTGCTACGTCATGGCCACATGAGTGGTGTCTTTAGCACGATCAAGAACCATCCCCTGTCATGATTCAGTCTTCTTATACTCACAGAAGTCAAGTTGGCGCCTGAGAACAAAGGAAAACATAGGGTTGTGAGATTTGCCATCATACACTATTTTTCTTAATTTTTTTTTTAATTTATAAATTAAAGATAATACATCCTCACTGAGGATTTTTTTTTCTCTAAAGAAAGTACAAAATAATTAATTTTTAAGGGATTCATCTAGAGACATACTATTAAATGTGGGGTTATATTTTTATTATAAAATTGTGATTTGTTTTAGATGTGTAGAATGTTTCTAGGGTTGTTTGGTGTGGTAGGGTTTTGTTTGTTTGTTTTTTACTATGTAAGTAATTCTGCTGTTGTTATATTTATGAATAAATCTTTGTGTGCCTTTCTGACAATTCCTTTAGAATAATCCTATAAAGTACAAATTCTGTGTCAAACATGGAAATTCTAAGTCTTTTATAACATACCTATCAACACTATATTTTATTCTTTCTTTGCCAAAATTGAGTGTTATTGTTAATTTTCAAGCTCTTCATGATTTTATGCTTTAAAATGTAGTTTTGCATCCTCCTTAACATAGAAATAGGGCTCTTTGCAACTCTAGTAGCATAAACAGTTCACTAGAAGCATCTCTCTCCAATAAATGAGTAACCTCAGAATGTCCCATCTTGTCACTTTTAATAGTCAGTTTGAACTGCTTTCCAGATTCATTAGACTGTACAATTTAATAACTATGTAATATATGTT
Organism: Pipistrellus kuhlii; assembly: GCF_014108245.1. Lineage (NCBI taxonomy): Eukaryota > Metazoa > Chordata > Mammalia > Chiroptera > Vespertilionidae > Pipistrellus > Pipistrellus kuhlii. Next base: position 48,971,996 of record NW_023425438.1, on the reverse strand, counting down.
GCATTTAAATAAAAAAATTTTCTTGCAGTATAATAAACCAGGGAAAAAATGGAAGGTGATGACTCAGGAATTTATTAATCAGCACACAGTGGAACACAAAGGAAAACAAATCTGTAAATACTTTCTGGAAGGGAGATGTATTAAGGTAAATTCACAGGGATATCATAAATCATTTCATTTACAAAATGCTCTTTTAAATTTAAATCTTTTTTGGGGGGTGGGGTGTAGTTTTTTCATTTCTCATTTAGTTGTAATAAGACTGGTTCTTCACAATGTAACTCATGTAAATACTACATCAGAATTCATTTAATTATATTTTGGGATAATGATATAATTTGTTGAAATCAGATTTTATTTAATGAATACAGTGCTGACTGTGTGGCAAGTACTGTTCAAAGTGGATTACTAATATTAAATGTTTGAATCTTTATAGCAACCCTAGAAAGTAGTTACCTATTGACCCATTATAAACACAGCCACATCAGATGGTTAAATTAGTCCCCATAGTGGCTCAGCTAGATGTGGTGATACTAGTAACCACACCCACCATCTTGAGCAAAAACTCTTAAGGAATTGTTTGAATTATTAGCTCATTATTTAAAGACTGAAGATGTAACCGTAGTTCCACTATGAAATGCCATGGAGAAAATTCAATTCAACTGTTTCTTTTTTTTCTCTTTGTTTCCTCCTTTCTTTTCTCTTTGGAACAGGGAGATCAATGTAAATTTGATCATGATGCAGAGTTGGAGAAGAGGAAAGAGATCTGCAGATTTTATTTACAAGGATATTGTACAAAGGGGGAGAACTGCATTTACATGCATAATATCCTTTACTGAAACTATGTTAACCAAAATATTGAGGTTTGAAAGAATAATTGAGGGTTTGAAAAATCCTAAGTACAACCTAGAAAGCCTAGTTTGGTTTTAAATTTAAAACAACACATTACATAAACTAAGTCTAGTCACCCTTTGTACTTCAGAAGGGCAAGCTGATTTTTATTCTTTAGGGAAATGAAATAAATAACTTCCCTGTGGAAAAAAAATCTGTGAAATAAAGGTACTTTGTATCTAATATACACTTATAAGTATTTCAATAGCATGTGCTTCCTGAAAGAGTTGGCAAAATACAGGGTGTCCCCCAAAAATGTATACATGCTTTAACATGACATATCAAGCTTATTATTCTTAATAGGTATGAGTTCTTGCTATAAAATGTGTTTGTTTTGCATAATATTTTATTTTATTGTGGAAAATAACAGGGTTTGCATAAACATTATAAATATTGTAACCATTATAAATATTTTTCTTTTAAAATTGTTTTCTAGTTTTAATAGAGTAAGAGAGATTTAAAATTCTTGAATATTTTGCTATATAACTAAAATATTTCACCTTAAAATAAATTATCTGATGTGATTATAGGAAATTCAGTACAGTATATAATTATAGAGTCTTATTGATTCAGCAGTTTTGTTTTTTGGCTGAAAATATTAGAATTTTATTTCATTTGGTCTGTTCCTTAATATTTTTATTTACATGAATTTCCATGCAAGTTCTATCATAGTGGAGCAAAATGTTACCAAGGAGACAAGTGTAAATTTTCACATGATGATTTAACTAAAGAAACAAAGAAACTTTTGGACAAAGTAAGTAATGTTTTTGTTCCTTGATTGTTAAGTCTCTATAGATTCATTTGACTTGAATCATGTTTTATAAAACTGCTGATAAGTCATGGATTTGTTATTTCATTGATACATTGTTTTACAAAAGCAGAAATATTGGGCTAGGAATTAAGAATCTTTTATTCTGATCCTTGTTCTGCAGTCAAAAAGCTAGTTCACTTGGAGAAATATCCTTTACCTCTTGACATTCTTTCTCTTTATCAAAATGAGTTAGCTGTGTGTGACCCATGCAACTTAATGTTAAATTTTCCTATTAATAGAACTAATTTGCTGAAGTCTTCACAGTTTTAAATGTGTGAGGACTATAGTTTGTTTTTTGTGGTAATCTTTGCCAATTACTTTCAGGTTTTGAACACTGAAGAGGACCCCACAAATGAGGATGAAAGAGAGTTAGAAGAACTTAGGAAGTGCGGCATAACCCCCCTTCCCAAGCCACCGCCGGGAGTGGGGCTCCTGCCAACCCCACCGGAGCACTTCCCCTTCTCTGATCCTGAGGAGGACTTCCAGGCAGATCTCTCTGATGATTTCAAGAAAATTCCATCTCTCTTTGAAATAGTTGTAAAACCTACTGTGGACTTAGCTCATAAGATTGGGAAGAAGTAAGTTAAAATTTTCAAAAACTGTGGCATTTTCTCACTAGAAATTCTTATTAAGAAACTAACTTGGGTCCATGTTAATCATGTAAGCTGAGGTAGCGGTAGCAGCTGTCTGGCACACACCTGATTGCTCCTTCCCACGTCCTCCTTGTCCCCGTCCTCTGCTGCCTCCTCTTGGCTTTCTCTTTAGAAACCTGAGCCAGCTTCAAAACCTCCTCACAGTCAAAACATTTATCTCTGGGTGATGGGATTAGGGGTGTTTCTTATTTATCTTTGTACTTTCTGCGTTTTTCAAAAGCAGTAATGAATACGATTTAGAACAAACGTTAATCAGCAATTTAGAAAACTTTGGGCTAAAACAAAGGCAGGATGCACATGTTGGTACTTCCCGTTATAGGTACTATGCAATAAATGGCTTCTTAGATACAGACTATTCTCTTCTGATATAGAAAACACATGTAACCATTTAAAAATGTGACATTCTTGTTTGCCTCTTTTCTTTGAACTAAGAAATATTATTCTTTCTATCTGCAGACCACCAGCATTTTATGACAGTGACTCACCACCAGGATCACAGTTTCAGGAAAGCAGCCCACATCATCAGCATATCTACAGCTCTGGGTCAAGTCCAGGTCCCGAACCTAGTATGTCTCAGGGACACAGTATTCCTGTGATGCACTCAGGCTCCCCTAGACATCATCCATGTGCAGGACCGCCTGGCCTACAAGTGCCACAGAGCCCACCTTTGCCACCTGGTCCGCATGGAGCTGGAGTAATGCAACCAGATGCACCTTTGTCAGTACCAAGTATGAGTGGTGCTTACCATTGCCCAGGCTTTACAGTATCCAGAGAGAAGCATGATTCTCCAGGCTCATCACACCTGCAAGGTTCTGGTGAAATGCAGCTCAGTACCAGTTATGAGTCCCTACAAAACCCCGCCGAGTTTTATGAGAATTACTATTCTCAGCATGGTGCACCTAATTTTCAGCCACCCAGTAACTCTAGTGGTAAGTTTACCTTTCAGAATAACTGAAGCTAAATATTTGGAGTCCTATCTTTCAGTAAAAGAATGATAAGAAAGTATGTTTTAAATAAAACTAAGTGAAGACAAATAAACCTAAGTAAAATGTGATAAAATTGAGACCTTAAAATATGTTTGTTTGTTTTTTGTTAATTCCCACCCGAGGATATTTTTCCTCTGATTTTTAGAGAGTGAAAAAGAGGGAAGGAGGGAGAAAGAGAACAACATCAATGTGAGAGAAACACATTGATTGGTTGTCTTCTAACCAGGGCCAGGATTAAACCTGCAACCCATGCACATGCCCTCAACCGGTAATCAAACCTGAGACCCTTCAGATCATGGACCCATGCTCTAACCACTGACCAGTACCAGGGAAGGCTTTAAATTTAACTAAACATTGTAACAATAGAACTTAAATAACTTTTTTTCTATAAGATTTATTTTTTTAATTAATATTTTTTATTGATTTTTACAGAGAGGAAGGGAAAGGGATAGAGAGCCAGAAACATTGATGAGAGAGAAACATTGATGAGCTGCCTCCTGCACACCCCCCACTGGGGATGTGCCCGCAACCAAGGCACATGCCCTTGACCAAAATCGAACCTGGGACCCTTCAGTCTGCTGGCTGATGCTCTATCCACTGAGCCATACCAGTTTCGGCTTTAAAAACTTTTTAAAATATTTGCATTCACATAATTTTCTAATCAAATGTGATTATTAATTAGGGCTTCAATTTCTTTGAACTCACAGTGGTACTCTATTGTGGAATATTGTGCTTGAATCAGTGTCTGTTTCTTTATTACGTGCACAGATGGGATGTGGCCTGATGAGTTTGCTCAGCATCAGCCTCCCATTGTTCAAGACTCACCTAACCGTGGGAGTGGGTGTGATGGCAGCGGCAGCATGACAGGCCATGACCCCCTGCCTGCACCAGGTCTCCTCCCTGCGGTGCAGAGAGCTCTTTTTGTCAGACTTACTCAGAAATACCAAGAAGATGAAGAACCAAGCAGCAACCAACCTCAGAGGGCACCCAGCAAAGAAGAAGGTATGTCATGTTATTTTTTCATAATGCTGCAAAGAATAGTGTCATACAAGTGTCTGAGTCCATGTTTTTAATTCTTTTGGAATATACCGAGGAGTGAACTTGCCAGGTCATTTGTTAACTCTATGTTTAACTATTTGAGGAACCACCAAATTTTTCCACAGTGGCTACATCATTTTACATTCCCACCAGCAATGTAGGAGGGTTGCAATGTCACTATAGTCTCCCCTACACTTATTTTCTATTTTTGGAATTATTTTAGCCATCCGTGTAGGTATGAAGTGATACTTCGTTATGATTTTGATTTGCATTTCCCTAGTAGATGTGTCACATGTTATGATACAGCATCTCACCTGTTTGGGTCACTCAGTTCATAAAATGGTTTTGAATAGATTAAAGTTTGAAAAATTAGTTTCTCTGAACTACCCATCATATTTCCAGCTTACTTCATAGCTCCTCTCTTTTGGGGATTGTTTGTGGTTTCCATGCCATGGTATATTAGCAATTAGTTGCAGGGTGGTTAACTTGAACCAGTGATTAGATCTGAAATTGGAGTGAGCAGACTTGCTATTAGGTCTTTTTATTTTGGAAGACAATAAATAGAAAAGGAATAAGACATCTTCCAGTTCAGAAATTTTGACTTGTAGACCAATTTAGTTATTAGAGGAATGTTTATGGGCATAGACTATATACTTCAGATTCTGCTTTATTATTAAGGAATATTATCCTATATAATAAAAGCATAATATGCCAAGTGTCCAGTTCTCCATTCAACCAATCAAAGTATGATATGCTAATGATATGCTAAGGGCACTCAACTGCTTGCTATGATGAATACTGACCACCAGGAGGCAGATGCTCTAACTGGAAGGTTAGGTTGCTACTGGGGTCCGACTGATCAGGACTGAGCAAAAGGGACCAGACACACCCTGGAGCCTTCCGGCAATCCCTCTGCTGGCCAACCTCCCGCATTCCTTCCCAACCCCGATCATGCACTACTGGGGTCCCTCAGGCTGGCCCTGACCCTCTCACAATCTGGGACCCCCAAGGGATGTCAGAGAGCTGACAGCCCGATCCCGCAGACCAGGTTGAAGGAGCTTTCAGGTGCATGATAAAAGATAATATGGAGACACTAAGTTTACCTTGGTGTTTTCAATGTTAATAAGTGTACAGCATCTAGTTAATTTTATCAAGGAGAGAAAAGTTTAAAGCATCCAGTTCTTATGAATTACAAAATTGGTGGCCATCCTTAAACAGAAAATTTATTAGTAACTATCTTAAACTATAACAGTAGGTAGCTACAAGCTATTTCATAAATAGTCATTATATTTTCAAATAAGGTAACATTAATTCTACAATATATTTAACATCACAGGGAAATGAGGGATACCTAGTAACTTAATTTCCTGTACAATTTGTATTTATTCCTTTAAGTGCTAAAACTTAATTTTAAAAAACAGCCATTTAACAGTCAATTTTTTATAGTCTTACAGAGTTTTATATTTCCATAAGCAAGAGAATCATTTTTCTAGATTATATAAAATTTTATAATATTATATTACTGGTGATTTTTATAAAATTTTAATGCTTATATAAATCATATCTGTCTCTTGATAAAAAGCTGTTACTCATCATTTCCTAATATTTGCTTCCTGTTGGCCTCTGCTGTTCTACTTTCCTTCTGTTCTATATTCATTCTCATTCCAAAAGGGATTTGACTGCTTATTAAATATGTTCATATGAAAGTGAGAATAAAATAGCATCTTCCCTCTTTGGGTCAGGTAACGACTTCTGTAAGGAACATTACTCTACAGAAATATTTAAAATGAATTGCAAGCCCAGCTCTAGGCTTCCTGGATGTTCAAGAGAAGAAGGAAAGAGACTTAGAATCTAGACTTAGTTTTCTTAGACCCTGAGATACCAATAAAACCTTTTGCTATTGTGACATAGTGTATTCTATATTAAGACACATCCCCACCCTAAACACAATTGCTTGCTTCGTGAGCACTGATCTATTCATACTAAGAGGGTAACACTAGAGTTCCATGAGGTAGAAACATATTAGTTTCTATTATATTCATCAGTCCATTCAGTAATGCAAGGAGATAAAATAAGAATATCTGCAATGGCCTATTGAACTGGGTTATTCTATTGTGTGTATATGTGTGTGTGTCCAACTTAGTGTCAACCTATGTGTGTCTGAATGGAGAGGAAGGAGACTCACCATACCATACCTTCTATTTATTGTGTACAACACACGAGGGATAAACAGACTTTAGGAGTAAGGCCCAAAGTGTTTTCATAAAGGTCAAGTATATAAACTTTAGGGTGTTAGTTTTGTTTGATATTTTTTTAATATATTTTATTGATTTTTTACAGAGAAGAAGGGAGAGGGGGAGAGAGTTAGAAACGTCGAAGAGAGAAAGACATTGACCAGCTGCCTCCTGCACACCCCCTACTGGGGATGTGCCCGCAACCAATGTGCATGCCCTTGACCGGAATTGAACCTGGGACTCCTCAGTCTGCAGACCAACGCTCTACCACTGAGCCAAACCAGTTTCGGCTGATATTTTTAATTTAGTGCTTGAATAGCTAATATAGTCACATAGGTCAAATATCTAAAAATGTAGTAAAATACCAATGAAAAGTCTGCACCTCACCCCTCATTTGCTCAGTACCCATGGCTTCCTTAACTGTCATTATTAGTGTTTTGTTTTCTTTCCAAACATATTTTTATCAAAATAAATTCAGAGCTTAAGGATTGCTTTAATTAAGGAGATCCAAATCCTTTTGGTCTTTTAAAAAAAATAAATCTTTATTGTTCAGATTATTACAGGTATTCCTCTTTTTTCCCCCCATAGCTCCCCTCCACCTAATTCCCAACCCCATGCCCTTACCCCTTCCACTGTCTTCAACCATAGGTGTAAGATTTTTGACCAATCTTATAATATATGTCCCTATAATAGAATCTATGTCCCTATAATAGAATCTATGTCCCTATAATAGAATCAGGGACATAGAAAGGGAGTGGACTGACAATTCTCAGGAGGAAGTGGGTCTGAGGGATGCAGGTCTGAGAGTTCTTCCTGCATCCCTCAGACCCACTTCCCCCTGAGAATTGACAGTCCACTCCCTTTCTATGTCCCTGATTCTATTCTATTCACCAGTCCATTCTGTTCTTCAGATATTTTATTCACTTGATTTTTAGATTCACTTGTTGGTAGGTATGTATTTGATGTCTTTTTGTTGTTCATAGTTTTTACCTTTACCTTTTTCTTCTTCGTCCTCTTCTTAAAGAATACCCTTCAGCTTTTCATGTAATTCTGGTTTGGTGGTGATGAACTCATTTAGCTTTTTCTTGTCTGTGAAGCTCTTTATCTGACCTTTAATTCTGAATGATAGCTTTGCTGGGTAGAGTAATCTTGGTTATAGGTTCTTGCTGTTCATCACTTTAAATATTTCTTATCACTCCCTTCTGGCCTGCATAGTTTCTGTTGAGAAATCAGCTGACAGTTGTATGGGTACTCCCTTGTAGGTAACTGTTTTTCTCTTGCTGCTTTCAAGAATCTCTGTCTTTTGCCTTTGGCATTTTAATTATGATGTGTCTTGGTGTGGTCCTCTTTGGTTCCTCTTATTTGGGGTTCTGTGCACTTCCTGGACTTATGAGTTTGTTTCTTTCACCAGTTAGGGAAAGTTTTCTGTCACTATTTTTTTCAATATCCTGCTCTCTCTCTTCTTCAGGCACCCCAAAAATCCAGATGTTGGTACACTTAAAGCCATCCCAGAGGCTCCTTACACTATCCTCACACTTTTAGATTCTTCTTTCTTTCTGCCTTTCTGGTTGGATGTTTTTTGTTTCCTCATATTTCATATCTTTGGTTTGACCCTTGGGGTACGTTGATCTACAGTTGAGTTTCTGTATATTCTTTATTTCAGACAATGAATGCTTAATTTCTGACTGGTCCTTTTTTTTTCTTTTTTTTCTTTTTTTGTGGCATTTTCATTAAGGTCCTTGAAGGACTCACTAAGCTCCTTGGAGGTCTCATCAAGTTTCTTGGCATTTTTTGAGAAGATTCTTGGGTAACCTTATAAATGTGGTTTTGAACTCTATTTTTAGTAGTTTGCTTTCCTCCATTTCTTTCATTTGTGACATGTTTCTTTGTCTCCGCATTTTGCTGCTTCCCTGTGTTGACGGAGTGATTTTCTGTGGTAGATGACCTGTAGGTCCCTATCACCTGAGGTAGACACTCTTGGTGCACCCATTTGTGGGCTGAGTGCAAAGTCTTGGTGTAGTTAAGCCTTGATTGCTGTTGGTACACTGGGAGGAATTGACCCCCACGCCAATTGGCTGTGAGCATCCGCTGTGTCTAATTAAAGAACTGCTGTCCTGGAGACACACTTATGGGGAAGGACTTGCTTCAGTGGGGCTTTGGTGCTCACTGAGTCTACCTACCTCTTGAATGTGTCACTTATGGACGTGAGGAATTGAAACCTGGTGTCGTCTCAAACTGATTATTAGGTACACTGGCTCCTGGATCTCCAATGGGGTGCAGGTCAGCTACTGTCTGAGGCCACCCAGCAAGAACTACAGCGAGAACTACAGTTTTCTGCTCTTTGCTTGGGGTTTGGAGGTTTTGAAGCTGTCTAACTAGAGCTGCAGTTTGTTAGGTTAAGCTGCGACAGGGCAGGCTATTTATATGCAAAAGCTGCTGCATGGAGCTTGGATGGGTTTGTAGATTGTGTGGGGTGGGGTCTCAGGGAGTCACTAGGCTAGGGCGTGGCAAACAGTGATGGCTGCCAGTCAGCCATCTCTGTGTCTCTGAGTTTCCAAATCCCCACATCCCACACCCCAGGGCAGTAAATAATGATTGCTGCGTGCACCTCTGCAAGAAAGCCACCCTCGCTTTCTGACCTGATGGCAGACAGTCCAGCTACTCTCGTAGGAGTTTGGGTCCCCAGCATTTCCCCAGAAACTGGAGTTCAGAGTAATCAGGAGCTTGTCTCCCTTCGGGTTGAATAAAGCAGTGCACCCAGTCTCCTGCTGCCCGCCCGATTCGCAAGCCTCTGTACCTCAGCTTTTCAGCTCTTGTGCACTTATCTATGCTCTTTTCTCTTTCCTTCTAGTTGTAGAACTTCCACTCAGCAAGCTTTCCCGTGGTTCTGGGTGATAAATGTTTTGTTTTAGTTGTATTTTTGAAATTGTTGTGTGAGTCTGTAGTTTAGGTGTTTACCTACTCTGCCATCTTGGTTTCCCCCTCCTTTTAGTCTTCTATCCCAGAGTATTTGCCTATTCCTGGAACTCTGTTACATACACCACACATGCTCTGAGTTCCCCTGCCCAATTGGTGGGAAGGGCCCTGGCTATCTCTTGCACGTGTTCCAGTATCCCAGCTCTGTCTTTCCAGAGTGTAATAACCAAATTGATTGTCTCAGCCTGCCTTGTTCCAGTGTTGAAACTCTATGATGGCATTGTATTTCTGGTACATGGGGCTATACCCAACCAACCGAACCACATTGGCCAGGGACTGATGCATTGTCTTAAAGTTAAGCTACACTTATTTCAGAATTAGCATGTGCTTTTTTATCTTAATTCAGGCCAAATATTCATGCTTCATTATTTATAATAAGTCTTTGTCTGCATTTAGATGATCCTGTTAACTGGTATTCCAGTAGTGAAGAGGAAGAAGGGAGCAGTGTCAAGGCAATACTGAAAACGTTACAGAAACAAACAGAAACTTTAAGGAGTCAGCAGCAGGCTTCCTTGGAACTCAGCACTCCTACTGATCCAAGACTTTCTAAAGAGAAGAGTAAAGGGAACCAGATTGCTGACCCTCGACTTAGAACCATCCCAAGACAAGACATTAGAAAATCTTCTGAGTCTCCCGCACCGGGTCTCAGACTCGTGTGGGATCCGAGGAAACCAAGAGGAAATGGAACTGGGCAGGTGAGCTCCTCTGCTGGCGCAGCAAAGTGCGACTTACATCACGCACATTCCAGCGCTAATGTCACACACAAGAGAGGAGATGATGAGGAAGAGGACACAGAACGAGAACTGAGAGAAAAGGCTTCGCTAATACCCCTGGACTCTCCCCCGGGGGCAGTGCTCCAGGACCCACGGTCACAGCTGAGGCAGTTCAGCCACATTAAAATGGACATCAGACTCACCAAGCCCAACTTCGCAAAACACATCGTGTGGGCTCCGGAGGACTTGCTTCCAGTCCCTTTACCAAAACCTGACCCCGTCTCTTCAATCAGTTTGCCTCTGCCCCCTCTTATAGCTGACCAGAGGTTATGGAATTTGAAAAGCGATCTCCATCAAAGCACAGTGCCCGTGGATTCAAAATTAGCAGTCAAAGCCAAAATTAACCTAACAAACAGAGAAGGTTACCTGGAACAATTTGGGGACTTGCACAGTTCAGCAAGTAAATTGGGAGACCCCAGGCTACAAAAAAAATGTGATCCTAGACTTCACAGACTTCACAGTACAGTGTCTCAGCAAGCAGTTACGAAGGAGTCACATACAACAAAGGGTGCCCCTCACTTAGCCAGGTCAGGCCCTGCTGCATCACAGCCCTCAGCAGCAGTAACCAGCAACTCTGGGCCTGGGGTTTTGCCTCCCTACACTCCTAAACTGTCGTCTTCAGCTGGTGTTCCACTGGGGACTCCAAGTTCAGTTCTCAGTGGTATTAGTTTGTATGACCCTCGGGAGCCTGGCTTATCATCTGCACCAGAGCCAGCAACGGAAAATGCAGAGAACCAGAAAAAAAGTGACAGTTTAAAAGGCAGTGACAAAAATGAGCGCACTCCTGGAGAAGCAGTCCTGCCGCAGAAAACCACTGCCGATGTGGAAGCCACTGTCCATGGGCCAGCGGACGCACAGGCCCATGTCCCCAGCGGCTCCTGTGCAGGCCAGGTCCCTGCAGTGCACAGCCTTCCCGTGCAGGCATTAACCGGCTTAATGAGACCCCAGTACAGCGATCCCAGGCAGTCCAGGCAGCTGGGACAGCTGAGCCCCACCCCAGAGGATGACCCTAGTGGGGAAACAGATGACAAATCTCTGAAAGAGGTTTTTAAAACTTTTGATCCAACTGCTTCACCATTTTGCTAGCTACTGTGTAATTAAGCAATTCTTTTCCGTCTCGTGACCATCGCAGTCCTCGCTGTTTTGTAACTGGTTTACCTCTATAGTTTATTTATTTTTAAATTATGAACACTTTTCAGCTGCTAGTATCAGAACCACATGAAGTTATATCCTCTAAAGGCTGTGGTATTTTATATAATATTTTTATAAATTTAAGAGGCTGTAGCAAGTGACATAGAAACCTATATATCATGTTAGCTTCAGTAAAAATACTTTTTTTTTTGTAAATAAACCATCATGAATTGAACACTCTGCCTGAATATATGCCAGTTGTCTTTCATAATCAATGTTTAGATAAATGATTACCACTTTTATATGGCTGTTCATTTCAAGCAATATGATGTATATTACTTTTGGGAAACAGTATTTTGACTAGGAACCTCTTGTCAACACATAACTGCTAACAAAAATATAAAATGAAGTAAAGAAAACATTTTAAATCATAGCAGAACAGTTCATATTTAAGGGCATCACTTTTATTAATGTTGGCAATATTATTTGTGTAAATGAAGCATTTGAATGTCATATCTTTTAAAAAGTATTTTATTGTATCATAGAAGTTAGAGATATATAAGTACATTGTTTTTGCTAACGTGAAAATTACCAAGTTCTCTGACATACCTTTTTAAAATTAATTTCATATTGATTTTCATATTAAATAGTTATGAATTACTGCTGTCACCTTGTGATGTTTATCTGTGCTTATGTGTTTTGTCTTTAGCAGCATAATTTATATTACTTTTTCAAATGATGTAGCTACATTAATTGTATTCATCATGACCTTGGCAATTTTTACAGACTTTTAAAAGATTCAGTGAAAGTCTATCGTGATTATTGCATTGATAATGTTTAAGTGTCCAGGTTCCATATTTTTTTTAAATAACAAGAAAACAGAGATATTGTAGTCAACTGTGTGGCCACCAATAAAAAAAACTTTCAGATCTCACGTGACTGACGTTCTATAACAGAGTTTGGAAATTTCCTAAATTGGTTAGAAATTGTATTTTTATGAAAAATAACATTCATCCTTGTGTATTTATTGCAGTCTAAAATAATAGCAGCCTTGTTTTATGCATTTATTATTCATAATGGAAACAGTTCACACTGATACTGATGTCTTGAACTGAAAGATTATGACAGTGTTTGCTGATAACAATTTCAGCAACTTGAAAAGGAACGTTTCCTCATAAGAGATAACGAAAGTGATGGGTATCAGTCCTTGGGTGAACAGCTACCCTTGAGAAGTGATTAAAAAGTATTCAGCAAAATGTTTCTGTAGGAACCTAAGGTTTAATGTGAAACCTGTCCTTTATGTTCACTTCCTAGCCCTGCGCTCCCACAGGGTTAAGTGACCAGGACTCTGCCAAACTAAGAAGCTTGCTTTGTTCAAGGAAACATGAATTTCTGCTATTTATACTTGGGCTACATTGTTGTCTAAAATGGCTCTGGATAATATTTTTGGGTTAAAAATGCAGTTTAAATCCACCATAAAAAGTATTTCCTGATTTTCTGTTCAAACAAACTTTATTATTAATTGAAAAGTCACTGAAATAGATAAAACTGACCAAAAACAAGATTTTATATATATAATCATATATATTAGTAGTTATATATTATACATATAATTATATTATATATGATTATATATCTTTGCTATTACATATAGATTATATCTTTGTTAAAAACTAAAATGTAATCCAAATCCTTAACAGAAGATATTTTTACTACTAAGATAGATGTTAAAAAGTTAATTAAAAAGTAAATCATTAATGCAAATAATAATGTTCATTTACTCAGTATCCTTGAATCCGTATTACATTAGCTAATGTCCTAGAAGCTATTTTACAAGAAAATTTGGACTTTCAAATTTAACTGTATTTTATATGAAAATGTGTTGTTTGTGCTTAAAATAATGATTTCTATCTGTGATGCTTTTAAAATTGTAATAACATTAGCTTAGGAGATATTCTGTTACATCCTATCAACTGTAGTTATTTTTTAAAAGTTGGGTTTTTTTATTGATTTTTTAGAGAGAGAGGGAAGGAGAGGGAGAGGGAGAAAAAGAAACATTGATGTGAGAGAGAAACATTGATAGCTGCCTTTTGCATATCTCCTATTGGTGATTGTGCCCACAACCCAGGCATGTGCCCTGACCGGGAATCAACCAGCCACCCTTTGTTCAAGGGATGCCCATCCTGAGCCACACCAGCCAGGGCCAAACTGGGTTATTTTAATATTCTTTCTTTGTTCCTATTTTCTCACCAAGTTAATAGTAGCCATTTTTCCCAAAGAATAATCTTCTCTTTAAAGTGAATTGTGATTTTAAAATCCATGGAATTTGATTTATACTATAAGTATACTGAGAAGTATGTTATGTCCTTATTCTTAGAAGCCAAATATTTATAGATAACATAAGTAACTTGCATCTTAAAAGAATCTGGATTGGGTTCATTGCTTGAGATGTGACTTAACCATTCATACTGGTTTGTCTCAGAAGTTTTATGCCTGTTCACTTTGAATAGAGTAGGATATTCAGGATGTTGATTTTTGATACTCAGATGATTAAGCAAATGTTTTTCCAAATTCCTGTTTTGCTCCAATCTCCTGTCTCTGGAGCTTTCTCAGTTAGGACCTCATTCTGAACCTTGAAAATGAACCAAGTGTTAGATTGATTTCAAACGCTTGTTTCTGTTGGACCACTCTGTGGCCCAGCCCTGGAGCCAAGCCCCGCGTTAGGCTGCAACCAAAGCAGCCTGCCTTTGAAATGATACTGGGTTAGGTTCCCCTTGTCTTTAGACTTGCATAGGACTTCAAATGGTAGTTTTTATTCCTAGTCCACTTATTTTAAAACTGGAAGAATGGTTGTTTAGTAAGTAAACCCTGTATGAGCATTCATGTGAGTCACTTTGCTGATTTAGTTAAAAGGAGGAAAGGATAACTAATGAGGGCTGAAGGTTTAAAGCCCATGAATTCATATTCTTGTTCTGATATGATAAGTATTTCATCTCATGTCTAGTTCCTTCTCTGTGAAATGGAGATAATTTTTACTGCTCACAGGTTAGACTTAATTTTAAATATAAAATTGCTTCATAACTTTTACAAACAATAATTACACTCCCCTCAGAGTAACAAAGTCCAAAGTAACCTGCCTCTTTTGGAAAGAATATAGGTCTAAGAACGCTAGCTTAACATCAATATGTTATTTAGAATATCTAATTTTTAAATGAAAACCACATTTTAAGCTATCACTTAAGCTTTTGAAAACAGGACCCATATGTGTCTCCTTTTCTGTTTTCCCACAGCAACAAGCCTAGCTCTAGGCACACAGTTGGTGCTTTGTTAACTGCTTCTTGAATGCTTCTCACAATCCATTTAGGCTTAGATTTTCAGGTGCTATCAACTATTAGGGCAGATGTAGCAAAGCTATTCTTTGATTGCATTAGAAATACAGTTCATAACTATACCTCTTCCAGTACACACTGGGCGCATACCTTCTCCCCTCTCCCCCATCAGCTGAACAATGTGAAGGTTTATGTTTCTACAATAATTCATAACTCTTAAGAATCCTCCAGACTTTACTTAAATGTTTCTACAATAATTCATAACTCTTAAGAATCCTCCAGACTTAATGTAACTTTACTTAATGGTGGTTTGAATAGATCAATAATTTATTCCTATAGATCTACAAAGGATTCTTTCTGTAACCAGAAGGAATTGCATAACTAGAGTCTTATGTTTTTACTAGAGGCCCCATGCATGAAAGTCATGCAAGAGTAGCCTGCCCTTCCCTCAGCTGCGGGCACCAGCTTCCCTCTGGCACCCAGGAACCTGAGCTTCCCTCTGGCCACCAGCATGCAGCCAGGACCCGGGCTTCCTCCAGAAGGTTTTCTGGAAGGACATCTGGTCTAATTAGCATATTATGCTGTCACTATATTATTTTTCTATATCTCTAGTTTCTCCCTTTTGGTTATCTTCAAAATACCAACCAAAATTATGAAGATATGCCTAAGCTAATGAATTCCCAATAGCACTGAAATGTTTTTCTCCTAACACCATGAACAGTAATTCACCTTTTCAGTCATGAATTGCACTCGAATGTGGGCCTTACGTCTGGTCCTTAAACACCCTCGTTATCCTTTGGAACAGGAACAGTCATGCTACAGTTGGCAAAACCGTTGTGTGCACAATGAAACTCTTATAGTTTTGTTCAGCCTTGAATCTTGTTTTTTTAAACTTAGAATTTATTTTTTTATTAATATGCAGATAATTATAGCATTTTGGGAGAAAATCAGCGCTGTGAGTTATCTGGCCTATGCTTCTTGCCTCACTACTCTGTGTGCCACGTACTGTTGAGTTGTCTCCAGCGACCCCATGAATGAGTGGTGTGCTCAGTGTCTCGGTCCCAGCAGCTCCTTCCAGCAGCTGTAGACTCAGCCTGTGGCTTCTATTATGGAGTCTGTCCTCCTCACAGTTGGCCTTCCCCTTCTGCTGCTGCCTTCTGTTTTTCCCAGCATTATTGTCTTTTCCAAAGAGCCTGCCTTGTCTTGATGTGCCTGAGGTCGGACAGTTCAGTTTTGTCATACTTGCCTCCAGTGATGTTTTAGGCTTAATTTGCTTCAGGACCCACTTGTCTGTCTGTCTGGTGGCCTGGGGTATTGGTAAAGCAATCAGTCCTCCCAACTGTTTCAAGTGAATCATTTGTTTTCTGTCAGCCTTCTCCCTGTCCAGCTTTTGCATGCAAGGGTGTGGGTAGCCTCGGCCTTGATCTCTAATGATACATCTTTGCTCTTGGTGATCTTTTCTAATTTTCTCATTGCTGCCCTTCCTAGTCTCCGCCTTCTCTTGATTTCTTGACTGCAGTCTCCATTTGAATCGATGCCTGATTGCATCAGCTAATATTGTTTTATCAGGTGTCTGATATATAGTTTATTTAAAGGAATTAAATAGAGGACCAACTTGTTTTTTTTTTAAATTGTTCCATTCAGATCTCCATTATGAGCAATAGCTTGGGATTAGTTGTCAGTGACAGACTATATATTTTATATGCTTTTTAAAATAGAGAAGGTGAAAAATAATGATTATTGCAGGTAAGAGGTTTTAGTCCATTTTTGTGTTATATGAGTTTGCCCTCCAAGAAGTAGGATATTTCCTTATAAAAGTAACAATCAAGACAGTTGTTTATATAGTTAACTTGCCAAAGTTTTTTTTTAAAAAAAACACACCTTTACTCTTTGCCCTAAAACCATGATCCCACACCCATGACTAGAAAGAGCATATCTCTAGGGTGCCAGGGCTCAGGTCACTGCTTTAGTACAGGGTTTCTGTGCCTGCGCAGCAAGGGTGCTGGTGGCAATGTGTCCCAAGTGTGTGTGTGTGTGTGTGTGTGTGTGTGTGTGTGTGTGTATGTATGTGTGGAGGGCGGAGCTGTGTCCAGACTTAGGATGGCCTATTTTCTATCAGACCCACAAGCACCATCTACGGGCTGAAATCCAGGTAAAACCTATTCAGTATGAAATGGGACTTCTTTTTTAATTTCCTAGCATTATTTCAGTTCCCCAAGTTCTGTCTTTCCCCAAGTTACAAATGTTGGGGAGATGCTGTCCTTATGGTTCCACTCTGTAAGTTTTAGTAAATACCAGTTTATTAGCCTAACTACATTTTTATCTCCTTTCTGTTCAAAAGATGCCAGCAATGAGAGTATTTTGCTGAATTGATAAATTATTCTGCTTAAGGACAAGCAAATCACTTGGTAAAATCAGGAATATCTATTATTTCTCCTCACTAATAACTCTTGCCAGGTTACATTCTGTTGTTGCAAGTTTCTGTAATTTTCTCCTGTGACACCTTTCTGTTGTCTGACTTTAAATAAAATGTTTCTAATAGTATTTGTCTGGCAGTGCATTGCTTTGCTTTAATACATTCATCATTTAAAGACGAAGTGTAGTGGAGCCGTGTACTCATATAAGAGCTTGTAAATGGAGCCCACTCCTGCCTTCCTGCAGGGAGAGGGGGGTGGGCATGGCCACCAGTGTATCCATCAGGAGGCTGCGCGCACTACACCGACTTCCATCCTGCAGGCCCTGTGTCCCCATGCTGCGTTTGCTCTGGGAAGTATGTCACATGGGCAGAAATTAGTTTTCTATTAAAGGATCTGAATGAGAGGTTGCTAGCAAATAGGCTGCTTTGGAGCAGAGCAGGAACTCCAGGGTCAACGTCAGATCTCCTGGCAGGAAAGGCTCTCAGAGAGCCTGGTCACTCCTCTACCCCCAGCCCCACCCCTTACTATGATTGGAGCAACAATGAGGTGACTCATGCTTCCCTCAGAGGTTGGAAACCTCATTAGAAAACGTCTTGTGGCTTCTCCTGTCTGCTCAGTCAGGACGAGGGAGCCCTGGATTTAAGTGTCGAGCAGCCCTGACTGTGGCCACTTCTCCCCTGCGCGAGGTCGCAGTGGACCAGCCAGGACTCGGCATGGCTTCCTCGTGGACAAAACAAGGACTCGTCACTGATGTCAGAGCGGCATGTGAGTGCTCATCTGTGCCAGTGGCTGCCGGGCTGCTGCGATGGGGAAGACGGACTGCTTCCCAATGACACTGCAAAGCGAGTCTCCCTCCCTGCTTTGTGGTGAATGCCAAAGGATCAAGCACAGGACACATTTTAGAAGCTACAAGGAAAGGACTGTCCAGTGTTACTTAAGCATTCCACTCTAACGGTGTGCTTCTCCAACACCCTCTCATGAGGTGGCTCTGCTCTGGCCCATCCTCCACAGTGGCTCGCCGCTGCCCAGCGTTTATGACAGTCACAGTAAGTCCACTGGCCTTTAGCCTGCAGCACAGCAGAGTTTCTCGAGGGCCCCAGAGTGTCCTTAGTTATCCTTGGAACCACTTCTCCAAAAAGTGAAGGAAGGAAGCCTCTCAGCTTCCCTGAGGTCGCCTCCTTCCTCGAAGTAGCATCAGGAAGTCAGTAAAGGGGTGCTATTTTGAAGGTTATTAATGGACTTTCTCTTTTGTCTTTCCGAGTTTGCAAACTATCGCTTTGTGGCAGCCACACTCAGGTGAGTGTGTTTTCTGTGTCCTAATCAGGACTCTCAGTTTCTATGGCATGGATGCCCTCTGACAAAATGAGGTGCCCGCCCATCAGAAGTCAACGAAGAGGCCCCCATGGTCTTGAGCCATAAGAATCGAGAAGGGGCCGAAACTAGTTTGGCTCAGTGAATAGAGCATGGGCCTGCAGACTGAAGGGTCCTAGGTTCGATTCCAGTCAAGGCATGTACCTTGGTTGTGGGCACATCCCTGGTAGGGGGTGTGCAGGAGACAGCTGATCTATGTTTCTCTCTCATCGATGTTTGTAGCTCTCTATCCCTCTCCCTTCCTCTCTGTAAAAAAAATCAATAATATATATATATATATATATATATATATATATATATACAATATATATATATATATATATATATATATATATATATACACAATATATATATATATATTTTTTTTTTATTTATTTTTTTTTAAATCGAGGAGGGGCAAAATCCTGAGGGAGGTTGGTTGATACTTCCTGGGGCACTCCTCAACCAGAAGGCCACAGTGCACCCCAGTACATATCCAGTGGGAAAGGCCAGAGTGTGGGTGTCCATGGTTGGAACGATGGATACCAGCCAGTGGTCCCCCTGGGACCAGCACAGTGTCACAGGGTTCCCTGCCCCTGCCCCAGTGCATAAAGGTAAGAACCCACTCCTTTCCACGTCTGCGGTGTGTGACCTAAACTCTGCAGCCCACGGACACTTGCCGAAGAGCAGCCTCCATCCCCTTAAGCATCGGGGTTTTCAGAGCCCAGAGCTCACTGCAGCCCACGGGGCAGTTTGCTCCGAGGCCTCAGCTCCTATTTCGTTTGATCCCTGGCTCAGAGAGCCTGTCAGCACGGGTGTGCAGCTCTCAGCCAGAGCCAGGTGCATTGAGAAGATACCTCGTGAGATGTTCCAGGAGGCAGACACTGAAAATGTGGTGATGCATCACTCAAACGTCTCCAATACATAGAGAGGAAGCAGGACACGAGCGAGGCTGAGCAAATGTGGCTGCAAGATAGGTTAGAGAGAAAATTAATTACAGCCAGCACCCACCCAGCCACTGCCACCGCTGTCCCCACAGGCTGGTTCCCATGGCGACCAGAGAGAGCCTCAGGGCCAGTGTCGGAGAGCATCTGGGAGAACAATTCTCAGCTTTCGTAATGCTCTGGTAGTAGGGCTGCGAGCGTGGGGGGAGCTTTCGTGCTGGTTTTCCGCAGGCCCAGCTCATCGCAGTCCCGGCTGGAGGTTTCCTGAAGCCGGTGCTGCAGCAGTTTCCTTCTCCACTGCATGCAGAAGGCGGCAACTTCCCGCTCCTCCGCCTCGGAGGACAGCTGTCTCAAACCCTAGTGGAAAGAGAGACAGGTGAGCCCCGGGGACACTGCGCTGCCTGGAGCTCTGGGAGATTCCTCTGAGGGGCGGGGCTGGTTTCCTGATGGTCTCACTTTGCATTAACAGAGACCAGGGAACGGTATTCGGAGAGGCCCTCTGGCTGGGCACCACTCATTCTGAAAGGAGAAGCACAACAGTGCAAAGAGCCGCATATTTATCAATATAAGATGTTCTGAGAGGGTGATTTTTAAAACTCTCTCTTTACCCCAAATTCTGCCTCCTTTGGATTGTGCCATATTCACTTTGCTTTATGCAAAGGCCCCAAGGGTCTGGCCAGCGAGCGGCCTGAGCAGAGCCAGAACACAGGTGTATGCTCGGCTCTAATGTCAGGTTCACTTGCACTCAGATGGCCTGGAGATTAGGCAGTGGACTGGCTGGCCTAGACTGGTGCTGCAGGACCAGGGGGAGGCTGTGGGTGTGGCTGTAGGACCAGCGGGAGGCTGTGGGTGTGGCTGCAGGACCAGGGGGAGGCTGTGGGTGTGGCTGCAGGACCAGGGGGAGGATGTGGGTGTGGCTGCAGGACCAGGGGGAGGCTGTGGGTGTGGATGTAGGACCAGGGGGAGGCTGTGGGTGTGGCTGTAGGACCAGGGGGAGGCTGTGGGTGTGGCTGTAGGACCAGGGGGAGGCTGTGGGTGTGGCTGTAGGACCAGCGGGAGTCTGTGGGTGTGGCTGTATGACCAGGGGGAGGATGTGGGTGTGGCTGTAGGACCAACACGAGGCTGTGGGCGTGGTTGTGATGGATGGAGGGACACTATTCCTTAATGGCCAGGCCTGAGCTTTTCTCTCAATCTCCTTTATATTCAAAAGACTCTGAAACTTGTAGCTAAAATATGCACATTTTCCAAATGTTTTTCACTGAATGCTTCTTGAAATGAAAATTCTCCCTCTGCGTTCTTAGCACCTCCAGGCACTAGCCCACTAGTCCCAGTCTCTGACTTCATCTAATAAAAGAGCCAGTCAAATACATAAATACAAGGGGGAAAACAGACAAACCTGTAACTACAAATTGGGCTAAGTGCTACAAGGAGTTATACAAGGGACTAAAAGAGAAAACTGGGTGTGATAGTTTGAGTATGGGAGGTGTTCCATCTCCTGAGGAGGCGGAGTTTAAGCTTGGGCCTAAAGGATAAAGGAGCCAGGTGTGGGGAGACTTGGCAGAAGTTAAAGGGTAGAGGCACATCTCCCAGGTAGAATGATACCTATGAAGGCATGTGTCAAGGCCCTGGACAGGTGTTCTGTGAGGCATTCAAGTGTTTCCATTTCCAGCCTCCACTTGGACACAGAAAGCTGGAGACAGGATTGCTCCCCCCGACAAGAAAGTCAGATGATTCACAAAACCATAACCTTTCTTCAGTATCATTTTTTTAAATCTGCACCCAAAGGTATTTTCCATGGATTTTTAGAGAAAGTAGAAGAAAGAGGGAAACACAGAGAGAAATATCGATGTGAGAGAAACATCCATTGGTTGCCTCCTGTACTCGCCCTGGAGTCTGCAAACGAGGTACGTGCCCTTGACCGGAATCAAACCCAGGACCCTTCTGTCCGCAGGCTGAGGCTCTATCCACTAAGCCAAATTGGCTAGGGCCATAACTTTCCTTGAACCCATTAGGGAGCTGAGGTTGAAGGACATCAACTAGCCTGAAATCTAAGAAAAGACAGTCACTTTCACACAATGTGGGCACATCACTGGCTCCTTTAGGACAGAGCATAGGGGAAAGACGGGCTACCAGAGACTGATAAGAAGACTTTAGCTGGAATTCTTAACATGTTGCTAATCACCAAATGCACACAAGTGTGAGTATACAGGACCCAACAGAGCCATGAGCCAAGAACAGTCCACACCTGCTCTCGGGCTCTCTCTGGGCCCTCCTCGGGGATCCTGAGAAGGATCTGGGACAGAGCAGGAGGTTGGGAATGTCCCTAGTGTGGGAGCAGCCAACACAGCAACCAAAGGCAGGAACCCCTGCCCACATTGTCTGCTATGAAACAAAGACCTAAAGCCACCCTGCCATCCATAGGACATAGGGTGAGGCCATGCAAGAGGAGAAAGGGACAGAATACAGGCCTCTGCATGGGGGGAAAGAGGAGAAAATGGTCCCGAATTCATAACATTCAAAATCTCCTATTGCTGGGGGAGGATTAGAATCACTGAGAAAGCCCCAACCTCTAGACCTGGGACGCCAGCCTGCCTTCAACTGAGGCTGAACCACATCCCCTCCAGGCAGTGAGTCACGAGTGACAAGGAAGCTGTGGGAGAGGCAAGCACCTGGAGGAGAGCAGCTCCCAGGTGCACAGCAGGCCTCATGCTGCAAGCGGAGCAAGGAGAGTGACGGACACCCAAACCCAAATCCCAAACACGTCAGGGGTGGCTATCGCTATAACAGATACGCACAGATCAAAACCTGGCAAACCCCCACACGAACGGCTAAGGGAAGCGGGTGCCATTTTCAAGCCTACATACTATTCAGTTCATCTCTGCCAGTCTACACATAAAGTCAAGTTTCCAGGGGGAAATTATGAGACATGCAAAAAAGAAAAGAAAACAATTGACTTTCAAGAGATAAGGAATTGAACAACCCGTACTCAGGTATGAGCTACTTGTTGAAACTATCAGATAGGAAGTTAAAAATTACTATGGTTAATGTATTAATTACTTTAGTGGAAAAAGTAGATGAAATGCATGAACAGATGGAGAATTTTTAGCAGGAAACAAAAAATTATTAGAAATAACTGAATGAAAATGCTAAAAATAAGAAAAAGAAAACAACATGGTAAATGATGAAGGATGCTTTGACAGACTCATCAGCAGACTAAACACTGCTGAAGAAAGAATCAGTGAAACTGAAGGCAGGTTCATAGAAATTAGCCAAACTGAAACACACAGGAAACCAAGTGGCAGGTTTGGGATAGAATCAAGTTGATTTTTTTTTTTTTTTTTAGATAAAGAAGCATTGATCTATTGTTCCACTTATTTATCCATTTATTGGTTGATGCTTGCATGTGCTCTGACTAGGGATCAAACCTGTAACCTTGGCATATTGGGATGACACTCTAACCTACGGGTGTCGAACTCAATCAGAGAAGGGGCCAAAATCTAAAATCCAGCCTAAATCACGAGCCGAATGGTTTACTGAACAGTCATAAACTGTCATTGTGATGGAAACGCAGCGGAGTGCAGTGATGACAGCGCGGGGCGGGCCACACTGCAAGGCCTGGCGGGACGGATTTGGCCCGCGGGCCTTGTGTTTGACACATGTGCTCTAACCAAAGGAGCTACCTGGCCAGGTTGAATTTAACAACTAAGAAGAAGGTTGAGTTTCCTCATGCATGTATGCAGTATATCATGTTCCTGTCGGGCTGTGACAGCCCCGCACATGTGTGCTCCACGTCAGCACCTGCTCTGGGATCAGCACTTACCCTGAGACTCGCAGCCTCTGCAGCCCTCACAGTCTTGGAGACGGCCCGGAGGAGCTGCTGTGCGTTTCCCAGCAGGAGCTCCTCAGAGGACTTGCTTCTGGCCAACGAAGCCTTGACACTGGGGGTTACAGGAGGAAAGCAGCTGACATCCCACTGGATGAGAGGCGAACCTCAGACAGCCCAATGCCAGAGTGTTCGCAATGTGAGCCTTCGTGTTCGCAATGTGAGACTCAGAGAAAGAATGTGCTAATGAAGTAATTTGACGTTTTAAAGTAAAAATGTACATTTGGATACTAAAAAAGTATGACTCATATGGTATCTATAAATTAACAAGAAGTGTTTTTAATGAAAGTAACTGAAGAGATATACTTAAGTAATGAACTTGGGTAAAATCTCAGACTTTCAGAGCCTTTAGGATTTAGAGCTTGACAAATACACTGTAAGAAGCAGACCTTGTCTCTGTGATCTGAGCACTGACAGTTTAGGGCCTTGCTCACCTTGGAAAGGCAGCCCCTCCCAAGGAGAGCCAATTCCTGGAGGTAGTGAATGGTCAACTGAAAGTGCACCTTCCATATGCAAACTAACCAACCCAAACCCCGCCCACCTTCTCCCACTGCAGAGCCTCTGGAAACTAGTCAAACCAGCAGATCCTAAACCCCTGTAACCTGCTCACCCCTCTTGCCTACTCCTCCCAAGAAAACCATAGCAAGGCTCTGGCCTGTTTCCCTCTCACTCCTGCTTTTGATGGACCCTGCTTGGACCTACATGGGCCTGCATGGCCCCACGTGGCCCATGTGGCTCTGCTCCTAGGCCCTCTGAGGGTCTTCTTCCTTTCTGACAGTCATTTCCATGTGTGCGCGTCCTACCATGCCTGATTTAAACAAACCTCGAGCACCTGGATTTGAAGTGCTAATTCATTGCAGTTCCTGTAGTTTAAGTAGAGAAATTTGAGTAGCTAATCTTGAGATGTTATGTGCCTGAGATATTTCCTAAACTGGTGATTTTCCACCTTTTTCATGCCATAGTTCACAGAAACTAATTAGTAAAATTCTGCTACACACACACAAAACAAACAAACAAACAAAAAACCAACAACAACTGTTTTTGCTGTTATGACCAAAAGAAAAGAGGTATAATTTTGATTTATTCACATTGGATGGCTAATGTTGTGTTAGCTATTGTCATTATTTTATTTGACAATCTAAGGGAAAAGAGGTCAGTGCCCTGACTCTTGCAACACTACTAGTTGAAAATCACTGTCCTAGATAAAAGTAACCAGGTTACATTTTTAGTTTAAAATGTAAACTAGCAGCTTTCCATAATATCAGAATATTACAAACTAGAGGCCTGGTGCACAAATTCATGCACTACACAGGTGGGATCCCTCAGCCTGGCCAGCAATCAGGCCAATCAGGGACGAGGGAGAGGCTTAGGGAGGCTGGCCGTGGGAGTGCACTGACTACCAGGGGGAAG
This sequence comes from Pipistrellus kuhlii, assembly GCF_014108245.1. Taxonomy (NCBI): domain Eukaryota; kingdom Metazoa; phylum Chordata; class Mammalia; order Chiroptera; family Vespertilionidae; genus Pipistrellus; species Pipistrellus kuhlii. The sequence continues at coordinate 48,947,173 of NW_023425438.1, read as the reverse complement.
CTTCTGCATTGAGCATCTGCCCCCGGTGGTCAGTGTGCATCATAGTGACCAGTTGTTCGGTCATTCAGTCACTTAAGCTTTTATATGTAGATATATATCCGTTACTGATGAATGTGCAGTGTAGCTTTAAGGCACTTGAGTTGAAATGAAACTGGTCCATACTTATGACATTGTATATTGTCAACACGAAAGCTGTTGTAAGCAACAGTTAGCAAAACTGCTCACGTCCCGTTCAACCAGCATGGCTCAGTGGTTGAGTTCAACCTATGAACCAGGAGGTCACTGTTTGATTCCCAGCGTGGGGCTTGCAGGAGGCAACCAATCAATGATTCTCTTTCATCACTTACATTTCGATTTCTCCCTCTCCTTTCCCCTCTGAAATCAATAAATATATATTTAAAAAGCAAAAACAAAAACAAACAAAATCTCACCTCCAGAGTTCAGGCACATTAAATTAATTCACCTTAACATAAGTTATGTGCTAGCATAGTCTTTCTTGGACAGATAACACTGAAAATATTTGCACTTTGCAATTATTTTTACTGATATCTGGCTTTTTTGGTTATATTATTAGTATAAAAACAAATAGATCACTAATGGTAAAATTTTAAACATAATTATAAAGCACAGACTTGTGTTTGTAGATGGAGCCTGTCATGCAAACACCAGCATGTGTGTGCGATGTCGCAAAGGGAGATGGGGGGTGTCAATGCCGGTGGATTTGATTCCTGAAAATCCTTACGGTTACTCTATGTTTGCACCTACTCAGGGACAAGTTTTCCATGTTAAGTCTTATTTTTCTTTCTTACATATATCATCTGATATATTTGTGATAAAATAAGAAACAACAGTGGCTTAAATGCATTTCTGGTCCTCTGTATTAATTTGAAATTGCCAGAATCAATGTGGGCTCTTGGAGGATGAAGCATTAAAAGGAATATTAAAAAAAAAAAAAAAAAAAAAAAAAAAGGCATTTCCTCCCCACTCAGCCCTCTGGAGCCTGAGACCGCAGAGCACAGCTGCCCCCACAGCGGGTCCCACCACACCGTCTACCTGGAGATGATGCGGAGCTGGTTGCTCAGGGTCTGGATCTGCTCCACAGCACACAGGAGCTCCTGAGAACACCTGTGGTCGATGCAGTTCTTCGCAATGATGCGGGTGAGCCTGGCGAAGTCCTGTCCAGATGTCGCAACTTTCCTGGCAGAGGCGATGAGCTGCTCTTTGGTCTAAATCCAAAGAAATTACAAAGAAGGGGGCAAGCAATACTGTCGCAGTTTCCCCTAAGAAATCGGTGGCAAAGGGTGCCTGGCACCACTTTCTGCAGAATGAACACCGTTCAACGTGGTCTCCAGCAGGAAGGAGAGGGCTCAACTGGGGAGGTCAAGCTGAATATCCCATAACCTTCGAGTTATGGGAGGCCGTAACCCAGGACTCGAAGGTGCCCAAGAAAACTCAGACCACAAGATAGCAGTCTGGTGTAGATCTCCGCCAAGAAAGGAGATGCTGCCCTGCCAGGTGGCTCAGCTGGTTGGAGCATCGTCCTGTAGCCCAAAAGGTTGCGGGTTCGATTCCTGGTCAGGGCACACCCCTAGGTTGTGGGTTTGATCATCAGTCAAAGCGAGTGAGGGAGGCAACTAGTGTTTCTCTCTCTTTCTCTCTCTCTTGCTCCCTCCCTCTCCTCCATTCTGCTCTCTCTAAAAAGCAACGAACATATCCTCAGGTGAGGACTAAATAAAAACAAACAGCACACCCCTTCGATCTTCCTGCCGTCCTCCAGCTGCACCAGCCACAGTGCTGGCGAGGTCTAATGCCCTTCCCCAGGGTCACGGAATTTCCCAGCTCCCGGCCAGGACCCCGGGTCCCCCGCCTGTGTGGCCTGTGGCCCTCTAACTGCCATTTCCAACTTTTTCCAATTTACTCCTGAGCACCAGGCACTTTGGTGCTTGAAATCGGGTTGGTAGGAAGATGGGAATTTGAGGGTTTGGAGGAGAATTCTTCATGTTCCTCCATCTCACCAGGCATGAGCCTCACTACTGAAATTATCCTCTGGGCCCAGCCCGTGTGGACCAGTTGGTGAGCATCATCTCTTGCACCAGGAGGTCGCTGGTTCGATTCCCGGTCAGGGCAGCCTTAAGGCCCGCTGAGGGGCCATGCTGGAGGCAGGCAATGGATGTTTCTCTCTCATCAATGTTTCTATTTCTCTCTCCCTCTCCCTTCCCCTCTCTCTCTAAAACCAATAAAAACATATGTTTAACCAATGTATCCTTTGGTTCTTCTTTAGGTGCTATTTCCCTGGGAACCCCATGGTGCACAGGATTTGCATATTCCTGGCCCCTTCGACCACACACCATGGCCGACACCCAAACCCTGTATGAATTAGATATCAGAGAGGTTTGGAAAGGAATAGCAGTGAGCAAAAAGAGGTCACCACTGCCAGGTCTGACCTAAGGACCTTGGGGTCACAGTCCAATGAGATACTGGCTGGTTGAAGTGGGCAGGGTTGGGAAGAGGGATGGGACAATGGCAGGTCCTACTGACAGGTGTTAGGGACTGCTAGGTTTGGCTTATGGTCACCTGGTCAGGGGGCACCCTGACATCCAGCCTTCTCATCTGGACTCCCTTCCCACCCAGGATGAGAAATGGGGCCCCAAGCAGCCTGGCCATAGCTTTGGGAACCATTGGTACCTGGCAGACCAACATGGAAGGAGTTTTCCAAATGGCTTTGGAGCCGTTTTGGCTCTTCACTCTGGTCCCCACTCTTTTATTTTCTCAGTGTTGGTAAACAATGCTTAACTGAATCCGGATGAGGGCCAGGAGAGTTAGGACAGGGCCAGGGTGGAAGCGGCCCCTCCCGTAGGCAGCAGCCCTCCCCTCCAGGCCATGCTGGCCCTAAACAAGGCCTGTGGAGGCTGTCACCCTATTACCTCTATTTGGGGCAATTTTAAAAGATGTAAGTGGCCCCTTAGTCATCCTTCTGGAATACAAATGAATCCTTGATTTTATTAGGCTGCAGCTTCTGACAATTTATCTTTCTGGTGACTAAGACAAAACTGTGGTCATTGAGCCCAAAAGAGGAGAGGAAAGGAGAGGTAAAGTGACATTTATGATGCAGTAGACAGAGGAAGAGGAGAGCATGCAAAGGTGCTAAGTGCTGAGCACCCGAGTAGGAGAGTGGCCCTACTGTGTGGGGAGCCCCAGGCCCTGGAGGACAACGCCTGGTACCCACTCCCAGCCCCTCCCACTGCCCAGTCTCTCCATCTCCCACGTCCCCGAAGGCCACGTACCAGGAGGCGCCCTCTGCTCCGTAGACTCTGAGCCATCAGGAGCACCTCCTCGGCCATGTCCTGGGTCATCTGGGTGATTCTGTTCCCGCTGTCCGTGCTGTGGTCCTGCGGGGGCCGCTCCGGCTCTGCCCCCCGCCAGGCCCGGCCGCCAGGGGCGCAGGGCGGGCTGCCGCAGGGCTGCTGCAGGGGGAAGACAGAGCTGGCGAGACGCCTGCTGCTGGGACCTTCCAACCACCAGGGGAGGTTAACGGCCTTGTCACCATGTAACTGAGGGAACCGGGAGGGCTTCCGACTGCCCACGTGCCAGCTGCCCTCAGCACCTCTCCTAGCCCACGGGAAAACGGCGAGAAGAGGAAACGGCGGGTCCCTGTCCCTCGGGGCCATTCACCCAGAATCTGCACAAACTGGAACCTGGCAAAGTCCGATCCCAGGACCGTTACAACAGCAGTGTCTTTCCCGCCGTGACTTTGCAGACCTCACCCGGGAGAGGGGGGGATCTATAGGTTCCTGAAATTCGGGAAACCCTGAGTGTTCCAACTTTGGGAGCCCAAATCCTGGCCAATGACACCGAGGGCCCGTGGGGACCCCGATGGGCCAGAGGACTCATCTGGGACGACGGCTCAACTGCAGTGAGCGAAAACAGGGAGAAAATGGCAAACGCGTGATTTGATGGCCCTTGAGCTAAGGATTAGGAAAGTCGGGAATGTTCTTCTCAGCTTGTGTCTCACATGCAACCGCAGGGACCCTCCGCTTCCAAAGCTAGAAATGTCCCCAGGCTCCTCTGCGGTGAGGGGGGGCACACTGGAGACCCCGTAGCCGCGCTGACTGCCGTTAGAAATAGGGAATGCCCAGGCTGTGACTTACAAGTGCCCGGGCGACGAGGAACCCCTTCCCAAACCATGTGGCCCCAGCAGGCTCTGACAGGTGCTCACGATTGGGGGTGCTCTTCTGGGATGTGGGGGAGGAGGGCTCTGAACGAGCTTGCTGTGGTGTCTGCCCAGGGCGGCTGTGCCGCGTGGCCAGCAGGTGTTGATGAGGAGGGGAAAGTGTCAGGTGAGCTGACAGACATGGAATGTGCTGTCAGTGAAGCCGGTGGCATTAAGTGTCGGGGAAGTCCCAGTGGGAAACCAGAAAAGGAGGAGCCCACAGGCTATCTGAGCAGATGGGCCGGAGCCAGGGAGGCCAGACAGCCTGGAAGGGCTGGGAGAAGGAGCTGCCCGCCAAGCGCCAAGCTACATTGGGAACAGGGCCCCTTCGCAAGGCAATGGTTTGTTGTTGTTTTTTTTAATCCTCAACCAAGGAGTGAGGATATTTTTCCCATTGATTTTTAGAGAGAGTGGATGGAAGAGGGGGAGGGAAGAGAGACAGGAGAGAGAGAAATATCAGTGTGAGACACACCAATTTTTGCCTCTCCCATAGGTCTCATAGGCCCTGGCAGGGATCGAACCTACAACGCAGGTATGTGCCCTTGACCAGGAATCGAACCCGGGATACTCTGGTGCACCGCCAATGCTCTAACCACTGAGCACACCGGCCAGGGCTCAAGGTAATTACAAGAAAAGGGAAGTAAAGAGATGAAAAGTAACGGAGTGAAGAAACAGGTGATCTGGTCAACTGCATCTCAGGAGAGGACTGGGCAGGGTTTGGAGGCTCTGGGCTTCCTAGCACAAGGTCGCAAAGGGGAGGGAGTAGGTTTGCCTAAAACGCTGGCCACACCCTCTGCTAGGGAGCTTCTCGGGCCCCACCAACCCCCCCCCCCCCAGTGTCTCCCACTGGCTTTGATCACAGTCGGTCTAAGAAAACCAAGTGTTTGAGATCTAATGCCCGACTGTGCTGTCCGTTGCCCTGGGAAGAAATGACGGTGCCGGAGGGTGTCCCAGACAAAGCACCTCCCAACAAGTCCTCCCCTTTTGCCTACGCTGACTCAGCTGGGGTCCCTGCTGCTTAAAACAGAAGAACCCTGATGGGGGCCGGGCAGGAATGGTGGCACAAGGAGCCAGGGCCATAGAGGGTAGCTGTCAGTCACAGCAAGGCCACTCGCTGCAGCTGGGCGACTCAGCAAACTTTCTGGAGGTCAGTAAGTATGGCCACTCCACACGGCACCCTCACTATGTGCAAGGATCTCGTGTGGACACTGCAGGAACCCGCTGCCCAGAAGGCACCAATGCTCCCATTCTCCAGATTGGAATCTTGATTCCAAAATAGCTAAGAGCTTCTCTATGGGCTCAGGGCTGGGCAATGGCAGAGGCAGGCGCATCCCAGCCATCTGCTGCCCGACCCTGGGCTCTCCGAGGTGCCCGTGCTGCCTGCCAGGGGTGAGTTATACATGTGGGCACCGGGACAGATTTTGCTGGAACTCGATAGCAGGTTTGGTTCCTAGAAAGTGGGCTGAGGAGGGGGGTGGAAGGTGCTGCTGTCCTACCGTGTCCAGGTCCGCCGCAATGATCCTGGTGATGGCTGGGCTGGCCATGCAGGTCTCTGCAGAGCTCCCTGGCGTATCTCTTGGGGCAGCAACCAGAGACTCCACACTGCCCGCTGCAGCAGCCCCTGCAGCTCCCTCCTGGAGGTGGAGCTGGGGCTGGGCAGGGTTCTGTTCATCACTGGGCCTCAAGCACCTCGCCAGGAGTCTGCAGGCCTCGCTGTGACCACCTTGCCAGGCCTGCAGCTGGGCCACGGCGTGGTGGGCCTTGGCCGCCCACTCCCACTGGAGCCAGTCCGGGATGTGCGCTCCCCCCTCCTCTGGGGGTTCTTGGAGCGCAGGGACCCTCTGGGCCACCTCCTTGGTGAGGACGAGAATGCTCTCCAGAGCCACCAGAAGGCCTTCCCGACTGGGCCCGGCCTCCTGGCCTCCTGCCACGATCGTCTGCACAGCCTGGATGCCAGACACCATCCTTCCCAGGGAGCTTTCCAGCCTGCGGGGTCTGAGGCCCGGGGCCTGGGGGTCCTCACAGACAGAGAGCCTGGGGCTGAAGGCATCTTGGAGGGCCCGTCCATAGTCGGCGTTGATGCTGCCGAGGTGGCCGGTCAGGGCCTTGGCCCTGAGGGTGAGCTCCAAGCAGAGAAGGTCAAAGCGTGTGGACAGGCTGGGAGACGGCCTGGGGGAGGAGGCCAAGATCTGTGCCACGTCCAGCAGAGCGTCGGTGAGCACATGAACTTCCCTGCCCAGAAAGGCCACCTCACCCTTGACCCGCTCATCCCTACACAGCGGCCTCGACAGCCTGGCAGCCTCCTGCAGCCTCTGAGAGACATCTGCTGCCTGAGCCAACCCTTCCTGCAGCCCCCGCCGGTCCCTCACAGCCTGTCGCAGGGGCAGGAGGAACAGTCCTTGCCTCCCGCTGAGCCTCTCCATGCACTGGAGCAGGCCTTGGACAGCCACTGACCACAGCAGGCACCTGTCCCCGAGGCTCTCCTCCCACGCTATGGCGGCTTGGAGGCCATCCGAGACCAGAACCTTGTTCAGCAGCTGTTTAGCGTGGGTCTCTGCCTCCTCCAACCTGCCCCGCATTTGTAAAAGTGCTTCTGGATGCCCCATCGGGCCAGGGTCCTTCTTACCCAAATCCATGGACCCCCCCTTGGCCGCTAGTTGAGCCATTGAAACTAAGTTCTGCTGCAGCTCCATGAACACGGCCGCGCTCCCCGGAAGATCTGCTGCCGGGTGGTGACAGAACAGCTGTTGACACAGAGGGTACCAGTCACCAGCCATAGCTACCAAATCCCGCCTGCTGGCCCTGGCTCTCCCGGACAGCTGGAGAGACACTTCCAGAAGCCTGCTGGTCCTGGCAGCTGTGCAGTGTGCTGTCTTCCCTGCCAGGACAGTAGCAGAAGGTGCCAGCACCGGGATTTCTTGGAGTCCATTCATCCTCTCTGATCCCAGTGGTCCCTCCCCAGCCAGGGACTCTTGAGCTGCAGCCACAGCTACACCCAGCTGCTGAGGGGTGGTGCCGGCTGAGGACACGGGCTGGTGGCTACAGCTCTCTGCAGCAAGAGTGAGCTTGCTGACTGTGGGGAGTGGAGGGCCCCTACTCTGTGTACAGGTGTTGGGACTCAAGGGACTGGAAAGATGGCTCCTGGGTGGGTAGGAAGTGCCTGGGTCACTTTCCCCGAACCCTGGCCCCCTCTGGTGCGTCAGTGCTGGAGTTGGGGAGTCCTGGAGGCTGGGGAGAGCAAGAGGCTGTCTCCTTGCCACGTCAGACCTCTGGACTTGGTCCCGAAGCGGGCTGAGGATATCGGGGTGGTTCGTCCCATCCAGCCCCTCCTGGAGGCTCTGAGCGGCACAGATGAGACGTTTTGCCACCGTTAGAAATGCATCTGTGTCCTGAGCGCTGTGCCCGCCTGAACAGCGCTCAGCAGCCGCACCCAGGACCAGGGAGGATTGCTCTAACTGCCAGATCAAGACTCTCAGGCCGTTCCGGAAGATGGGGTCTCGATCTTGGTCCACGTATCTGTTCATCACCTGCACGATGTGTGCGGCGCGGCCCTGTAAGTATGCCACTAGCCTGGGAAACTCGCGGGCGTCTCCGCTCCTCCAGGCCCAGGTGAAGAAGTCCAAGTGCTTGCCCATCTCCTGAACGGATACACTCAGGAACTCGGGAATACTGAGAACCTCGTCAAAACACGCCAACAGGCGCGCAGAGGCCGTGGCCCAGGCCTGGAGCAGGGCCTGCAGGGCGGAAGGGCTCCAGCCTGGGCCTTGGGAGAAAAGCTGCTGCACCGTGACCACAAGCCCCCAGAGGCCGGCCATGGTGACCTCCAAGTCCCCGCCGGCTTGTGGTCTGGGACAGCACACCAAGGCCAAGTGGCCCACTCGGAGCATCTGCTGGGCCTGCTCCTGGAATGCGGCGAGGAGGAGCTGGAGGCTCTCGGGCCCGGCCTCGCTGCCCCGCGGGGAGCGAACAGGTGCTGTCGCCGAGGCGGCCCGGACCAGCCTTTGCAGAGGGCCCTGCGTGTCGGTGAACGCGCCCAGGATCTGGCGCAGCAGCCCGGCGCGCACGCCCCGGGACAGCGCCTCGGTGGCGGCCCGCAGCGCCGCGCGCTCCCCCGGGGGCTCCCGGCGCCGCAGCTCCAGCAGCCGGCGGCACGGGGCCACCAGGCGCAGCCTCTCGGGCGGCGCGGCCCCGGCCGCCAGGCACATGCAGGGCCCCAGCAGGGCGGCCAGCGCGGCATCCAGCCCTCCCCGCGGGCGCTCCGGCGCGGGCGCCGCCAGCAGGGAGCGCAGCTGCCGCAGGCGGCGGGGGAGCGCGCCGCGCGCACAGGCCGGGGCCTCCGGGATGCCCGGCTCCAGCCGCGCCAGCAGCTCCAGCAGCGCCTCCCGGGCCGGAGCGAACAGGCGGCGCCGGGCGGCCGGCGGCTGGCGCGGGGGGCAGGCGCGGAGGGTGGCAAGCAGTGCGGGGACCCGGCTCCTCAGCTGGCGCCCCCCGGGCCAGCGCGCGCCCAGGCGGCCCAGACTCAGCAGCGCGCCGGCCAGGTCCATCCAGGGTCCCCGGGGCGAGCCCGTGCCCGCCGCCTCCAGGGCGTCCAGGCAAGCCAGGCACCGGCCTGCAGCCCGAGCCGCGGTCCGAGCCGCCGCCGCGTCTTCCAGCAGCAGCACCTGTGGGGCAGAGGGGAGGAGACCGGGGCTTGAAAAGCCTGCAGGTGTCTGGAGCGACTGCGAGCTTCCCGGACCCCACACCGGTTTACAAATAACCATCCAGTCTTCCCACACTAAAGAGAACTGAATGTCAGCCTGCTCCACCTCGCCCACAACAAGGCACCTAGGAGTGACACTAAAGAAAACTCGTATGTGGCTGAAAATGTAAACCTCCTGAATTCGAACTACAGCCAATGAGGGGCCCCGTCTGGGCTTGAGCGCCAGTCTCCGGGTTAGAGGAGGCCATCACCTGTCCACATGGCAGCCGACATAACCAAGGAAAGGGTGTGTTGGAGGAACCTGATGCTTGGGTGAGGTGATGGGGCTGGGGAGATAGATGCCTGTCCTGTCCGGGAAGCGCCCTGAGACTCTCCCCGGCCTGCCCGCTCCCGGTCGGCTCTCTCCCTCCCCTTCCACAGAGAAGCTCCCAGGAGCCGGTCCTTCCTCCGCTCTCCTCCCCGCACCACATGCCCAGGCCCTCTGGCTCTCATCTTCTCATTTCCATTTCCCTTCAATGAGGTTCTGTTAAATTACAAATTCACCCCACTGTAACCCACACTACTAAAGTTTTAGTGATGAGCATTACTAATATTTGACCATATACATTCCAAACACATTCCAACAGGGGGCGTGTGTCAACCAAGAAGAGTTGTGCCCGTTAGTGGCACATCAGGACAGAGTGTGGGGAGCGTTTGGAGGCTGAGAGGCTGTCCTGGCCCCGGGGCCTCCCAGCTGGGGGGTCAATAAGCAGAACTTTCATTTTGGAGGCTGAGAGCTGCAGAGGTTTCTGTAGCTGCTCCAATAGCTCCTGGCCCCGGGTCGGTGGGAAATGAAGCCCTCGGTGACACCTTCCATTAGGGGTTGGTGGATGTGTGGGGTGGGCAGGCTGCACATAGGTTTAAGATCACAGAGCCTCGCTCAGGATGTGTGCTCAGCTCCCTATGGCAGCTTCCACACTTCGCATTCATTCAATTGGTAATGAACTCTGTGCCTGTGACCTTGGCAGAAACTTGGGCAGAAACTTTTCAGGTGTCCACTGTGGGAGCAGCATGCCACATCCACGCCTGCCAGCAATGAGCTCTCTGCCCAGGCCAGCCCGCCAGCCAGCTCTGACATCAGCATCACCTTCATGGTGTCCAGCAGGAACTGCTGAGCTGTGGTCACCAGCTCCTCCCGGTGGCTCTGACATTCTGGCTGAACTCGCAGCTTCTGAGCCACCAGCATGATGTTCCTCCCAGACGTGATGAGAGAGTCAGCCGCAGGGCCCATTTCCTCCCGCAGCCACTCCTCCTCGGAGTCCTCGGCCAGCCTGCAGACACGTTCTCAATCAGCATTTACCAACGGGCAATGTGACAGCAAAGAAACACACCCACTGGGAAATTATGATACATACCGTATTTTCCGGCGTATAAGACGACCCCCTAATTTTACAGTTAAAACATAGGTTTAGGCATATATTCGCTATATAAGACTACCCCCACTTCAAAGAAAAGATTTACTTTGCCGTCAAGATCTGCAGGTAATTTTTGTGCAATTTTGGTCTTTTGCCCCGATTTTCGGTTGACTTTTTTTTCCGTTTCAAAAGTCGTCTTATACGCCTGAAAATACGGTAGAAGGTACAGAGCACCGTGAAGCCATTAAAATGGTGATGTAGATCTAACCCTTCACCCTAAGATAAGTCACGGATGTAAAGTAGAGCACTAGGAACACAGATAATAGCATCGTAATAAGGTTGTACAGTGGCAGGTGGTACCAGACTTACTGTGTGACCACTTCATAAGGTATATAAACATTGGATCACTATAGTGTACACCTGAAACTAATATAATATTGTATGTCAACTATAATTTAAAATAGATACATTTTAAACTTAAATATGTATTAATTCAATTGATTGGGGTGACATTGGTCAACATGAACATATAGGTTTCAGGTGTGGGTTTCTGTGTTACAAGATCTATTACACCATGTGCCCACCATCCAAAGTCAACTCTTCTCCTGTCACCTTAGGAGCCCCTTCTCCTAATACATTAATTTTTTAAAGTGATATAGGCCTATTTTTATGATGACACAGCCTCTCCAAGATGTAGTGTTACATAAATAAAATCAAATTATATACCTGCATATATGGCAAGATCTCACTGTTTTCAATCACATGCAGATCTACATAGAGAACCATGTATCCAGCTCTATCTTTGGTGTTTTAAAATATGCTCTGTCCCTTTTGTATTGTCTCATCTTCTATAATGACCATGTTTAATTACTACAAAGCACAATGAGCCTCTTTTTGCCGGGGGGAAAATATGTAGACTCTCATTTCCATCCTGTTATCAAGAGGAGAGATTTTATGAAACAAAAATTTGTTTCCATGAACACAGATGTCCACAGCAACTGTTCTGTTCATGTGATTGCAAACATTCCTCTGCCAGTAATAATCCCTAACCACACAGAACAACACAAGAGAAGAGTCCCCCTCTGTCCTCCGTCCTGAGAGCGGATGTTCCTTACGAACAAGGCTGAGGGCTGTGCCTCTGGGGTGAAGGCTGGGAGGACTCACAAGTGCCACCTCAAGGTTACTGAGCAGCTCTCTCAGCTTGTGGTCCCTGATGAGCGGCAGCCAATTTCAATGCCCGTCCCCTCCGGCCCCAGCTTCCCTCATGTGAAATGGTCCCTGGCTCCCATGTGCAGTATCACTTCAACCCAAACAGCCCAGCATGGCAAACTGTTGAAACCCTGGGAGAGAAAGCAGAGGGAAGAACAGCTGTCTCCCCCCTTTATTTTACGTTGACCCCTTGTGCAGCATTTGCTCACCAGCGCAGCTGACATTCAGGTCACTCGGCCTGTAAACATGACAGCGCCACATCCTGACAGCTGCTCCTTCGCAGAGTGGGGCCCTCACCCATGCAGCCTCCCTTCGTGGGCTTTTTCATTTCTCTAATAAACAAATAATAGAAGAACATTTCTATTTAAAAAGAGGAGGGAGAAAGACAGCTATGAAGCATCAGGCTCTACTGTGAAGTGGGGGTTTATTGTCCAGTGTTCAGGCAATTTAAGACTATGTCCTAGTATGACCTCAAGGACAAGGTACTTCACACAGAGAGATAACCCTCTGATGGCCCGCTGAGCTTCCCCACTCTCCTCTCTCCTCCTTCACTCCCATCGCCACTTTGAGATTTGGCTGAGCTGGTTTAATGTTTTTAACTTGAAACGACTATTCAAGTTTCCCTTGACCTAGCATCTTCTCCTTCAAGGACACATATAGTGTTGTCCTTCCCAACGTTCTTTTCTTCTTCATCTTCCCTCCTCTTGAGGTCTCTGGTTTCCGCTTGTGGGTTAGAGTCGCCTATCAAGTATTTCTCTTGAGTTTCTTGAGTTGGGGTGCAAGGAGAGACAGTCACTAAGTCCTTGCTCATCTGCTTTCATGTTCTCCCAGTGGTCTGCTGAATGATAAGCTGTCTGGATGGTGCATTCTTGGTGGTAGTCCTGTCCCCTCACAGTTCACAGATTTGATTCCAGCATCTTCTGGCCTCCAGTTATGGGTGCAAACTCTGAGGCCAGTCTATCTGATACCAGGCTAATTAAACTTCCTTCGTAAGTAGTTTGCTTTCTTTTGTCTGAAAGCACTGAGAGTTAGGGAATTTACCAACATATGCTTTATGCATATCTTTCCTCCACAATCTCACCTAGAACCCAGGAAGCAGTTCTTATGTACAGGTTTTGAGTCATGAACTGGCTCAGAGAAATGTTCTTCTATTATTTGTTTAATTATTGCCTCTCCTCAATGTCTTCATTTTTCTCCTTCTAGAAGTCCCATTATTTGCAAATTGGATCTGTCTTCCACGTCCACTATTTTTTTCATGTATGATTTGCATGCCTTCCTGCTTTTAATCTATGGTTTGAATGATACTATTGGCTTGATCTTTAAAATGACTCAAATCATAGTATAAGCTGTCTCATATATCCACTTCAAGGCTCATGGCTTGAAGTGGAAATTTGAGACCAGCGTTTCTACCAACAACACTTATAAAAGAAAGATAAAATACTAAAAAAAAAAATTCAGATATTTTAAGGGTCTAGAGAAAAAACAAGGCAGTGGAACTTCATCCTGAGAAACACAGGCCAAGAGACAGAAAAACCATGTGAAAAGGGGCAGCAATGCTGTGACCTCAGAGGTCTCACAGTGCTGAGAAAACAAGAATTAGGGTCTGGGTCTTGTCAATGTGGACAGAACCTGGTGATCACCCCAGGATTTCAGCTGAGACCCCAAAGACTACACATTAGGAGTAAGAACAACCTGGAAATAAGTGTTTCCTTAGAAAGACTGAAACTGGTCTTGAATCATCTCAAGACTTTGGATAAGAATGGCCTCTTCCTAGTTTTACTGCCACCAGAATAAAATTAAATTCTCTACAGGAGACAATTCTATCTAGAAGCACTATAAATTTATATACATATATAATGTACTATACTCAGTGTTTTAAAATTACCCCACATGAAAAGATATAGGTGGTATCTTGAATAACTTGGGTAAAAAAGATAGAACTTGGAACAAATAATGTTGGGGCAACTGAGTAGAGTAACCATCTGGAAAAATGTAAAGTGAATTCCCTATCTCAGTCCATATACAATTTTTAACTTCAAATGGATTAACGATTCTAAGTGTAAAATCAAAACCATACAAGAAAAGATGAGTGAATTCCTCTATTATATTGGTGTAGAGAAATCTTTGGAACTATAACTCAAAGTCCAAAGGCAATAAAAGAATAAGTAAATAAAGTTAATTCCATAAATATTTTAAAAGTTTAAATGGCAAAAAAAAAAAAAATCTTAAAAATCAGAAGACAGATGATAAACTGGGAGAAGATATCTGCAATGTATATGACAGACAATGGGCTCACACCTTAATGCATATTATATTTCCATATTTATAAATCTGGTAATATAACTACCCATGTACACTTTGTTTTACCACTTAATATACCTGTGTGTTGAGTTAATAATATAACCCAATAAATAATACAAAGGGCTAATAATTTAATAGATATTTAATATATATTTTAACCCAGAAATCTCCCGACTAGGACTCTACCATCCCTAACAACTTGAAAGTACACATACGCAGCATTATATGCTACAATATTGCTTATAATGTCAAGTCCTGGGAAAAACCTAGATGCCCATTGGTAGGAGAGTGGTTGAATAAATTGTTGTGCCTTCATACACATAACAGCATATTATGAAATCATTTACAAATTAAGGGTATTTTTTGTAAAATTATATGTGCTATTTCCAGGATATATTGTTAAGTTTTGTTTTTTTTTAAGTAAGAGTACACAACAATATCTGTAGTCTACTACCCTGGGTAAGAAAGAATATATCAGAAAATACACCTGGAATGTAAGGAAACCCCAGAATGAATTATGAAAAGTAAGAAATGACTCTAACTAGTTATGACAAATGGTAGAATTCTAAGGTGGCTCCCAAGGTTCCCATTTCCTAGATGCATGCCCTGTTCAATGGCCTCTCCTGGTCTGTGGGTGAGACCTGTGAATTGGATGGGATGTCAATCTTTGATTATGTTTTATTATGTGAAAAAAAAGTGATTTTTCCCCCTAAATGTAATTAAGGTCCTTAATCAGTTATCTTAAGTTAATCAAAAGATTATCATGGTGGGCCTGGTCAAATCAGGTGAATGCCTACCAGAGGGAGTGGATCCTTATTGAAGAGACACTCAATTGTTGGCCATGAAGGAGTAAATTGTCACATTGTAGAGGGGGACACATGTCAAAACTTCGATTCTACAACCCCAAGGAGTTGAATTCTGCCAATAGCCAGTGAGCCTGATGGATTCCTGAGCCTCACGTGAGACTGCATCCCAGTCAACACTTGGGTCACCAGGTCACCCAGCCTGGTGAGCCAGAATCCTGACCACAGACACCGTGAGATAATAAATGGGTATTGTTTTAAGTTGTTAAATGGTAATTTATGATGCAGCAATACAAAATGAATACAACTATAAATAAATAACATTAAAATACTTTGGGCAAGAAAAGAACTAACCTAGGTAACTTTGGAGAACAGCATTTTATCCAGGATAGAGTCAGGCTAAAAACAATAAGAACTGCATGCAAACTGCCTTCTAGCTAGTCCATCTCGGGCTCAGATGGTTACGGGTGAACTCTGCAGCTTCATGTGTATGTGAGGGTTGAACAGGTAAGTGGATCTGTGGTGGATCATGAGAGTGAGGATTTCCACTGCTGGAGAAAGAAGTTGCAGATAAGGAGAGGGATTGATGCTGGGTTGAAATGGGAGGTGTCAGGATGATTACATATAAATGAATGTTACATATGAATATGTGTTCAGACACAGAGAAATAAGTATGCAGGAGTGTGCAGCCATGAATTGGCATACAGGCATATAATCTTAACTCTGTCTGCTGAGGCCAGAGGAACAACAACACCTGTGGTCATTCATGAGCACATTTAGAGCCCACATCTTGGTTTCCAAAAAGCGTTCTTCAGTAAAGAAACCAGGGCTGTTGGGGAAGATTCCAGGGCTGGGCCTGGGAAAAAATACAAGATGAACCTGGAAAATAAGGAAGTGCTTTTAAAAGAATGAAAATGTCTCTTAAGGACACCGGAGCCCAAGGAAGGAGCCCACAGTGAACAAAACAGGAATTAACTGAATTATAAAATAAATGATGACAGTATTGGATTAAAACCCACAAAATTGAATAAATATCCATGAGTCTATAATGTATAATTGAATGGGAGAGAAAGGATAACCTTTCTATACAGAGAAATTTCAGTTAATACATGTGAGACATGAAAAAATTATCACTAGGCAAACATCACAGATTCAATTTTTGCAGGTGTGGCTCAGTGGTTGAGGGTTGACCTATGAACCAGAGATCAGGGTTCAATTCCCAGTTGAGGACACATGCCCAGGTTGCAGGCTCCATCCCCAGTAGGGGGCATGCAGGAAGCAGCCAATCAAGGATTTTCTCTCATCATTGATGTTTCCATCTCTCTCTCCCTTCCTCTCTGAAATCAATAAAAATATGTACATATTTTAAAAAGATACAATGATGGACACTAGAGTCAATGCATGAAAGTCTGAAGAAACACTGCAAGATTCCAGTCACAATGGGAAAACAGTGGAGGTGTCTGTTAGACGGCAGCTTGACCTAATGATGAAGTGTAAAATCACCAGTAACAAGACAGAGCAACATCATGAGAGACTGCATGACAAGAGACACAGCATCACTTCTGTGGTATCCTTGCCACAAAGGCACAATCTCAATCTAATCAACAAAAAGAAATGGCAAACCCAAGTTGATAGATATTCTACAAAATGACTGACCAGTACCTATCACAGTGCCAAGGTCATGAAAGACAAAGAAAGAATAAAGAACTGCCACAGACTGGAAAAGTTTAAGGAGAGACAATTAACTGCAGTCACAGAGAGAGGTTTTTATCACACTTTTCTCAGCCAAAAAAAGAAAGAAAAGAGAAAGGAAAGAAGGAAGGAAGGAAGGAAGAAAGAAAGGAAGGAAGGAAGGAAAGAAGGAAGGAAGGAAGGAAGGAAGGAAGGAAGGAAGGAAAGAAAGAAGGGAAGGGAACAAGGGAAGGGAAGGGAGAAAGGAAGGAGGGAAGAGAGAAAGGAAGGAAGGAAAGAGAAACAAAAGAAAAGCAAATGGGGACAGAAGATCTGAACATATAAATTTGACCTAGATGGCATATACATCCACTAATAGAATGCATGTCTAGTTGAGAGCACAGGGCACATTTACAAATATAGACTAAATGTTAGGCTACAAAACATGGCTCAAAAATGATACAGAGGCCTGGCCAGAGGGCTCAGTGAGTGAGCATCAACCCACAAATCAGGAGGTCAGGGTTTGATTCCCTGGTCAGGGCACATGCCTGGGTTGCGGGCTTGATCCCCCGTAAAGGCTTGTAGGAGGCAGATAGTCCATGATGTTTCTCATCATTAATGTTTCTCTCTCTCCCTTCCTCTCTCTAAAATAAATTAAAAAATATATTTTTTAAATCATACAAAGGATTTGCTAAACCACAGTGCAATTATACTAGAAATCAAACAAAAAGATAACTAGAAACCCCAGGAGAGACTGATGTTGAAGTGGGGGCAGGAGATATGTTTAGTCCCAGAGCTGCTGCCAGGATGCTCATGCTGACGGTGCAGTGCACCCCTCAAAGGCCCTGTTCAGCCCCGGACTCTGGAGCAAATGGTACCTCTGGAAAAGGCAACCCAGGGGCCGGCCCTGTTCACCAATCAGTGTCACTAATTTTACACATCCATGTCCCAGCTTGCACATACATGAGGCCCATTTACACCTACGTATCCATGGTTACATATGTGTAATACTTTATATATATATATATATATATAGATATATAGATATATAGATATATAGATATACGCGCACGCACACACACACACACACACACACACATAGTTACACAGTGCTTTATATACATTTTTTTTTAAGGAAGAAGGAGGGATGAGAAGAAACAAGGATGGGAATAGGAAGTAGGAAAGAGGGAAAGAGGAAATATCTAGAATAAATATACACCCTAGTGTTTGTTGTGGTTATCTCTGGGACGTAGACTTATGGGTAATTCCTTTCTTCCTCATTTCATCCGCATTTTCTAAATAATCCCCATAGTATATATCTTGAAGCAAAAGGAAGCATGCACTTGTGCTGGCCTCCCCTGCGGGGTCTTCCCAAGCCCTGCCTGCGGCCAGCTCTGCCCTGCTGCCGTGGAGGGTTCTTTCTGGCTCCTGAGAGCCGAGCTAGCAGAAGCACTGGAACTCACCAGCCCACCTGGGCCCGCTCTGAGGCCTCACCGCCTCCCCCGCTCCGAGGCCTCACCGCCTCCCCGCTCCCAGGCCTCACTGCCTCTCCTGCTCACTGGGCTCCAGCAGCGGCCTGACAGCCGGGGAGCTCAGCCCAAGCCAGATAGGCTTGTTTGCAGGATTGCCCTGATGGATGCGCTGGACCGTTTCCCGTGGTCATGAGCACGGATAATTCTCTTTATAAATAATTTACCTGCCCATAGCAGACACTATTGAAACAGACCAAAAGGACATTTATCTTCTCTCAAACTTAACGTACCTTTTTTTGTGTGTAATTACAAAATGCATTGCATTAGAAAACTTAGGATGTACAAAGACTATTAAATTGGTGTACAATCACTATGTTCTCAAACTCTTAAGTAAATTGATATCTTGGCAATTTTTTTCATGATTTTCCCCCCATTTTACATAAACACAGAACAATCTTCAAAATCAGGAAACTAAGTGTTGACACGCTGCTTTTGGCCGTTGTGAATCACGCTGCTATAAGCACAGATGTGCAGATGTCTGCTCAGGTCCCCGCTTTCACTTCTTTTAGGGATAAGCCCGAAAGCAGTTGTTGTTGAACCACATGGTGATCCTGGTCTCAGTTTTTTGACGACTCATAGACACTTTTGAATCCTCTTTATTTCCAAGTCACTTAACTTTTGAGCATGATTATCTTCAACAATATTTTGTTACTTTTTATTTTTATATAATGTCAAGCTTTCAAAAAAGTTGCAAAAATAATGTAAAAAACTCTAATATATCCTTCAGCCAGATTCACTGATTGTTCTCATTTTGCCATATTTTTTATTCTCTCTTTCTATGCATGTGTATGGGTGTCTGTGTGTGCATGTGTGGGTGTCTGTGCCTGTGTCAGTGTGTGTTCATGTATACATGTGGGTGTGTAGAAAGTTCCAGGTATGATGCTTCTTTGCCCCCAAATAATTCAACATGGGTTGCCCGTGGGAAAGACGTTCATTTTCATAAACATAGAACAATCATCAAAATCAGGAAATTAAATACTGACACAATGCTATTATCTAATACAAACTCAATATTCAAATTTTGTTAATTGTCTACCCTGACTGGTACACTCAGTGGTTGGAGCACCAGTCCCATACTCCAAAGGGTCCTGGGTTCTATTCCTAGTCAAGGGCATATACCTGGGTTGCAGATTCAATCCCTGGCCCCAGTCAGGGCCCATGCAGGAGGCAATGAATTGATGTGTCTCTCACATCAATTGTTTCTCTCTCTCTCTCTCTCTCTCTCTCTCTCTCTCTCTCTCTCTCTCTCTCTCTCTCTCTCTCCTCTCTCTCTCTTTCTCATTCTTTCTCTCTTCCTCCTCCTCCCTTCCACTCTCTATAAAAATCAATGGGAAAAATATACTTGAGTGAGGATTAACCAAAAAAATTTTTGTTAATTGTCCCCAAACTGAGAACATGCATTAAATTTGTGTTGTTTTTTATTTGTTATTCCTCACCAAGGGATATTTTTTCCATTAAATTTTAAAGAGAATGGATAGGAGGGAGGAAAGAGAGAGAGAGAGAGAGAGAGAGAGAGAGAGAGAGAGAGAGAGAGAGAGAGAGAAACATTGATATGAGAGACACATTGATTGGGTGCCTCATGCACTCACCCTGATTGGGTACAGGGATTGAATCTGCAACCTAGGTACATGCCCTTAACTGGGAATCAAACTCTCAATTCTTTGGAGCATGTTCTAACCACTGAACAACTCCAACCAGGGGAAATTGAACTGTTAAGTCCTGTGGTGCACAGTTCTAAAGATGCCCCGCCTCAAAATCCCCGCCTGCTGGTTCAATCAAATCTTAATCTGGTCCTGCTGGGAAGGGACTTTGCCAATGGAATTAGGGTGATAATTAGCTGACCTCAAAATAGAGAGTTGACCCTGGACTATCCAAATGGGTCCAATGTAATCACACAAGCCCTTGAAAGCAGAGGAAGAAGGCAGAAGCAGACGTCAGAGAGAGAGGTTTGAAGCATGAGAGGAGCTTGACCTGACATTGCTTGGGGGGGAGTAGGGGTGACGCCTGGAATGCAGGCAGCCTTGGTGAGCAAAAACCAGCCTCTGGCTCACAGCCAGACCCATGACCAAAAGGAACTGGATATGGCCAACCCGAAAGAACCTAGACGCAAGTTCTCCCCAGAGCCTCTGTGTAAGTGTCAGGCCTGTCAACACCTTGACTTTGGTCTGTGAGACCCAGGACAGAGAAACCAACCAACTAACCTGGGGGGAATGAATTTGTGTTGTTTCAAGTTCTTAGTTTGATGATAACTTGCTACAGCAGTGATAGGTATTTGGCTTTTCCCTGCTGATGTAGTTATGTGCTTTTTCCTCTGTTTGCTCCTTTGCTCCTAGGGCAGGGACAGTGAAGATCTTACTCTGCATTTTAGCACCATGAACCATGCCGGATATCTTAGCAGTGGTCAGTGCATGCTGTGGATGAAAGGGGAATACTTATGGGACTCTTTCTATTTGACAGAGATATCTGAAGCAATTTTCATTGCTGCCCTGCTCCAGGCACGGTGACTTTCTCATGCCCCGATAACAGTCCTGTGAGGGAGGTTTGGTTACCACTTTTACCCTGACAGATGGGGCACAGACAGAACTTAGCCAGACAATTAATAGGTGTTTAGGTGGGACTCAAACACAGGAAATCTAGCTGCAACATCTATAGTATGGTTGGGCAGTAAAAGTGCAACACTTTTGTTACAACATGTAAGTTGCAATCAACTTTCATTTATAGAGTTCAGTTTTGTTGCTATAACTAGGTCCTTCTCTATTAAACCTGGGATTGGAATTCATTATGGAAACTAGTGGCCTAGTGCATGAAATTCATGCTTGGGGGGAGGGTCCCTCAGCCCGGCCTTCACCCTCTCCAATCTGGGACCCCTTGGGGGATGTCTTACTGCCTCTTGCAATCTGGGACCACTGGTTCCTAACCACTCACCTGCCTGCCTGCCTGATAACCCCAAGCCCCTCTATCTGCCTGCCTGATCACCCCCAACTGCTCCCTTGCTGGCCTGATCTCCCCGGCCTCGCCCCACACCTGGGACCCAGGATTACCTCCCTCTGGCTGGCGGCAGGCACCCAGGACCCAGGCTGGTTTGCCTGGGCCACAGCCACAGTCGCTGGGACCATGAGGCAGGAGGACTTTCCCTCTCCCGGGCCACAGCTGCAGCCTTAGTTTCCGGCACCTGGGACTACGGGGCAGGCAGTGTGTCCCTCTCCTGGGACACAGGACCAGCCTGGCTGGTCCCCATTCCTCTCTCAAGAGCTCATTTGTGCCTGACTAATCCCCAATCCTCTCTCCCCAGTGTTGAATCTCTGAGCCATTAAGGCATGCCAATGTGAGGGCATGAAGGCATGAAGGTGTGACAACCATTTGCATATTATCTATTTAATTTATAGGATCATTTGCATGCAAGTTTACTAAAAGGACCAGGCCCATGCACTGAATGGTAGACATGAAAATGATGTTTAGACAACTCTGAGAATTCTTCTCTCTATAATAAAAACAATCAGTGAAACAGGAATGAATCTAGAAACCTTATGATGGGACATACAACTGCTTCTTAATGCAAAACTCAGCCAACTAATTATGAAATGTCTTCATATTGAAATTACACCCCACCTAATAACATATTAAGCAAGTTTACTTTATATCTATCTATCTATCTATCTATCTATCTATATATATATATATATATATATAAATCTTTATTGTTCATATTATTACAAATGCTCCTTATTTTTCCCTCCTCCCTTGCTCCTCTCCACCAGATTCCCATCCCACCCTTTGCCCTTTCCCCACCACCCATTGACCTCATCTATAGGTGCACAGTTTATGTTCAGTCTCTTCCCACACCCCCCACTCCCCTTTTCCCCAAGAATCATCAGTTCACTCCCCTTCCATACCTCTGATTCTATTATATTCACCAGTTAATATTGTTCAGCAGATTTTTTAATTCTCTTGGTTTTTAGATTCACTTGATGATGGTTATGTATTTGTTGTTCATAATTTTTATCTTTATTTTCTTCCTTTTCCTAAAGAACTCCCTTCAGCAATTCATATAACTCTGGTTTGGCGGTGATGAACTCCTTTAGCTTTTTTATTTTTTATTTTTTTTATTAGTGAAGCTCTTTATCTGGCCTTTGATTCTGAGTGATAGCTTTGCTGAGTAGAGTATTTTTGGCTGTAGGTTCTTGCTATTCATCACCTTGAATATTTCTTGCCATTCCTGTCTGGCCTGCATGGTCTCTGTTGAGAAATCAGATGATAATCATATGGGTGCTCCTTTATAGGTAACTACCTGCTTTTCTCTTGCTGCTTTTAATATTCTCTCTTTGTCTTTTGCTCTTGGCATTTTAATTATGATATGTCTTGGTGTGGTCCTTTTTGGATTCCTTTTGTTTGGACTTCTGTGCGCTTCCTGGACTTGTAAGACTAATTCTTTCATCAGGTGGGGGAAGTTTTCTGTCACTATTTCTTTCAGTATGTTTTTGGTATCTTGATCTCTCTCTTCTTCTGGGACCCCCATAATTCTGATGTTGGTTCGCTTGAAGTTGTCCCAGAAGTTGTCCCAGAGAATTCAATTCTTTCTGGATTCTCTTGTCTCCTTCTTCTTCTTCTTCTTCTTTTTAAATATATTTTATTGATTTTTTACAGAGAGGAAGGGGGAGGGAGAGAGAGTTAGAAACGTTGATGAGAGAGAAACATCGACCAGCTGCCTCTTGCACACCCCCTACTGGGGCTGTGCCCGCAACCAATGTACATGCCCTTGACCAAAATCGAACCTGGGACCTTTCAGTCTGCAGACCGACGCTCTACCACTGAGCCAAACCAGTTTCGGCTCTTGTCTTCTTGTTTCTGCCGAGGAGTGTCTTCTGGCTCTTTATGTTCCAAATCTTTGACTTCATTCTTGCGATATTCCATTCTGTTTTTAGGACTCTGTATAATATTTTTTATTTCAGACAATGTATTCTTTATTTCTAGTTGATCCCTTATTATTTTTTGTTGATCCCTTATTATTTCTTTTTGATCCCTTATTATTTCTAGTTGATCCTTTTTCATATCCTCATAGGTCTCGTTTATTTTATCGGCCTTTTCTAGAAAATTCTTGAAAAACCTTTTTTTTTTAATAAAGAAATACTGATTTTAATCCAACATAAGGTAAACAATAGGCATCCCTTATCTTTCAGCCTAAAAATTAACAAAAAACTGTTGAAACAAGGCACAATTTACCCCCATTCTTATTATGTGACTCTAGTCACACACAAAAATTGTCTATGAAAATGGTAAAACAAAAATAGAAGTCTAAGTTTTAAAAAATGTATTTAAAAAAACGCCCACAAAACCTGTCAATATTATTCCTTATTCTACAAAATAGCACCAGTAAGAAGAGTAAAAGGTATTAAAACCATTACAACAGCATTTCTGAAATGTAGCTTGCCCACCTCATGTTATCCCTAGAAAAGAATTATCATGGAATAAAAAAGGACTTTAAAAAAACTCTGGAAGGAGGGTCACGCTTTTATTCAGTTTCCCCCTGCAATCTCTTAGATGCGAGGAATGTGCTTCTGCCCCTGGCTATCGCTGCTTCTGTTCTGAGAAAGACCGAGGAGCTAGGGTCATACTTCCAGTCTTGTATCTGTGAAGTCAGGAAGGTGCATTCGTGTGTGTTTGTGTGGGGGTGGGGAAGTCCTTACCCAAGCATCATCTTTCACTCCTCACATGGGAGATAGTGAGAGGCCATACCTACCTTCATAATATGACCCAGCCACTCCTTCCTTCCTGAACTGCCTAAAGGGTTCTATTGCAGTCACTGCGAGGGATATAGCTCAGATGACCCTTCCTTCCTTGTGTCTAGAGGGGAAAACAGCCCTGAAATTATCACCAGTGTGGACAATACTCTCAGTGGGCCCCAGCAGTGCATCCCAGCCCTTTATACTAAGGTGAGAGGAACATGCTGGGTAAAATTCAAGAATGGCAGACATCATTTCCAAATCTGCCCTAGAAAAAAGCATCCTGGTCCCTTAAAATGGCTCTCAGCTACAACAGGTCTACCACTGTACACTCCTGGAAACAATATGCTGCAGACGCTTAAAAAATAAAGTATTGCAGTCACTGTCTCGGTTAACTTTTCAGCCTTAACCTGAGTGTGGGAGAGCAGTCAGCACTGTGGTTTTGGTATGTTAGCTATTGTTTCTGAGTGGTAAACCCAGGAGGACAAGGGGAAAAAAAAAACACACCAATCTTTACTAACTACTTCAAGTTTCAAAGTTTTAGAAGACAAGATGAGCACCGTGTTTGGCCATTCCAAGAGGGCCAAGTTGGATTGTGCGCAAGGAGGTAGCACCCGGGTACCCCCTACCAGGAGGGTGTCAGGTGGCTGTGGCCCAAGATCCATGCTGTGGCCCCAACACAATTGTGCTAAAGGACAGAGCCTGGGATGTACCTCCTGGGCCCCAGCTCTTTCCCATGCACCCCAGAGCCCCAGAGTGGCTGGGAGACTATTCACAGGCAAATTAAAAAACCCTTTAAGTGTGGTTTTGAACTCTATATCCAGTTGCTTTTTGTCCTCCATTTCTTTCATTTGTGATCTGTTTCCTTGTCTCGGCATTTTTGAAGCTTCCCTGAGTTGGTAGCCTTAAAAGTCTCTGTGTTCAGCTTGGATGGGGCGGAGTTTCAGGGTGGAGCCTACAGCCTTGACTTCTGTCAGCCTTGCCTTATGAGGCTCCTGAGTCTCAGTGTTCCTCAGTGTCCTTCAATACTCGCTGCAAGCACCTCTGAGAGAAAGGTGCCCTTGAGTTTCTCCCGCTACCAAACAGTCTAGGCTCTCCCCCAATGAGCCCGGAACTGGGGTTCAGTTCAGTTGGAAGTGGGGTTCAGAGCAGTCTGGAGCTTTTGTCTCCTTTCCACTAGGGCAATCCCGCGGCACAGTCAACACTCCATTCTCTACGCGCAATGTGTGCGCCTCCGGGACTGCCTTTCGTGGCTCCCCTGAGGTTCTGCCTTACAGCCCAGGCTCCCTCCTTATGTGTCTGGGTCCCCAGAGTCTCGCCCAGAACTGGGGTTCAGTGCTGTTGGAACTGGGGTTCAGCACAGTCCAGAGCTTTTATCTCCTTCCCACTAGGGAACACCAGCCAGGCACTCAGCTGCCCCTCCTCTCCGGCTCCCTCCTTTCCCCGAGTGCACCATGTCTCCGTACCTTGGACTTTTACAGCTCCTCTAATTTTCCTTCTGGTTTTCTCTTTCCTTCTCATAGAATTTCCAGTCAGTCGACTTTCCTGTAGTTCTGGGTAATGTCCATTTTGTATTTTAGTTGTATTTTTTGAAATTGTGTGATGCTGCAGTTAGGTGCTTATCTATGCCGCCATCTTGGTTTCCTGAAGCTGAGTCTACTACTTTATATTTTTTAAATGTGTTTTTATTGATATTTTTGGAGAGAGAGAGAGGAAGGGAGTGGGATAGAGAGAAATATCGATGTGAGAGAAACATGAATCAGCTGCCTCCTGCATGCCTCCCTACTAGGGACTGAGCCCAAATTCAGGGCATGTGCCTCAACTGAGAATCACACCATTGACCTCTTGGTTGATACTCAACCACTGAGCCACACTGGCAGGGCTTCTTTATGTATTATCAATTTATTTTTCATACCTGACTTGACTCAAATAAGGCTCTATTACTCTCCTTCTGCGGACGTGTCAGTATAAAGGGGTCACAATCTTTGAAATCATTACCTTTTTGCGATTTGCACGAACTCCTCATTCGCCTGAGCCAATTCCTCTGCGGTCTTCTCCAGGGAGGCGAATGTCCCACTTTCCCCGTCGTTCCTCTCCGTGGACATGATCAGATGGCAAAGCTGAACCGTCATCGGCAAGATGAGTCTCCTGATGGCCTCGTTTGGAATCATGGAGCTGATGTCATCGAAGACAAAATACTCCATCTCTTCCTGTCTGTGAACGGAAGTGACAGGGTCACAGCCCACGCTGACTGGCACCCAAGGGTGCTTCTCTCTGATGTAATGTTCATCTAGTTTTACTTCTACAACAGGAGAGTAATCTATGAAATACTAAAAGGATGAATGGGGTAATTGTCAGGATCTAACCCCTCTGCCTACTTGATCACCCCTAACTGCTCTCCTGCTGGCCTGATTGTATAGAGTAGGTTGTGGTTTAGCAGCAGGTGAAAAGCGTGATTCAGACAATGAAATCGGCTCAGAGAAATATTATAGAATGGAAAGTGGACCTCCAAGCTGCATCAGCTTAAGAAATGGTTAATAAGGGAACAGGCCTGAGGTCCTCGTTATTTGCACATGTAGAATGAACATATTTTGCCCAACTTTTGCTCTGTGATGCTCCTCAGAATGAGGGTGAAAGCCACGTGACAGAGGTCCTCCATGGGCCTAAATGGGCATCTGAAGACAAAATTCTCACAGATCCTAGGAGCACTGTTGCCTGGGGGTTAGTTAACATCTTTCCCCAGGCGGTTTGCAAAGAGGGTTGACAACTCACGGGTGTTATGGAGAAAGGTCAAGCACTGTGTTGGTGGGCAGACGAATTTCCAATGCTGAAATTCCATGACTTGTTCAGTTTCTTTTTTTGTTTTTGTTTTTAATATATTTTATTGATTTTTTTACAGAGAGGAAGGGAGAGAGATAGAGAGCTAGAAACGTCGATGAGAGAAACATCAACCAGCTGCCTCTTGCACACCCCCTACCGGGGATGTGCCCACAACCAATGTACATGCCCTTGACCAAAATTGAACCTGGGACCTTTCAGTCCACAGACTGACGCTCTACTGCTGAGCCAAACCAGTTTCGGCATGACTTGTTCAGTTTTATTGTCTCGTTCAAAATTCCCCTCAAATGGAGATGAAAAGAGGGACCTCAGACTTGCCCTTCTGGTTAGGATAAAATAAATTACCACAGGTCAAAGGTCCTGAGTGTCAGGTGAATTATACACATTCTATTCCAAAACGCAGATCTCTGTGGAAGCAAGAATGGTGGGCTGGCCTGCAATTCCAGAGGGGAGGCTCTTGGAGACCTTAGTTAGTATGGTGACTGTTTATATTCTTAGGGGCATTTGACAATCTGGGCACAGGCTGAGGTATAGGGCCTGGAGTAATCAGCAGTCTTGTGCTGAGGGAAACATCTCAAAAAAATTTTGTAATAAAACAACCCTTCCTAACCGGTTTGGCTCAGTGGATAGAGCATCGGCCTTCAAACTGAAAGGTCCCAGGTTCGATTCTGGTCAAGGGCATGTACCTTGGTTGTGGGCACATCCCCAATAGGGGTGTGCAGGAGGCAGCTGACAGATGTTTCTCTCTCATTGATGCTTCTGACTCTCTATCCCTCTCCCTTCCTCTTGGTAAAAAATTAATAAAATATATATTTTTAAAAAACACCACATAGTCCAACTGCTAAAAAATGAACACCAGAAAAAAATCTTAAAGCACCCAGAGGAAAAAAAAGCGTGCTGTCTTTAAATGAGAACTGTGTTATTTACATATTTCTGTGTCAGTACAACCTTAGGTCAAAACCTCAGGGGAATCAAAGGGCCAGAGGCTTATTCAGTCACACAAAGGTCCCTGTAAGCAATGAAGGGCTCCTTTGCAGGGAACCAGCATGGCCTTGGAAGCGGCAGAGCCCCTCTCCACAGAAGCTCGGGATAGTGAACGACCACAGCTATTAGCTTAGCATCCAGCCCTGCGCTGGCCCAGTCTGTGGGCCCAGCTGCGAGAGGGGGTCTTCCCGTCAGGCAGGGGGTCCCAGACCCTCACCCTGGGCTGTAATTGGGATTTGATTGCGCTGAGACAGTCATGTTCTCTCTTCACTTCATCAAAGATCCAACAAGTCTACTGCCCCTCAGTCACTATTATTTCTCCACGTCTCTAAACACCAACAGTGTTGCATGAGGAAGTGCCTCCCTGTGGCTGCTTCTTGTTTCAATGCATCACAAGTAAACGGTTTCACAATTGAGCAGCTAAATCATGACCATTTTGTGAGGTGTCAGATGGGTTCTAGGCTTAGGGTGACCACGGCATATGTTATATAAGTGTCTAATCACAGTGCTGTACTCCTGATATGAATATAACAGTGTATGTCAACTGTAATTGAAAGATTAAAATTTGAAAATTATGAGAGTCCTGCCAGCACTCCCCTCAGCGTGAGGGTGGGGCACACGTTGCCAGCTGGCTGTTGAGAGACCCAGCTCAGAGTCTGTCCTCAGCGTCTGCTTCCCAGGACCTTTCCTGGGATGACTTTCTCAGGCTGCACTCCCTGAAACAGGTGTGTCCTGATACAAGGATCTGGGTGACAAGAGTCACTGAGGGAATGAAGCAGGAGAGTGCTGTGGTCTGCACCGTGCGTCCCCCAAAATTCATCTGCTGAATCCTAACCCCACGTAATATTAATAAAGGGGGACATTTGGGAAGTGGTTAGGTCGTGGGGGTTAGAGTCCTGGTATGTGGGATTTGTATCCTTATCTCAGACCCCAGAGAGCTCTCTTGCCCCTCCATCCTGTGAGGACACCGGGGCAAAACAGCCGCCTCTGATGCAGGAATCAGGCCTCACCAGATACTGACTCTGCCACTGCTTGATCTTGGACTTAAAGCCACCCAGTCTGTTGTATTCTGATAGAGCAGCCGGAAGGGACTAAGTCAATAGGGAATGGGACAGAGACAAGCAGTGTCTTGGCCTGATATATGGGGGGAAAGGAGAGCCTCCAGAGCATACACCATACTGCAGAGGGGGCCAGCATTTGGGGGCCAGCATTTGGTACCCCATGTTCAGGCTGCTATAATAAAATACCATCGCCTGGGAACTTAAACAAGAAACACGTCTAGAGGCTGGAAGTCTGAGATCAAGGTGCCAGCAGATTCCGTGCCTGGTGAAGATGCTCTTCCTGGTTTGCATATGGCAGCCTTCTTGTTGTGTCCTCACATGGTAGCAGGCACTAACCCCATCATGAGGGTCCCACCTTCATGATCAAATCTAACCCAAAATGCCTCCCAAAGTCCCCACCTCCAAATACCATCACACTGGGGCTTCAACATATAAATTTGGTGGGAACTCAAACGTTATCCACATCATTCATGTGTTAGCTGAGGGCTGCCTCCCAGTTCCCCTCCCCATGGCCAGACTGAGTGTAGAGGGCACATCTACACTGTGAATCAGGTGAGGTGGTTCCTGAGCTGAGGGCAATTCTTTAGAGAAGGGATGCCCATGGATCAGCAGCCGGAAGCAGATGCATTGACCTGGCGAAGGCAGCCCACCTCAGGGAAGGATATACTGACAGACCAGGTACAATTCATGTGCCCTCCCCTACAGCCTGTGCTGGGATTGACCCCACAGACCTCATGGACTAAAGGTGGGGAAGGGGGATTCCATATGGAAAACCAGTCCCTGTGCTCAGAGGAAGGATACCAAGCAGTAAAACAGCAGGTAGCACTGCCTTAGAACTTTAGACACCAAAGAATGTAATATAGTATATTTGAGATGAATCACAAAAACAGTGATCAACCTACTATCTAATTTTGCCAAATTTATAACTCTCTAATTGTATTACCCAGAACACAATGATAAAAAAATTCTTTAATTGAACAACTTCATCAGTGACTTCATGTCTCAGAAGCATCACAAACAAGGGAACTGCTCTCCAAAAAAGTAGGGGGTGATCAGTCTCCAGACATCACTAGCGAAGTGAGCACAGACTTGGGGCCACGTCATTAAGTCTGCGCCAAACTCCCAAGGCAAAGAGTGGCCCTCGGAAGGTCAGCTTCCAACCCTACAGCTCCAGCCACACTCTCAGCCCAGGGCAACCCCTTTCTCCTGGGCCATCAATGCCCACCTATGAGCCCTCGTTCAGGCCACTGATGAGCTCCTGTGACAGGATGGTTTTCCATCCATTGACATGTGCTGCTCCCAAAAGGGAGACTCCCCTGACAGCAGGACCTAGTGGTGGAGATAGGAGTGACCTTTCTTGCTGTCCTGCTGGGGGGATTTGTGCGTCAGGAAACCCTGGTTGCCAAAGCAAGATGTACCCACAGGAAAAGTGGGTGCTGCGAGACCCATGCAGACTCCACCAGCCAGAGTACTTGGCCGCTGATGGCTCACAGCTGCCCCCTCCTGTGCGATTGCTCTGAGCTAGGGGTGTCGAACTCAATCAGAGAAGGGGCCAAAATCTAAAATCCAGCCTAAATCGCGGGCCGAATGGTTTACTGAACAGTCATAAACTGTCATTGTGATGGAAACGCAGCGGAGTGCAGTGATGACAGCGCGGTGCGGGCCACATTGCAAGGCCTAGCGGGACGGATTTGGCCCGCGGGCCTTGTGTTTGACACATGTGCCTGAGCTGACAGACCTGTTTTCCCTGGGGAGTAATTCCTTCCCTGGGGTGACTGAACCCAGGACTAAATGATATGGAGTGAAAATGGTCAGGCCTCCTTGCCTCCAGGGTAATATCCTGTGGGTCAGCACAGGTCAGATTTGACCTGAGACCACATTCTTTTTTTTTCTTTTTCTTTTTTTTTAATATATTTTATTGATTTTTCACAGAGAGGAAGGGAGAGAGATAGAGAGCTTGAAACGTCGATGAGAGAGAAACATCGACCAGCTGCCTCTTGCACACCCCCTACCGGGGATGTGCCCGCAACCCAGGT
This sequence comes from Pipistrellus kuhlii, assembly GCF_014108245.1. NCBI lineage: Eukaryota > Metazoa > Chordata > Mammalia > Chiroptera > Vespertilionidae > Pipistrellus > Pipistrellus kuhlii. The sequence continues at coordinate 48,916,715 of NW_023425438.1, read as the reverse complement.
ACATGCCCTTGACCGGAATCAAACCTGGGACCTTTCAGTCCGCAGACCGATGCTCTACCACTGAGCCAAACCGCTTTCGGCTGAGACCACATTCTTGCCTCCCTCCCTCCCCTACAGTCTTTTCCTGAAGGAGTTGTCTTCCAACATGAAACTCCAAACCAGGCTGGCCAGTCAACACTGAGCCCCAAGCCTGTGGAAAACAAGGCTCTGTGCTGGGAGCCAGTAATGGGCGCCTGTCTGTGTATATAGCCATCCAAGGGATGGAGACAGGGTGACCAAGTCCTGAAGATGTTGCTTAAACACTTGGATTCAGGCAAAAAGTTTTCCTCCAAAAACACTTCTTTGTTTAAAAAAACACACAAAACAAGCAAACAAACAAACCACTTTGTTTGGGTTAAAGAGGCCCAGCACGTTCATCTGGGAACCCCGGGCAGGATGGGGACCTTCCAGTCTGTACAGCTACAGGAGGCCCACACTCATGCTTACAGAGGTGGAGGGAGGAGCTACAGAAAACTGGCCCACTATCTGAATTATAAAAAATAAATGAAAAAGAAGTTGTTGTATCCAGTATTATTGTTTTGCTTTAGTGGATCTTGTCTTCTCATTTTCTAGTGGATAACTCACATAATGTATTTAGTATGAATTCAGTTAATGGGACATTTGAACACAAAAATGTATTATAAAATGAGCCATTCCAGATAACAAAGAGTTTAACACATAAGGAAAGGGGGATGTGATTATCCCTGCTTCTGAATATGCCAAAAATCAGCCAACCCCATCTCACACCAAGGACGTGGGTTGACGACAGTCCTGAGAGTGCAGCACCCACAGAGAACCAGCAAGGGCGAGCAGGGCCTTTGTGCTTACCTTGACGGGAAGACACGTCCCACGCCGGAAGTGCAGGAGCAGATGGCAGGATTTACTCTGAATGTCAGAAATCCAGTTTGCTGTTTCTCACCAGCAACAGGCGTCCATTTACACCCACACTGCAGGTCCCGGAGCCGCCTCTCCGACACCTGTCAGCCGACGCTGCTGCTGACGTCACAGGTGGCATTGGTAACGAGCAAACTTCATAACTTATGCATGGGCCTATGGAAGGCCTGCCGTCTCTGCACTCCTGGACATTCTGTTTGCTTACAGGAATAAGAACTAAGTCCGAGCATGAGAAAGAAGCTTAGTGTTTTGCATCCATCCAGTCATAAAAACGAGACTCAACTGTTGGTCTTCAAAGCGTTCTGTTGTGGGGGACTGAGAGGAAAGTCGGCCCTGGATAATGAAGACCAGATGATAACTAAGCAGATTCATTAACCTGGCTTCTTCCTGGGTCCCTTGTATGGGTTTTCACAAGAATTGGGTTTGTGAGTGACTATTCAGGCCGCTATCTCTAGGGAACAATAATAAAAGGAATGGGGGCTTGCACTGGATGGAAAATGACGCAAAGGTGGATGAGATTTGGGCTGTGTCCCAGGTTTTTTCCTTACATCATCTCACTTATTCCAGAGAGCAATCAGATAATTACAGCTTCCTTTGACAACTGAGGAAACCAGAGGTGGGGGTGTATGGATGGTGCCAAACCTTGGAGAGTCATTTCCTCTTCTAATTATCATCCATTCCTTGACTTGCATTAAGTTCCTAAAGACGAAAGTGTCTGAGTTGTGCGGAAAGCAAAGCGGACTTGATTCAAGGAATTAATGACAAAAGTGTTGGGAGGGATGGGAATTCGGGCAGGAGTGGTTGAATTGAGGGAGAACCAGCCCCCGTCGCAGACTTGCTTGGCGGGGAACACCCTCCAGTGCCTGGTGTCGAGGTGTCTGTGTGGGCAGTGGAGACAGAAGAGAATGAAGCAAAGGTGGGAAAATCGGGTTTTCAACTCAGACCCAAATCCACGTGGTGGAATAATGAGCAGCTCTGGGCTGTGCAAACTGGACAGGAAGACACCTGGGGACACCTCATCTGGAAAAGACCTATATGGTCCATAGACGTTTGTGCAGCATGGCATGCAGGAAGAGCGGAACATTTCCCCTAAACTCTTCCTTTCCACCGAGCTTTTCGTTTTATTAACTTCCTGATTGTAAAAAAACAAAACAAACACATTTCTAATCACTGTTCACAGAACCCTTAAAAACTCTTTTGCCCTGGCCAGTTTTGCTCAGTGGGTAGAACGTTAGCCTGCAAACTGAAAAGTCGCAGGTTCGATTCTGGTAGAGGGCACATGCCTTGGTTGTGGGCTCGATCCCCAGTAAGGGACTTGAAGGAGGCAGCCGATCCACCATGATTCTCTCTCTCTTTATGGACGTTTCTATCTCTCTCTCATCCTCTCCCTTCCTCTCTGAAGTCAATAAAAATATATTTAAAAACACACACACACACCCCTTTCTTAAAAAACCTTTTTATTAAGTTTTCTTTCTTCAAAACGTTTTACCTAAAGAACAGGCCTTTGTGAGAGGCTGAAATGTAGACCTGACAAGCAAGGGGTGCCCACCCTGGGGCCTGGGTGGCAGCCAAAGAGCAGTGGTCTGTGTCTTGAGCTTGAGGCTGCATGTCCCAACCCACACGAGAGGCCCTCACGCTGAGGGATGGAGTCAGAGGTGGGAGGGCAGGAGGGGTGATCGTGAGCAGAGGCCAGGGCCTGCCTCCCAGCATTCCTTGATTCTGGCATGAACTTCCTAGGAGTCTGAGGATTCTAAGATCCTGGTCTTCCCCCTCATCCGTATAAACGTGTATTTGTAAGGTAGAAAGGTAGACATTTTATTTAGCAGCCTATCCGCTCCTTATAACTTTTAAAACCTAGACACCTGGTAAACAGACATTGCCCTGGGACTATTAGGTGTGGGCCCACTTTGTCGCCAAACATGTTCCTTACTTAGTTTCTCAGCCTGATTCTTCTCCAGATCTTCTCTGCTGAGGCTTGTCCCTTAAAGTATCCAACTCGGGTTTTTTGCCTCTCCCCCCCACTCTGCCCCCCATCATCCACAGGCACACAAGTCCACGGGCCCAGCTGCGGATCCAGGGCGCCTGCGTCTCTCAGTCCCTGGCACCTGCCCTGCCCGCCCCCTGCCTGCTGTTCTTCCAAACTCCCGCTCTCCCTTCCCCCCAGGGAAGTGGCCCGGCCTCTGCCCTCCTCCCCTTGACTGTGTGGAGGGAACCCCCAAGCTACTTTGTGAACAGGCCCTGGTGAGGCGCCCCCCAACCCTGCTCCCAATCAGGAAAGGAGTCTCCCGCCTTATTGCTTTCCAGAGGACACCCCTCTATTGGAGGGAGCTGTCTCTTAACCTCCCTCCCCCACAAATCAGGATGGAAGCCCCAAGTGCCCCCCTGGGAACCCAGCCCCCCTGAAACAGGGGTACCCCTACCCCACTTGCCAACCTGCAAAGGGAATCCCATATCCCAGAGGAAAGCCACCCATCCCCCCACCTTCCTCCCACTCACCTCCCTCCGCCTTTCACGATCCTTAGTGGGCTCCATCCTGCCCAGTTCGGGAGGGCACCCCCTTCTGTGTTTCCCAGGGAATCCCACCCTCAAAGTAGGTGCCCTCCTACACTCTTTGGAAGTGCAGAAGGTGGGTGAGGTGCAGCTAAGGGCTCAGGGAGAGGTCTGGTCCCAGCAAAGGGGAGGGAGAGCAGGAACTCGGGTTTGGTCAGGGCTGAGGGTCCTGCAGGCCAGGCCAGGGCTCCTGGAGGCTGTTCTCAGTGTCCAGGGCCACAGCCCTGAACTCACTTGATCTTGTCTGATCTCAGAAGCCAAGCAGGATTGGGCCTGGTTAGCACGTGGATGGGAGACCACCCAGGAATACCTGGTGCCGTAGGCTTTTTTGCTCCCCAGACCCCAACCACAGGCACACAAGCCCACAGGCCTAGCCCAACTCAGTTCTTTTGTTAACTGGCTTGCCAGGCTCTCTATGATTATTTTGTAATTCTTGTACACAACGCACACCTCAAACATCACTTTCTGCTCTGAGTTTCCTTTTTATTTTCTTGACTAGAGGACCAGTGCATGACATTCTTGCACATGGAGGGGAGGGGGGTGTCCTGGGGGAGAAGTCCCTCAGCCCAGCCTGCATCTTCTCACAATCCGGGACCTCTTGGGGGATGTCAGGCCTAAACTGGCAGTCGGACATCCCTCTCACAATCCAGATGCTGCATGCACCAGTGACCATAATTTTCATACAGGTGAAAGGCATGTTACTGTTGTATGGGAAGCTACATTTTTTTCCCCCCCCTAATTATAAAAAGTAGTACATAACACGATCCTTCCAAGGCAATAGTACCATTTCCCCCATCTTATGGGTGGAAAAAGTGAAGCAGAGAGAAGTTAAGTAATTGGCTTTGTTACACAGTTATAAGTGTCAGAATCATGGCTGACCACAAAATATACAAGCCAGAGTCCATGTATCTCATCACTGCATCATCCTGTTTTTTCAGTGTTAGAGTAGCTTTGCCAGGTTTTAATTTTTAAATCTAGGAGATTGTTTCCAATATATAGATAGGATCCCTAGGCCTGGCTGGCAATCAGGGAGGACTATGTATAGGAGCGACCCAAAGGTGGGGTGATCAGGCCCCCACCCCCTTGCTGGGAACTGCCTTGGCTGGCGGCCTAGTGCCGCCTGCTGCCTGGCCCCACCCCGGATAGCCGCCAGTTGCCTCCCTCTGGGAGCATCTGCCTCCCTGGTGGTCAGTACATGTAATAGCAACCAGTCATTCCACCATTTAGTCAATTTGTATATTAGGGTTTTATTATATAGGGTGGAGTCTTTTGATGAATGAAAGTTCTTAATTTTAAAGTTGTCTATTTATCAGTGTTTCTTATTCCTAGAGACTTCTGTGGTATTTTTAACAAATATTCCCCTAGCGTAAAATCACAATGTTTTTTCTTTGTTTGTTTGTTTGTTTGTTTTTTAATCTTAAAGTATTATTGCTTTAACTTTCATATTTAGAGGCATTCAATTGCAATGAATCTGCCACTGATTTTTGTGTGGTAGAGCTTGAGATTAATTTTGTCTTCCAATGGGTATGCAGTGACCTAGTCCCATTTATCAAAAAGTCTTTCCTTTCTCCTACTGATGTCACCTCTATCATGAACCAAGTGACGATATACAGTATATGTGGGCTGCTTTCCATTGGTCTGACTCTCCCTGTGCCAAAACCATACTTTCTCAATTACTACAGCTTTGTAGTTAAATTCTATGCCTTACAGTCTTTTTTTTTTTTTTTTTTTTTTTTAATGCCCTGACTGGGAATTGACCCGTGACCTTGTGGTTCATAGATGGAGGTTCAGCTACTGAGCCACGCTGATTAGGCTCACAGGTCCTGATATCCTCCAACTTTCTCCTTCAAGACTGCCTCTGCTATTCTTGGTCCTTTGCATTTCTGGATAAATTTTGAATTGCCTTGTCCGCTTCCACACAGAGTTCTGCAGCCATTTTGTGTGGGGTTGCACTGGGTCTACTTTGGCAACAATCAACAGCTTAACAATTCTGAATCTTCCAATTTTGAACGTGGTGTATTCTTCCATTTATTTTGTGCTTTAAAATTTACATTGTGTAGTTTTCAGTGTAGGGACCGCACAGTTTTCATTAGTCAGTCATTATGCTGCACACCTAAAACAAATAGAATGAAATATGTCAAGGATGTCTCAATTTTTAAAAGTGTATTACTTAATTTCCAAGCAGCTTAGCTCCACAGAGGTCATAGAAAATGTTCAAAATTCTTTGGATCCTTTGAAATTTGTTCAAGTTTGCTTTGTTGCCCAGCAAATAATGAGTCTTGGTAAATTTCTTACACCTTTGGTTCCTCTGTTGTTATTGATTATACGTCCTGCCTCCAGGCGAGGGAGAAGGCGTGCTCAAATCTAAGGTCCAGCCTAGGAAGAGAGGTACATCACTGCTTACATTCTGTTGACAAGAACATAATGTCCACATGGCCAGGCCTGATGCAAAGGGATGGTAAGCTGAATTTTTACAAAGTCCTCCCTCTTTAAGATTTCAAGAGCCACAGGGTGTCCCACACAATCTTCCCGCTAAGCAACTCCAGCTGAGAGGTGGGGGGTCTCTCTCCAGAGCTCTGGAAGAAAAATTCCAAAGAAAATCAGATTGGCCAGATTTGAATCACTTTTCTATGTTAAACCAGTCACCATGGCCAAAGAGAGGCAGCAGTGCTGTTGGGCTAGCCTGGTTCCCGCAGACCCATGGAGGGGTGAGCCTTATCCCTGCTGCATGGAGGGCCCAGCTGGGAGGTGTGAGCATTTTGGAGCCAGCCCCATAGCAAGCTTCCCACAGGTGGTGAGTGCCTTCAGGAGGTGGCATGGGGCAAGGATTACACCAAACAGACATGTTCCCACCCCGGGGGACACAGGCAGAAACGGGAGAGAGAAGGCGCCTTTACAATACTCACGGGAGCTCACAATGAGGTTGCGATGACGCGGAGTGCTCTTTATGTAGTAAATAAGAGTGAAAGTTGTGAGGCGCGTGGCTGATGTAGTAATGTATGAGAGAGGTTGGAAGTTTCTTTGTCCCTCAAATGCACCAAAAATGGAAGGGACTTTGAAAACTTATTCACCCACTCAGAAGAGAAATCTAGGTCCGGAGAAGGGGAAGCAAGGAGCCAGTGCCTGTCAGTGTGGGAGGGGGGCGGGGAGAAAGGGGGAGAGGGGGGGCAGCGGTCCAGGCTCCTGGGCCTGTGTAGGATCCAGTCCTCCAGAGAGACCTAAAGTCCCCCCGCTGAGTGACACCCGGGGGTCTCAGCAGGTGAAAGAAGCCTCGACCCCACAGCCACCAAACACTCTGGGTTCTGTGTGTCCTAAAGCAGGAGGAGAAAGGACACACATCTTGGACACAGCTTAAAGAGAACAGAGGCCCCAACCATCCTCAGAATGAAAAGGGAACCCACTGTGCGGGAAAACATATTCACCAGTGATACATCTGATTGAGGTTAATTTCCAAAATATATAAAGAACTCATACAACTCAACAAAAGGAACACAAACACTCCAATTAAAAAGTGGGCAAAGTACCTGAATAGACACTTCTCCAAAGTGAGCAAGAGAGATATGAAAAAATGCTCCAAATCACTGATCATCAGAGAGATGCAAATAAAAACAATAATTAGGTATCACCTCACACCTGCCAGAGTGGCTATCATCAAATCAATAAACAGGTGGGGGAAATGTGCACTGTTGATGGGAATGCAGACTGGCGCAGCCACTATGGAAAACAGTAGGGAGTTTTCTCAAAAAATTAAAATGGGAACTGCCTTTAACCCAGAGATCTCACTTCTGGGAATCCCAAAACACCAATTCAAAAGAATGCACCCCTATGTTCATAGCCGTGTTACTTACAATAGCTAAGGTCTGGAAACAGTCCAGGTGCTCATCAGCAGATGATTGGATAACAAAGCTGTGGTACATTTACACAGTGAAATACTATGCAGTAAAAAAGAAGGATCTCTTATCCTTTGAGACATCATGGATGGACCTGGAGATTATTATGCTAAGCAATATATATGTTTTTCATCATAAGCCAGTCAGAGAAAGACAAGTATCACATGATCTCACTGTATGTGGAATGTAATGAACAAAATAAATTGAGGAACAAAAATAGGTCCGAAGACATGGATGCATGGAACAGACGGACAAATTTTAGGAGGAAGGGGGACGGGAAGAGAGTAACCAAAGCATTTAGATGCATACAGGATGTCCCCCACAAATGTACTCACACTTTAAGAACCGATAGCTCCATTTTGAAAATGAAATGCATTTTATTGTAATAAACACGGCCTTTATAACTATTCAAAGTGTGTGTCTACATGGTTTGGGACACCCTTTGCTTGCATAACCCATGGACACAGACAATAGTACTGTGAAGGCTTGGGCTGGAGGGGCGGGGAGGGTAAAGAGGGGAAATGGGGAACATCTGTAATACTGTCAAAAATAAAAATAACTTTAAAAATATATATATAATAGCAGTGGAGAATTCCTCTTCTGCAAGCACAGTCCCCAGCTGTAACCCAGAGCGGCGGAGGACGCGGCCCTGCCCCGGGGTCCTTTCCAGCTCCTCCCCACGCCCCTGCAGGCCCTGCGCGGTCACACAGCGCCCGGCCCCTCCCGCCGCCCAGCCGGATCCCGGGCGAGGGCGGGGCCCCGCGGGGCGGGACCCCAGATACGCGAGGGGCGGGGCGGGGCTCTGGTGGTGGGGACCCCGGGGCGGAGCACGGCCGGGGTGTGGGGGCCGCAGTGTGGGGGCCTGTGCGCCGGCCCCGGGCCTGTTCGCCGAGCGGGAACGCGGGAACTGGGCCTGTGCGCCCGGCCGGGGAGCGGGGACGCGCGGGGCCGGGGCGAGGCGGGGCCGGAGCTGAGTCTCCGCGCCGGGAGGGCGGGGTGGGGCCGCGGCGCCGGGGCCTGCGCGGGGCGGGGACCGGGTTCCTGACGCGGACGCGGGGCGGGGACGCGGGGCGCGGACGCGGGGCCGGGCCTGGGCTCTGTGCGGCGGGTCCACGCGGAGCCGCCGGTCCCCGCGCCCCGCGCCCCGCGCCGGCGGCCTCGCCATGTTCACCTTCGTGGTTCGCGACGAGAATAGCAGCGTCTACGCCGAGGTGTCCCGGCTGCTGGTCGCCTCCGGCCACTGGAAGAGGCTGCGGCGGGACAACCCCAGGTTCAACCTGATGCTGGGCGAGCGGAACCGGCTGCCCTTCGGGAGACTGGGTGAGCGCCCCGCCCCGCCCGCTGGAGCCCGGCTTTGTGTTGAGGCCACAGAGCTGCTCCCCTGCTCACCCCGCTGAGCAGGCGCGGACCCTGCAGGTCTGGACCATCCTTCTTACTGTCCGTCTTCCGGATGGGTTTGGACCCGGGTCACCGCGCGGCCCCCCGCAGTCAGTCTTGCACCTCCCTTGGGCCGACGTCCCCATCGTCAGGTGGGACCCCCACCCATCTCCCGCCAGACGACCCCCATCCCGCATCCGCGCGCCCCCTCTGTGCATCCCACGCCAGGCGCCCCATCTGCAGGTCTGGGCTGAGCGCGGGGCTGGGAACGCTCCGCCTGTGCGGGGCGGGAGGGGCACAGCGTGGTGCAAACCCCGAGGACCCCTCTGCTCCCCGGGGCTCAGATGACCGCCAGGCGCCGGGGAAAGACCCGAACTCCAAAAGCTGGAGCTTCTGACGGGAGCCCAGGGGAGGCCGGGGACATGTGATTCCAGCCCGTCCCTTAGCTTCCCCGAAGAGCGCGTGTTCCAGCGTGGGGCACAGCGGCGTTGCACGCACATTTTTCACGGCGCCGGGCTCTCCCCCTGCCCTGCCTCATCCACGCGGTGGCAGCCGGTTTGGCACCACCGGGTGCGCTTTGCGGGCCGTGGAGGGGGCGGGGCGGGGACCACCCCCTCCTCTTCAGATGACGTCAGCCAGAAGTTGTGCAGGGACTTAAGCGCACATCCCACTGACCTGCGCGCAGCTCACGGCCTCTCCTTTATGCACAGTCACCAGCCTCTGCCCTGGTGGCCATGTTCCCTGCCAAAATCCCCTGCGCCGGGGGCCAAATCATAGGCCAGAGTCCCACGCAGAGATTCGAGAATGAAGAAAAGCCATCTCTGCTTTGGAGGGCAGCCAGGCAGAGCAGTGTCCTGTGTTCAGGAGAGGAAACAGTGTCTAGAAATAGGTGTGGTTAGGGTGGGGAGGGTGCAGGGACACAGACTGGAACAGGCCTTCAGGACCCAGCTGGCTGCTGGAGCTCCCAGCCTTTGCATGGGACCGTCTGCGGTCCGGGAATGAAGGGTGTGGCCATACCGCCTTTACTTACGATTCTTTCTTTGGAATGGACCGTGAAGCACTTCCCCCACCTTTTAATGATTATACAAGTTTTTGACGCAGGCTAGGGTTGGTTCTGACCCCCAGACATCCTGGAATATGGGCAGTTTGCCTGGAGACCCATCACCTTCAGCTAACTGTCTCCCCCAGAAGCCCCTGCACAGGGAAACCTTCCCTCAAAGGGGAAGGAACTCTGCTTACTGTCGGGAATGCTTATTTCCTCCTTGCTCTGTCCACTTCCCCGCCTGCCCGGCTTCCTTCCTGTCTGTCCAAGCTTAGCTGGGATCCTAGTGTTAAAAACACGCCTGGCTCTGCCGGGGCCGAAGCAGGTGGATGGCACTGCCGTGGTGCTCGGGTCTAGGAAGAAGGAGCAGAAACCACCCAGCAGGTCCACCGAGTCGGCAAGTGAGCAGGAGACGTCTGGTGTTGGTGGAAAAGAAAGCAAGTAGCATCCCACAATCAATGTGGTTTCATGCCTTCACTGTAGGCTATTTTCCTTAAAGTGCAACACACAACCCCCGAGGGGAAATCGGCTCAAGATGCCTGGGCCAAGCGGGGAGAGGGCAGGCAGCCCAGGTGTGAACCAGGGAGCTGGTGACGGCCAGGCAGTGCCAGAAACTGTAGTCAGTTGTCTACTGTTCTCAGAGCAACCATTTATACCTCTGGCAGCGTCAACTCAAACTCCCTTCCTTTGGTTTTACTTTTGCTTTTTGGTGCTGGAAATCCAGTGCATTTGGTTAGGATTTTAAACTACATCCAGGCTTTTGTTTTTGTTTGTATCCTTTCTGCTCTAATTTGATGGAGGAGGGGACTTGCCCTAAGACCTAGTGAAAATGTGTTTCCCTGCGGGGTGATGCACAGAGGAAAGTCCTGAGGCTTTAGCGTTTGTGGCCTTCCCTCTGCCTCCCCTTGCCTTCGATGGCTTTCCTGGGAGCCCATAGAGGCAGATGCGCCGGGGAGCAGGAGCATCCATTCTGCTGCCTCCCCTGAGGGCTGTAGGGAAAAGGCTGGGAGGCCAGGAGTGTGACTCCGCCGATGTCCTAACTCTACAGAGACAACTTATCAGTCAGTGTGTTCAGCCGGGGAGGGGATCCGGGAGAGGTGATACAGAAGGACAAACAGGCAGCAGTGGACTCCAGCAGCTCTGGGATGTGGATATTATAATCTCCCCCATGGGGAGGCTGAGTGACCCAGTGGGATGCGGAGGCAGGGGCCGTGGGGTGCAGGCAGCAGAATCATTCCTGTCCCACCCAGTCCTGGAAGGCAGAAAGCACTGGTGTGACACAGCTGTTCCCTCTCCTGAGCCAGGCCTGGCCCCTCTGAACCTCCCTCTCCTCCACAGGTCACGAGCCTGGGCTGGTGCAGCTGGTGAACTACTACAGGGGGGCGGACAAACTGTGTCGCAAAGCTTCTCTAGTGAAGTAAGTGCTCCTTAAAACCTTGATTTTTTTTTATTTATTTATTTATTTTTTTACATAAATGGTGTTCGCTTTCATCATGAAGCACTTAAGAAAGAAATGCGGGGGTTATTTTTAAAGAGCAAAATGCTTTTTATTTAAAAAGCCAATACATATCTGTTCTGGTGCTTCCTCTAAGCTGCTTGGATTGCAACCCAGAAGGCTGTCATCCAGCACTTGATGGAGCCTGTCTGTCTGTCTGTCTCTGAGTGAGGCTCCCAAAAGCAGAGCCTGGGATGCGTATATTGTGTAAGTGATGGACTGGGGATGTATTTTGTACTCCAGCATCAGTCAGCCATTGGTATGGGGAGAAGTGGGGCATTTCTGGGCACAGCTGGTCCCTGGAGAAGGGGCACGCACAAGACCTTGGCAGCGGCTCACGCAGCTAGGGTCCCCTTAGAAAGGACACCTGGAACCGCATCTGCTGCACTACCCCTCTCCTCGAGCTTGGGTGACGGCAGGTATCCTAAGAACAGTGGCCTGAGGTAGAGGAAGCGATATTATCCACTGACCTTGTGACCTCAGCTTTCCCTTGGATTAGTTAAGGCAAATTTCCTCCTCCCTCTGAGTCCCACTATGTCCCTTGTAGGTGGTTGTGAGGAGGGATAAAGGTGATGCGTGTAAAGTGTGGGGCACAGGGTTTATAGGGAGCATGTGACTCTATGCCTCAGTTGCCTTCCCTGTAAATTAGGGACAATAATAGGAATTGCCTCAGGGTGGTTGTCAGGACTGAGTTAATTTATGTGAAAGCTTTGAATAATGCTGCCTCAGAGGTCACTCTGCATAAGTGAAAGGTTATTGTTATCGCTGCTGTTGTGGTCATCACTGCGGTTGTTGCCATTTCTATAGGGAAGGCGGGTATGGCCCCTCACATCAGGGCTGCTGTGGCAGGTCTCCACTGTCCTTCCCCTGACGCCGAGTGAACCTGTGTGCGCAGCCAAACAAGTCGCTCAGGTGGATGACACTGCACCTGCTCTTTCCCCACTCATTCTTTCTAGACTCTAGACATTTAAAGGTGCAGTCTTCATAGGGATATGCCCCTCTTTTTGTTCAGACTCAATGGCCCCAGTGACTTAGTATCCACTTCTCTCAGTGAAGAGACATGCTTTCTGAAGTCTTCTTTATAAATATATATATATAGTTTACCAAGTAATAGATAAACATGCTAATTGACCGTACCTTCACGACGCCCACAGCCAATCAGGAGTGAGTAACCAACAAAGATGGAGGTTAATTTGCCTACACAGCCACCAAGTGTCAGGCCTGTCCCAGCCGCTCTGGGCCTCTGAGTAGCGTAGGAAGGTAGAAAGGCAGCTCTGGACCAGAGCGAAAGCAGTGCCAGCAGCCAGGGAAAGGAAGGCCCATTCTGGCACAAATATTGTGCATCAGGCTTCTAGAATATATATAATTATTGTTTCAGAGAAGAAGAGAGAGAGAGAAAGAGAGAGAAAGCCGAAACCAGTTTGGTTCAGTGGATAGAGTGTCGGTCTGTGGACTGAAAGGTCCCTGGTTCGATTCCGGTCAAGGGCATGTACATTGGTTGCAGGCACATCCCCAGTCGGGGGTGTGCAGGAGGCAGCTGGTCGATGATTCTCTCTCATCGACGTTTCTGACTCTCCCTCTCCCTTCCTCTCTGTAAAAAATCAATAAAATATATTTAAAAGAGAGAGAGAGAGAAACATCAGTGATGAGAATCATTGATAGGCTGCCTCCTGCATGCCCTCTACTTGGAATCGAGCCTGCAATCCAGGCATTTCCACTTCATCAGAATCGAACCCAGGACCCTTCAATCCACAGGCCGAAGCTCTATCCACTGAACCAAACTGGCTAAGGCTGAAGTCTGATTACACATTTATTACATGTTAGATGCAAAAGATTCTTTAATTATAAGTGAGACATGATTGTCCACATTATTCATTTAGAACTTGATATAAAATGTTTATTTAATATTTTTTCTACCATAATTTTTTTTTTATAAAGATAAAGGTAGAGCCGAAACTGGTTTGGCTCAGTGGTGGAGCGTCGGTCTGCGGACTGAAGGGTCCCAGGTTCGATTCTGGTCAAGGGCATGTACATTGGTTGCGGGCACATCCCCAGTCGGGGGTGTGCAGGAGGCAGCTGGTCGATGTTTCTCTCTCATCGATGTTTCTGGCTCTCTATCCCTTCTCCCTTCCTCTCTATAAAAAATCAATAAAGTATATTTAAAAAAAAGATAAAGGTAGAATTTTGCTTTTAGGAGTGAGAACAGAGGATGCTATAGGAAACTATTCTGAGTATTTGCATGTTCAGCAGCTACTATACTGAGGTGGAGTGTGTAGTACAGGACACATGACCAGGTCTGAGTAGGTGTCTTGGACAGCGCCAGGCTGACTCCCAGAGGCCATTTGTAAAATGGGGCTGATGGTGATCACACCTGCTCTTTGCTCCTCGGTGGCATGCAACACAGTCTATGACATCTTGACTTATGCAGATTGGGGTTGTCCTCATCTTCACACGTGCCCTTTATTCTCTCGGATATCCTGAGAGGGAGGGTAGTCATTCCGGGAGATGATGGTACCCTTTATCATTTTATCTTTCCCATAATTTTGCATGGCTCAAAAGGGCTCGGAGAGGTAAAAAAAAAAAAAAAAAAAAAAAAAAAATCTTAGATGGCAGCTCATGGAGGACAGCAGGGCCGTCGCAGCTGAGCCAGGATGATGCCAGCCTGTACCCAGAGGACCAGGGACAGTGCCACTGGGCAGCCCCCAGAGGGTTTCTACTAGGATCCTACCCTGGCCCTGGACTGCAGGCATCTTCCAGCATCACAGGGAGTGTCAGATTCATGGCGGCCCAAGGCCACAGACTCGGAGCCCTGAAAGGGCTTTTCTTCCAGCTCAGGTTACGGACTCTCTTTTCCTCTTGTGAGCGTTTCTCCCCTGGAGTTGTAAATGAGCCTCCAGGCATGATTTCTTTCCAAACGGGACAAATGCAAAGAATTTCAAACAGAAACTGGTCTTGGTTTTGTGCAGGAAATGAAGGTGATCCTGAGGGCTGGCACTGGCCAACAGGAATGGAATGCTAGCTACTGTGACTAAATTTCCTAGTAGCCACACTAGCACAAAGAAGCAGGTGCTATTTGTGTTAATAATATATTTTATTTTATTTAATCAAATAATCCAAAATTTCATTCTGACATGTAATTAATATTTAAAAATGAGCGATGTATTCAGGTTTTGTTTTTATATGGAGTCTTCAGAATCTAGTGTGTATTTTACATTTCCAGCACATCTTAATTCAGGCACTAAATTTTTACTGTTCTGTATTAAGATTTCATAAAAATTTATGGTTAAAAAAGGTTTATATGCCCAATTTGCTCCCACCTATGTAAAAAATTTTCAATAACTGAATCAGATACCAAGTAAACGTTTTTCTTTAATAATCACATGCACAATGACAAAACAGGATGATTTTATTAGAAGAATTAACTTGGGTTTAAAGCAAAGGTATAACATTTTCAAAACTATGTCCAAGTTAAATAAATTCACCAACTCTTGTGTTAACTCAGTAGTATACTATCAAATTGAAAAGAGTATTGAATAAATTGAAAAGAACTCTAAATTTATTAACTTCAACCAAGTGTTCTTCAAAATTTCCCTTAGTTTTTGCAGCTACTTTGCTGTCTGTTACAGTTAAAAATATTCTGCATATTAAGGCATGTTATAAAAATATGTAAAACCATTATTTTTGATTTGTATTTTAAAGTCCCAGCATAAATTTTCATACCAATTTGGCTGGGTCATAAATAAAGTTTTCTTTTCTCTTCTTCTGAACTTTAAAATTAGCTTGTTTGTAACAGTGTGAAAATCACACTGCCATTTTTTAACCTTTGGTTATTGGGTGAAATAATGAATTATTGAAAATAATGGTTTAGCCCTAGCTGGTTTGGCTCAGTGAATAGAGCATTGGCCTGCAGACTGAAGGGTCCCAGGTTCAATACCAGTCAAGGGCACATGCATGGGTTGCAGTCTTGATCCCCAGTAGAAGGCATGTAGGAGGCAACCAATCAATGATTCTCTCTCATCACTGATGTTTTTCTCTTGCTCCCTCTCCCCCTTCCTTTCTGAAATCAATAAAAATATATATATTTTTAAATGATTTAGCAAGCATTCCTTTTATTTCAAGAAATTCCTTTTATTTAGTGTTTTAACTGTACACTAAGGCTTTACAAAACTCTCCCCTCTGACCATCCCTGGCAAAGAACACAGCATCATTAAACTCTGCCTTCTGTGTCTTGCAACAGGTCTGTACTGGTGAGTCATGGTAGCATTGGCAAGCACATACTGAACCAGTGTAATAGCTGTACCCATGATACTTCCCATGGAGTGGGCTTCAGAAAACAGTGTAGATGTTTCCAACATGCATCAGACAGTAGAATGCAATAATAAAGGAAATATCAGTCTTAAAATCCCAGTAAATCCGAATTTTAACTCAACCCTACAGACACTGATTTTTCGATTGTAGGTGGAACTCATCTTTGACAGATGTAAATGATTAAAAATGAGCCACACGGCGAGCTTGATATTTTTAGGCTTCAATTTGACAATTTTTTCCCATATATTTATAAATCCTTTGAGGAGACAGACCCAATGTATTAAATGGGCAGCTTCTATGTCACACAGCTTATTTAAAGCTAAAAACAATTTTTTAAAAAATTTTCAAGTTTTGAATCAATCCTTATTGTTAAAAATGTTTTATACTCTGGGCAATTACTTTACTGGCTTGACTAAAGATTGTTCATTATCTGTAAAATATGTTTTTTAGTCTTATTTCCTCAGAATGATTTCTGTTACCACATTTTTATCTGAAGTGCTTTCTTTTTTGTGTAGAATCCAAGTCATTTTATAGCTGACTGAAATTACAAACACAGATTCTGTTACACATTTGTTTACATTATTTTGTTGAATATTTCATTTGAATTTCAGCCACTAATTTCATTGATTCTTTTTTGACTGTTGAGGGGAAGATCAACTTCATTATCTATTTGCTACACATGTCTCATGTACACTCTGCCACAACAAATTGCAGTCGTTTGTCATTCGTTGTAAAATTGTGTCATACCTCCCAGCCTACTGTTCTGGTTGTAGTTCTAGCTTCTGTGTCCCTGTTCAGTTGCATCTGTAGTTTAACTTTTAAAGTTGCCCACATTTATTTTTTTAACTAGACAAATGTTACATTTTACTTTAGTTACCAATTATGATTTATCTAGCTATCACTGTAACACATGCTGTCTGTATAATAAACACATCACAATGTCTCATTATCACATGGGGAAAGCCACGTGGACTGAATCAGCCCATTGTCCCCGAGTGAACAGTGGTGTGTTTGTGGTGATGCAGCAGTGCGCCTGGCAATGAGTGCACTTGTGTGCACGCCGAGATACAGCACCCAGATCCTGCAGTGGTTAAAGTGAAATGCCCTCCTGCCAAAACAATGAAGTTGTTGCTTAATGGACAAATATTTTACAGTGCTTTGGCTTTTAAATTAAAACTAAGCTAAGTTTAAAATTCAGTTCCTCTGAGCCCTTGAAATGTGTCACCCTGGCCACATTTCAGAAGCGACATGTGGCTAGAGGCCACCCTATTGGACAGTGCAGAGAGAGTTGAACATTCAGTGAAGTAGTAATGTATTTGTCCCTTTAAGTTTGAGTAGCTCAAATCATGTTGTCTTTAAAATAACTTTATTTTAAATCTCAATTAAGGGACCGGTTTGGCTCAATGGATAGAGCGTTGGCCTGTGGACTGAAAGGTCCTGGGTTCGATTCCGGTCTATGGCATGTACCTTGGTTGCGGGCACAGAAGCTTAATATTCGCAGTTCGATAGAAGATGAGCCCAGCTTAGGGAAGGCCCATGATTTGTTCTTGGCTGGCTCTGATCCCTGGGGAGGGAGGGCCATGCAGAGTGAGGACTTTGGAGTTAGGGCTGTACTTGCATCGTGCCTGTGTCTTATGTACGACCTGAAGGATACTGGAAAATGTACTCACTTTGGTGGGGCCCAGTGTCTGATCTATGAACTGAGATGCTGGTGCCTCCCTCTCAAGGGACCAGCTGAAGAGTAGATGTGGTGGGAAGCCCTTCGCAAGCCCTGCTGTTTATGAAGTGCCTCGCCCAGAGCCTGGCTTTATCTTCTGTTTGTCATGTTATCTGGGGGCAGGAGGTATGCATAGTTATGACCACTGGCATCCAGTGTCCCAATAGAAAGATTCCTTTTTGTAGTCTGTCTTGAAGCCAGGGAAGTGTTGGCTCAGGATTATTTCAAGTTAAGTTTCCTTGGAGATTATATATATATATATATTAGAAGCCTAGCACACTGGGCAGGGGATGTCCCTCAGCCCAGCCTGCACCCTCTCTCAGTCCGGTACCCCAGGGGATTGGGCCTAAGCTGGCAGTCAGACATCCCTCTCACAGTCCAGGGCTCATGCAGTCCAGGACCCCTCACTCTTTATTGCCCGCCTGCAGAGGAGGCGGAAGAGGCTCCCTCTACAGCCCCTGCTCTCACCAGCTGTAAGCCTGCTTCTGGCAGAGCAGAGCTCCCCCTGTGGGAGCCCACGGACCACTAAGGGGCAGCTTCTGCATTGAGCATCTGCCTCCTGGTGGTCAGTACGCATCATAGCAACCAGTAATTCCACCGGTTCTTCCACTGTTTGGTTGATTTGCATATTAGGGTTTTATTATATAGAATATATATATATTTTAGAGAGGGAGGGAGAAGGGAGAGAGATAGATACATCAATGATGAAAGAGAGAATCATTGATTGGCTGCCTCCTGCACGCCCCCACTGGGGATTGAGCCTGCAACCCCAGCATGTACCCTTGACTGGAATCAGTCCGCAGACCAATGGTCTATCCATTGACCCAAACCCACTAGGGCTAGAGATACATTTTTAAAAGAGCCAAGGTTCTGGACATGGGGACCCTTTTGACCCAGCTGACACATGCCTGTAAGGTTGCATGGATAGCTGTGTGCGATCTGTAGTGCATTACAGATCAGTCCAGGAAAGGAAGAGCAAAGACTGAGATAAGGAGACCAGCCCCTGGCCCTGCTTATATGCTGCCTCCTTGACAAGCTCTGGAGGTAGCACTGGCTTTTCTGAAGAGAGTGACAGACGATTGACCCTCTGTCATCTGCCAGGCTAATCAAGACAAGCCCAGAACTGGCCGAGTCCTGCTCATGGTTCCCCGAGTCCTATGTGATCTACCCCACTAATCTCAAGACCCCAGCTGCTCCCGCGCAGAATGGAATCCACCCGCCGATGCCTAGCTCGAGGACGGACGAAAGGGAATTCTTCCTGACTTCTTATAACAAAAAGAAGGAGGATGGAGAGGGCAATGTTTGGATTGCAAAGTCATCCTCCGGTGCCAAAGGTGAGTTGGCATTGCCGTCCCTTAGGTTCCCAGTGCTGGGTGCAGTCGTACGCTTGACGTTAATGATGTATTTAGATGAGTTACTCTTCTCAGCTGAATCCTGAGGGTAGCTAGCATGTAACAGTTAGTTACATAGTCTTAAATATTAATCTACATGCTGGAGACTTCTGCATGTACATCTCCACACATGCACTCTCCCACTGGGTCTTTTCCGGTAAGCTCCGGATTCAGTTGGACACTCTTGGGCATTTGTCCCAGAGAAAAGAAAGTATGTTCATGTAAAACCTGTGTGTGATTGTTCATAGAAGCTTTATTCATAATAGCCCCAAACTGGAAGCAATTCAGATTCCTTCAAAAGGTGAAAGATTAAGCAAACTTTCGTGAATCAATCCCACAGGATACTACTCAGCAAAAGAAGGGAATGAACTATTGCTAACATCAGCAACTTGGTTGAATTTGCAGGGAATTATGCTGTGTGAAGAAAAAAAAAACAAACCCCACCAATTCGCAAAGGTCACATAGTGTATAATTCTATTTATATAACATTTCTGGAATGACAAAGCTATAGAAATGGAGAACAGATTAGTGCTTGTCTAGAGGGTGCTATGGGGAGGGAGGCAGTTATGGTTTTAAAAGAGAAAATTGAGGGATCCATGCAATAATAAAACTGTTTAGAACAGACAGAGATACTTGCAAATTATGTCTCTTAAGAAGCATCTGCATCCAGAATGTATAAAGAACTCATATAACACAATAATAAAGAGACAACCCAATTAAGAAGTGAGCAAAGAATCTAAATAGAAATTTCTTGAAAGAAGACATACAGATAAGATAGTCTATAAGAACATAAAAACATGCTTGCCATTATTAAGCATTAGGAAAATGCAACTCAAAACCACAATGAGATACCACTTCACACCCACTAAAATGACTATAATTATGAAGACAGATGACAGCAAGTGTTGGTAAGAATGTGAAAAAATTGGAACTCTCATATATGGGGGCAATGTAAAATGGTGCATCCATTTGGGAAAGCAGTTTGGTAGTTTCTAAAAAGTTAAACATAACATTACTATATTATTCCACTCCTAGGTATATTTCCCAGAGAATTGAAAATATATGTCCACACAAAACTTTTATGCAGATTTTTCTAGCAGCATTATTCATCAGAGCCAAACAACAGTAGAAATAATTCAGATGTCTATTGATTGGTGAATGAATGAGCAAAATGTGATATATTCACACAAGGGAATATTATTCTGACACAGAGAGGAATGAGGCACTGCCACATACTACAACATGGATGAACCTTAAAAACATGATGCTCTGCCTGGGTTGTGGGCTCAATCTCCACTGGGGGGCCTGTGGGAGGCAGATGATCAATGGTTCTCTCTCATCATTGATGTTTCAGTCTCTCTTTTCTTCTCCCTTCCTCTCTGAAAACAGTAAAAATATATTTAAAAATAAAACATGATGCTCAATTTAAAAAGCCAGACACAAAAAGGCTACACACTGGATGAGTCCATTTATATGAAGCATCTAGAACAGGCAAATCTATTGTAAATTAGTGTTAGTCAAGGGCTGGGGTGAGGAAGGAATGGAGAAAGACTGCTAACAGATGTAAGGTTTTCAGGAGGTGAGGAGAATGTTCTAAAATAAGGTTGTAATGATAATTACTGGAATATACTAAAAACCATTGACTTGTACCTTATACAAGGGTGGTTTTTATGGCATGTCAATTATGTCAGTGAAGCTGTTAAAAAGGATATTGTATCATTTATTTAATGTTGATGGATACTTTGAATGTAGCCAATTTCTTTCTGTTACCGAACTGCAGGGAATCCACTTGCCCCTGTGTTTCTATGCCCTAACCTTGCTGGTGTTGCCATAAGAGAGGGTGTGGACATGCCACAGGCAGGACATCGTCTTCATCACAGCAGGCAGTGACCCACAGGAGAGTGGCATTTATGGAGGGTGCCTGGACCTTTGCAGTGTCCTTAGAAGTGAAACTTCATTTGCAGCTGGCCAAGACAGTGTTTACAACCCTAAATGGAGGAAAAGTTGAATTATCCTGGTGTTTGGTGGGCGGAGGGAGAGTGTGAGAGATTGGACCAGGGAAGGGTGGAGAAAGAAGAGTGAGTAGCCGACCAGAGCTCCTGTCTGTGTTTTACTGCTGTCAGTGTTTCCTCCCTGGCTTTGCAGGGAGCGGTTCCTCTTGGGATGGACTGCACTAATGTTTGTTTTAACTTTACGGGTTAGGTGAAGGCATCCTCATCTCCTCGGATGCTGCAGAACTTCTGGATTTCATAGACAACCAGGGCCAGGTGCACGTGATCCAGAAATACCTCGAGCGCCCTCTGCTGCTGGAGCCTGGGCATCGCAAGTTCGACATTAGGTAAGGCAGTGATGTGTGAGGAGGAGGGTGAGGTACAATGTGAGGAACTGTTTGTTTAATACGTTACTAACACTGAGCACAGCTGAATGAAACTGAGCTTCTGTATCTAATTCTCTATTTTTCCTTCAATAATTTCCTTTCTAAAATTATAGGGCTTTTTTTGTTTGTTTGTTCATTTACTATTATATTTTCTTTAATGAAAATGATTTGTGGATCCAAAGGGAAGGGCATAAACATCTGGACCTTGCACCTGGTGTGGCTCAGTTGGTCCTCCCTTACACTGAAAGGTGGAGGGTTCAATTCCTGGTCAGGGTACATGCCTAGATTGCAGGTTCCATCCCTGGCTGGGGGACATACAAGAGACAACCAGTTGATGTTTCCCCTCTCACATTGATGTTTCTCTTTCTCTCTCTCTCTCTAAAATCAATAAACATATTCCCAGGTGAGGATTAAAAAATATCAATAATACAGCCCTAGCCGGTTTTGCTCAGTGGTTAGAGCGTTGGCCTGCGGACTGAAGGTCCAGGTTCGATTCTGGTCAGGGGCATCTATCATGGTTGTAGGCACATCCCCAGTGTGTGTGTGGGGGGGGGGGGGGGCGCGCACGCGCAAAGGTGCATGGTGTAGGAGGCAGCTGATCAATGTTTTTCTCTCTATTCCTCTCCCTTGCTCTTTGTAAGAAATCAATAAAATATATTTCAAAATATAAAAAAATAAAAAATAATTCATACATACATACATAAATTGCCTTACAATGGGAGAGATATACACGGGTTTGTAATTAAGACCCAAAAGATCATGTGACCTTGACAAATAATATTTCCTGACTTTATGTCCTACCTTTTGAAGATTTCATGAACACATCTCAGGTTTGTGGACTTTATTCTCTGAGCTGAGGCACTCTCTAAAGCGGCATGACCCTCAGCCCTGCCTGCTTTTGGCCTTGCTGTTGGCTCTTCAGAAAGGACTTGGTCTCAGCTGCCTTTATGTCAGGTCAGATTTAGGATGGACATTCTTCCTCTTAAAATTATTTAAAATTACCAAACATGGCAAATGGAAGTTTCACCGATCAACCTTTAAAGCAAACCAATCCAATCTCTTCAAAATGCTGGCTCTTGAATGGACCGGAGTTCCCCTTGTCATTGGTGGTGACATGTCTGGTTTGATCATTACAGTGCTAGTCCACTGTCTCAGCCACTTGTTGTGGCCTGCCTTGAATGATTTAGAGCCTACCTCTGCCTCTACTTCCCGCCAAGAAAACCAAGGAGTGGGCGTGATATAGATACCTGATGTGAAGGAACTTGGGGGGACTTGAGTAACTGTTTGTGTTGACTTGCAGAAGCTGGGTCTTGGTGGATCACCAATATAATATCTACCTCTATCGGGAGGGCGTGCTGCGGACTGCATCAGAACCGTATCATGTTGATAATTTTCAAGACAAAACCTGCCACTTGACCAATCACTGCATTCAAAAGGAATATTCAAAGAACTATGGGAAGTATGAAGAAGGGAATGAAATGTTCTTTGAGGAGTTCAATCAGTACCTGACCAGTGCTTTGAACATTACCCTGGAGAATGCTATCTTAGTCCAAATCAAACATATTATAAGGTAACCTAACTGTATCTTTTTAGTTATATGTGTCTTGGAGAAGCTTTGGGAGTGTGTGTCTTTCAAGGGATTATTTCATTTAAGTTGTCTAATTTAAAGACAAAATTCTTTTGTAATACTTCTTTATTATCCTTTTTAATATTTGTAGGATCTCCAATGATGTCACTGCTTTCATTCCTTATAGTGGTAGTTTATATCTTCTCTATTCCTTGGATGATTGGATTGGCTAAAGGCTTATCAGTTTTATTAATTTTCTAAAAAGTTAGTGTTTTTGGTTTTGTTTTCTTTGATTTATGCTGTTTATTATTTCCTTCTGCGTTTGTTTAATTTTTTTTTTCTTTGTGAAAGGTTAGATCATTTATTTGAGAGACTTCATTTTTTTCTTTGTGAAAAGTTAGATAATTTATTTGAGAGACTTCATTTTTTTAAAATATAATAATTTGCCCTAACTGGTTTGGCTCAGCGGATGGAGTGTCGACCCACAGACAGAAGGGTTCCAGGTTCGATTCTGGTCAAAGGCACATGCCAGTGTGGCATGCTTAATCCCCAGTAATGGGCATGCAGGAGGAAGCCAATCAATGATTCTCATTATTGATCTTTCTATCTCTTTCTCTTCCTCTCTGAAATCAATGAAGATATGTTTTTTTTAAATAATAAAAATTAAAATATAAGCATTTAATGCTATCAGTTTCCCTTTAAGTACTCATTGGCCATACCTCCAGATTTTGCTATGTTGTGTGTGGGGTTTTTTTCATTTTATTAAAATAATTCATAGTTTCTCTTGTGACTTTATATTTGACTCATGTGTTATTAGAAACTTTTGCTTAATTTCCAAATAGTAGGGGATTTTTCCAGATATCTTTCTGTTACTGATTTTTCTACTATAATTTCATTGTAGTCAGAGAATATAGTTTGTATGGTTTTGTGTCTTTAAAATGTGTTAGTTTCATGTCCTAGAATATGATCCATCTTTGTGAATGTTCCCTGTGCTCTAAGCATAACATTTACTTGCTCTGCTTAGGCTGTGTTCTATAAATGCGACTTTGGTGAAGGTGGTTGATAGTGAGGTTCATGTCTTTTATGTCCTTGCTGTTTTCCTGTTCCACTATTTATTATTGAGAGAGAAAAAAAATAAAAGTCTCCAAGTGTTTGGATTTTTCTATGTCTCTTTTTAGTTTTAGCAGTTTTTGTTTTATATAGTTTGAAGATCTATTGTGAGGTGCATATATGTTAGAATTGTTGTCTCTTTAGGGAAAATTGACTACTTTATTATTGTATAATATCTGTCATTATCTCTTTAATATTTCATTTCTTAAAGTTGATTTTTTATTAATATAATCACTCCAGCTTTCTTTTGATTAGTTGTATCTTTTTTCCATTCTTTTACTTCTATTCTATTCTATTCTATGCTATTTTATTCTATAGGATTCTGGTAGACAATGTAGAGTTGAGTTTTTTGTTTTATTTTGTTTTGTTTTGAATATAATATAATAATCTCTGTCTTTTAATTGGTATGTTTATACCATTTAAGTTTAATGTAATTATTGGTTTGGTTAGATTTATATCTACCATGTTATTATTTGGTCAATATATTTCCTCTTTCTTTGTTTTTATTTGCTTTCTTGTCTCCATTTCCTGACCTCTTTAGAATTATTTGAATATTTTCAGAGTTTTGTTTTAATTTTTCTATTGAATATTTGGCTTTATTTATCTGCCTATATTTTAGTGGTAAGTCTAGGGATTACAAGAATATACGTATCTCATATTTCAGTCTTCTTAGAGTTAATTCACCACTTCACATAAAATGCAGACATAACATTATAGATCATTTGACTCTCCATCTCTATGTTACAGTTGCCATGTGTATTACATCCACATACATTGAAATCTCTACCACATAATGTTATAATTTGACTCTCCATCTCTATGTTACAGTTACCATGTGTATTACATCCACATACATTGAAATCTCTACCACATAATATTATAATTTTTGGTATCAACCATTAATTACATTTTGTTATGTAGATAGTCAAGTTTGGTTTTAAAAAATATAAGGCCAAACTGGATGCTGTCTATAAGAAACACACTTAAATATAAAATAGGAAAAAACATTTTTATTCACCCATATATTTGCCTTTTTTTTCCTCTTCCTTTAGTCCCGAGGTTCCAGATTTCTCTCTAGTATCATTTCCCTTCAGACTTTGTCATTTCTTTTAGAGCCGTTCTGCTGGTGATAAGTCCTCTTAATGTTCCATCATCTGAAAAAGTCTTTATTTCTCTTATTCCTGAAGGGTATTTTCACTGGAATTACACAAACATGACGTCAATCACAAAAATAAAAAAATAAAAGCTGTATACAAGACATATACAGATTGATTCTATTCATATAAACTGAAAAACAAGCAAAGTTTAGTAAATATATTATTTAGAGGATGGTACATATGTGATAAAAATAAAGAGAGAAGCAACAAATTCAAAAAAGTGATTTTCTCTGGAGAAAAAGCAGGAGGGACCAAGGAGGAGGCCTAATAATGTGGATGTGGGTACATGGATGGTCAGTAATGCTCCATGTATTTCAGACTCGTTTTTATTAGTATATTTATTTTGTCTTTATTTTTTAAGGACATTTGCTCTGGAAACAGATTTCTAGGTCAGCAGTTAATATTTTTTTATCACTCTGAAGGTGACACCATTATCTTTTGGCTTCCATTTTTTTCTTCTTCTCAGATGTCAACTGAAATATTAATATTGCTTTTAATGACTTTTTTCTCTGTTTTTAAGATTAATTTTTTAAATATATTTTACTATGAGATGGGTATAGTTTTCTTTGTACACATTTGTTTGTACACATTCATAGTGCTTCTTGAATCTTGGAATATTCATGGTCATTATTTTTCAATTATAGCTTTTGTCCCAGGAAAGCCTGCATAGTTTCCCTTCTAACTGCACAGTTGAGTATAAGGACAGCTATCTGTGGTCATCTTAGAGTTATCATATGTATTTTATTACTAAGTCTGGAGTCCATCTCAGCACCAGGAGTAAGTATTACTTTACCTCCTGCTCTATGGAAATCAAAGCTTAGCTCCACGAGGTTAAAACATGGACCAAAACTCTGGCCTCGACAGCCTGACCTCTGACCTCACTTACTTACTATGTTTCTGAGATTCGCTTTCAACTTTTATATATTTTTTCAAATTTTTATGTTTTATAGTGCATGTTCTGTTTTTCCAATTTTTCTGTTTTTCCAATTTTTTGAAACAATAGTTGATGCTAATAATTATTCTGTTTCCGCATTTAGTTTCAATATATGAAGCTCTTCAATCTTTTAATTAGTAACAATTTGGCCACAGAACTAGAACAAGCAAAAGAAACGAATGAGGCCATTAGTTTTTGTGCCAATTCTTCCCCTCACTGGTTGACCATTGGCCCACATCTTTTCTCTGGAAAACATGCATGAAAGTGTTTGACTTACTATAAACAAAACGGCAGCAGCCGTCCTGAGGGAGGAAACCCTCCCCTTCCCCTTTCCAGGGGCCAAGGCGACAGCTCAGAGCTGGGAAAGCCGCCTGTTTTTGTGAAGACATGCATGGTTACAGGTCTGCTAACAAGCTGCCTGATGCGTAGCATTGTCTTGAAGAATCTGTCGGTAACAACTGGAAAAGGAGAGGACGAAGTCAAAGCCAACGTTTGGCAGCACATTTCACGGGCAGTCCTCTGGCCCATCTCCGCCCTCCCCAACTCTCAGCGAGCTGTCCCTCTGCCCGCAGGAGCTGCCTCCTGAGCGTGGAGCCCGCCATCAGCACCCGGCACCTCCCTTACCAGAGCTTCCAGCTGTTTGGCTTCGACTTCATGGTGGACGAGGAGCTGAAGGTCTGGCTCATCGAGGTCAACGGCGCCCCCGCTTGTGCTCAGTAAGCCTCACACCGCTGGGCTGGGACAGGAGGAAGCTGGGACGGCCTGTCTCAGCAAGGTCTCCTTGGCTGCTGTCAGGGAGGAGGTGGCAGGACAGGAGTCCCCGGGGACCCTGCTGGCAGGGACTTGGCGGAGGCCTTGCCTCTCCTGTTTCCCGGGTGTGTGTGTGTGTGTGTGTGTGTGTGTGTGTGTGTGTGTGTGTGGAGCCCTTAGGCTGCTCAGGCAGGTGGTGGCTGCAGGAAGAGTGGCAGACACACCTAGAGACTGCGGGGGAGGATGAGGGAGCAGGGTCCTGGAGCGGAGACAGTGTCGAAAAGCATCGGCGATGCAATGGAGCTGCAGCTGGACTGAGAGGTGGCGTGTGCCCGGGGAGGCAGGGAGCCTTCAGGAAGGGCCCGCACCAGCCCGGCTCTGGGAGGAGCGAGGGTGGGCGGAACCTGCCCTCCGGGGCAGCGGCAGCTCCTGTGGCTTCGGGGAAAGCGGGTGCTTGGCCCCGGTGTCACGCAGTGAGGAGTGACTGGGGCGCTCGGTGTCTCGCAGTGAGGAGTGACTGGGGCGCTCGGTGTCACGCAGTGAGGAGTGATGGGGGAACACTTGGGGTCACGCAGTGAGGAGTGACGGGGGGCGGGGCACACGGTCTGGACTGCTCTGGGCAACGCCGCACATCTGAGGGACAGGCATTGGACTCGATCCTTAAAGACATCTGTCCTTCTGAGACCCACTGTCGTCTTTTCCTTCATGTGCACATCATGGAGGAGCAGGTCTTCCGAAGGGTCAGCAGGAAAGAGGAGTGTGCTCAGGGTGATCCGCTGCAGGAGAGAGACGGACAGATGCTGCCCGAGTAACTACTGTGGGCCATACTGTCACACGTCTGCAATAGGCAGGCAGTAGGTGCTGTGGTTTAGGTGCGTGGCTTTGAGAGGAGAGGACTTCTGGACTGGGGGTGGCTTACAGGAAGGTGGCCTGGAAGCCACAAGGGCCCCGGGCCACCCTGAGAGGCCAGGAGCAGGGGATGGGCCAAGTCCCAATTTTAGTAACAACCACCGCACCTCACACGCCTCCTGTCACTGTTCCTTATGGGTGGGCGGCTGCGTGGTTTGCAACATAGAACCTCTGGGCAGTGACAAGGAATGGGGTGCGGGGAGAAGGTCCTGTGAGGCCTCTGGTGTCCTAGGCTGGGTGGCCCAGAGCATAACCAGAAGCGAGTTTTCTCTCGGGACCACACACTGCTGGTTCCCCCTGCGTTAGAGCCGGTCCTCAGGGACAGTCTCAGCCTTGTGAGCTGCCCCAGGAAACAGGCAGACACTATAGAGAATAGCAGGGGTGGAGGGCCTTGTCGCTGTTCTGAAGTTTGCCTCCTTAGCTTTTCTGCTTTGCTGCTTCCTCTGCCTGGACTGAGTCCAGAGCCTCGACGTGGCCTCCGGGCCCGATGTGGCCGGGCCAATGCCTTGTCTGCAGCTCCAGCCTGCACGGATCCACCTCCCCAATGCCCTGGCTCTCTCCCTGCTCCTCCTCTCATTGTGCTGCCTCTTCTCCCCCCAGCTCGCTCTCCCTAACCCCTCCCTCCCTCCGAGTCTGTGTCCCTGCCTTTGCCCTCCTGCATCCTCTTTTCTACCCTGTCCCCATTCTCCGACTTCATTCATTCCGCCGGCCTCAGCTCAGTGACACTCATGGGGAGTCTTTCCTAACATCCCCTCAACCACAAGGAGGGGATTTTCTGTGGGAGGCCTGCCCTCCGTGTCCCCAGCACAGACAGCAGGCGGCCCGTACCCTCTGCTGGAATCGCCGTCTCCCCTGCGGTCCGGTCCACGTCAGAGTGGGGTTCTCTGTCACTGCGCCTACGAGGCCTTGCAGACGCCTCCCGCCGTGTCTGTGTGGACGGCGGAGGCCCTTTGTGTAAATGTGGTCAGGGGGTGGGATTGCCAGGGCAGATCCTGGTGAAGAAGACCTTGGCTTCTCGCTTGCATGAACTTCCTCGGTAACACCTTTTTGAACCCGTTTCAGGAAGCTCTACGCGGAACTGTGCCAGGGCATCGTGGACATAGCCATATCCAGCGTCTTCCCGCCCCCCGACGCCGAGCAGCAGCAGAGCCAGCCGGCCGCGTTCATCAGGCTGTGACCCCGAGACGTGGGGGTCCCGCTCCGGGAGGGCCGCCCGGCTCCGCGGGAAGAGGCAGCTCGCGAGGCTGTGATGGAGGAGAGAGTGCGGGAGCCCAGGCGGCCCCGCGGGGCTCCCGGCGGAGCGCTCTGCACTGCTGCCCGGACTCGAAAACTGCAACGAGTGTCCCCGAGGGGAGAGGACGGAAGCACGGGGATTTGGTTGTTTTCTTTCTCGTCCTTGGAAGCCGCGGGTGTCTATGCTAAGGCTGCGTGAAAGCAGCGCCCCCCCCCCTCCCCGGGCCTTCCTCGGACCCGCACGTGCCGTCTCCGTCTGCTGCAGCCCTTGTGCCTTAGCTCCGTGCCCAGCTGCAACCTCTGCCCATGCGGGGGCTGATGCTAGAGCATTTGGGAGGTCGCCGAATGTCTCTGCTCGTGTGTCCCTCCCCCACACACACACACTGTTGTGAGAACCTGGACCGGCATGCACGCAGCCCTCGGTTCCGTGCTGTGCTCTGCCTCGCGGGGCAGGGTGCCGTCCTCATCCCGCTCCTGAAGGCACTGGGTCCGTCGCCGGGCAGTCGGGGTGGATGTGGGCTGGGCACCACTATAGCAAACGCTGCTGCCAGTCTGCTCTCTGCATGTTTTAGAAACCGAGCAGCAAGTTTGCCACAAGCCTGCAAGCATCAAAAAGCATGAGAGAAAAAAGACAATGCCTTGCTTGACTTCACAGTTGGGTGTCCTTGAAATATGATGGATCTGTTATCTTTGTCTGAACTGGAATTCATGCACTTTTGCGAAGTTCCTGGGGGTCCAGAGAGGGCAGAATTCCCCTCCCTCCAGGTGGTCCTGCCCCTGACGCAGGGAGCTCCCACCATCTCCTTCTTTCCTCCCAGCACCTGCTGTGGGAGCGGGAGGGGGTGTTTTTCCCTCGAAGAGGCTCTGCCTCTGGGTGAGGTTCTCAGAGAGTGTCTGTCTGCCTGAATGGGAGCGTCTCCCAGAATGAGAACGATGTGGTGTTAGAACTTCACACGGCGTCCTGCAGGTCCGCAGTTGTGTCCTGTGAGGTGTGGTGTGGTTTTTACTGACTGGACCGGGGAGCGTTCTCCAAGGCTTTTCAGGAAGCCACGCACTCGCAGTGGGAAGAACAAGATGCCACGTGTGATCGCTGAGCCGAGTGAGTGGGACCTTCTTAGAGCGCTGGATCCCAGCAGACCCACGGGCCAGGCCCCTTCTCGGAACGTGGTGTGTGCTTCCTTGGTGTGCGTGTGTCTGTGTGTGGGTGTGTGTCTGTATGTGTGTGCGCACTCCGTTACTCGTCCTCCTTGCACACAAAAAAGCAGGTCTGCAGTCAGGAAGACTTTTTAAAACTATTTTTTATTTCAGAGAGGAAGAGAGAGGGGGGAAAAAAAAAACCATCAATGATGAGAGAGATCATTGATTGGCTGCTTCCTGCACATACCCCACAGACGACCGAGCCCACAACCCGGGCATGTGCCCTTGAACAGAATTGAACCCGGGACCCTTCAGTTTGCAGGCCGATGCTCTATCTACTAAGCCAAACCAGCCAGGTTGGGAAGACGTTTTTTAAAAGAAAAGAAAAAGCAACTGTTCCTCAAGTATGATGCGATGTGGGAGCTTACATGTGGGCAGAGGATGTGAAGGTGATGGTGGATAAAAGGAGAGAGACCCCGCTGGGCGGGCTGGCATGGGGAATTGGAATTACAATGCCGTGGCTGCTCAGAGGACAGTCTGTGAAGTTTGCATGCGGAGCACAAGGACCCTGTTGATGGTTGCAGTTGCTCCTGGAGGCCCGGCGTGGCTGCTGGGTTGATGTTGGAGACTTAGCATGTGGCCAGGTGCACTCCCATTTAGAAAGCGGGGTACGGGGTTCTGCGAGCTGGTAATGGGGAGCGTGTGGAAGGCTGTCCCATGTGAACACAGATGTGTAATGACCTTTTGGTCCTAAGTTACAGGAATGTTTGAGAGTTTTCCAGCTGCTACAGTGACAGAGCTAAGAATGCAATATTAGGAAGTCTGTGGCTCTTGGTGGATTTTCTAAGGAACCTGAATCAGTAGCATATGTACGAGGGAAGTGAAGCTCTCAAAAGGAAATGGTACCTCATTCCTCATGTGTTTTCAAATAAGTGTCTATCTTTACTTCTGACCAGGGGCTGGTGGCCTCGGAACGGTCCCATCCCCTCCGTGCTGTCCTGGCACAGGTGGTCCTGCCTCGCTGCCCGGCAGCCTTCCTGTGCGTGTCCATGTCAGTGTCACCAGTTGCTGGGGAGGAGGCGCCTTTCATTGGAGATGTCGACTCCAGTCTTGGCTCTGCCATTGGCTGCTCGGTGTTGGGTGAGCTGTAACCTCTCTGTGCCTTAGTTTCTTGTCTCACAGAAGAGATTGTTGCCAGACCTAGGACTACCTCACAGGCTTTAGTGAGGACAAGGGAGATTAGGGAGACTCAGGAGCCTTCTGTACCAAGACTCCTAATGCTGGCTGTGTGCTGGAACCACTCCTGACAGGGCTGGAGTCCACACGGAGCCCCAACACCCACCCCGGCGATTGAATCAGAACCTCGGGCAGCGGTGCGCTCCACCATGCCTGGACCCGCTGCTTGAGGAGGAAGGGAAAACACATTCTTATCACCTGGAAAGAACCCGGTAGGGCCCAGGGCTTTTAAAAAGTTCCTCTTGGAAGAACAGGCATTTCTTTCCGGAAGGACCCGGTGCTGACATGTATTCATGCTACCAGTGCCGTCTAAGCAGTTCTCTCTGCTTCTTGTCAAACAGGCCTTCATCCACTTACAGTACGGAAGACTTGGCAACGAATGTAAACAGACAGGAATTTATAAATCTGCTAAATAGGCATTAAGGTTATTAATTCTTGAGAGAAAAGCCCCTTTCCTCACACTTAACTCCTGCGGTATTTAGAGCTCAGTTTTACCCAGAACATGCAAGTGCCTCAGTGTCTGTGTGGTACAGAGGAGCAGGTGTTGGCATACTTACCGTGGACACGGTATTTCCCCGGCGCCTTGGATGTTTATCACAGACTTGGGGTGAGCAGTATGCTGGGAAGGGACGGGATCCACGGCACCCACAGGGAGTGAAGCTACAGAGTGTGTTTAACTGCTGGCACTGTCAGGCTGCGATGCATGTGGTGGTGGTGGCGGGGGGGAGGATTCTACTGGAAAAGACAATGCCCCTGAGTGGTCCCACAGCATGTGGGAGCCATGAAGGAAATTCAGAGATACACGGACTCTGTACCTAAGAGGAAATGACTTCTGAAATAAGGTGATGTTATGAATGTTTAAAATGCCTGGAGCATTAAAGTGAAGTAATCATATTTCAAGTGTTCTTGTCCCTTTGGTTCTGTCATCTTGTTTGTGTTGACTGTCCTAGCAACCATCGGTTGTTTGAGTCCATGACTCTGTCAGTCAGACTTTCTGTAAAGTGTCAGACAGTAAATACTCAGGCTCTGCAGGCCATGCAGGGTCTCTATGCATTTTCTTCTTTGCCTTTTCCCCAGCTCTTAGGAAATATATAAAGCATTCTTAGCTCAAAGGCCACACAAAAACAAACCAGGTGTGGACATTATTGGCTCAACCCAGCATGTTGTCTAATACTAACTCAAAAGATTGTCCCTTGTAATTGAGATGTACATGGGTTTTAAAACCTTCCACATAGTTCTAAGAGTATATAAGGCCCCAACAGACACTGACAATATTGTGTTGAAAGCCTGGGCAATGTGTATGTGTGTGTGTGGGGGGGTGTTGAGTGAGGGAGGATTATAGGGGGGAGGGAGCCAATGCGGGGAAGGGGTAAAGATAAATTTCTTAAAAATGAATATAGAAGGCCACACATGTGTGTGCCCAGGGGAGACCTGAATTCCCTCAGCTTTCACCTCTGTCTGACTTGGAGGGTCTTCACAAGCAAGAAGTGATGACTAAGGCAGAGCTGTAACCTCCTTCCTGAGCATGAAGGCACCACACACACACACACACACACACACACACAGCAGTCCCTGGGCAAAGACTAGGAAACTTAATTGTTCCAGGCTATTTAGGAAATCTCTATGCGATCAGTTGCCACTAAGGTAACTGAACAGAGACTTTGGTGGCCACACATAACAAAAAATACAGGTTTTACAGAATTAGCTCAGGAGTCACTAAATAGTTACAATAATAAACTCTGGAGAGGGGTAAGTATCTGGTCTCCAAAGTTGGCTCGCTCTATCATTAAAATCTTCCAATGTTTAACACAAATTGTGGGATATGCAAAGAAAGTATGGCCCTAGAGGGAAAAGGCAGTCCAATAAAAATGGTCCCTGAGGAAGCCCAGGTATTGAACTTAGTATACACACAGACTTTAACTCCGGCTCTTTAAAGTATGCTTACAGAACTAAGTGAGAAGAATGGCATTGAAAAGTACAACCATATAAATAAAAAATTCATTACAGGTGTTCAAAAGCAGGTTTGAGCTGGAAAAAAGGAATCTGTGAATCTAAAGTCCATTGAGATTATTCAGGCTGCAGAACAAAAGAAAAAAGAAGAAAAATGTACAGCACTCTAGAGATCTGTCCAGAGACATGCATGTATACCAACATATACATAACAAGGGTCCTAGAAAAGAAAGGGGCAGAAAACTTTCCCACTTTGGTGAAAAACACTAAAATGCATGTGAAAAATTTAATGAGCTTCAAGTAGGATAGACACAAAGAGATCCACATCAATACACATTAATCACTAAGAAAATAACTTTAATTATAGTAAAAAAAAAAAAGACAGGAACTAATATATTACACTAGAAATAACTAACAAAAGTGAAGGCAGTGCTGAAACCGGTTTGGCTCAGTGGATAGAGTAGGGGTGTCGAACTCAATCAGAGAAGGGGCCAAAATCTAAAATCCAGCCTAAATCGCGGGCGAATGGTTTACTGAACAGTCATAAACTGTCATTGTGATGGAAACGCAGCGGAGTGCAGTGATGACAGCGCGGTACGGGCCACATTGCAAGGCCTGGCGGGACGGATTTGGCCCGCGGGCCTTGTGTTTGACACATGTGGGATAGAGCATCGGTCTGTGGACTGAAGGGTCCCGGGTTCGATTCTTGGTTGCGGGCACATCCCCGGTAGGGTGTGTGCAAGAGGCAGTTAATCAATGTTTCTCTCTCATCGATGTTTCTAACTCTCTCTTCCTCTCTGTAAAAAATAAATAAATAAATAAATAAAATAAAATAAAATTATATATATATATAAATATATATATATAAATATATATATATATATATATATATATATATATAAACAATCCATGGTTTTATTACACACACACACACATATATATATATATATATATATATATATATATGTAATAAAACCATGGATTGGCAGGGCTTTTGGTTTAAAAAAAAAAGTGAAAAATAAAGTGAAGGCAGTAATGAAGGAATAAGGGGAGGTATAAGGCAAACAGAAAACAAATAGCAAAATGGCAGACATAATCCTACCTTATCAGAAGTTTCATTAAATGTAAATGGATTAAACACTTCAAACAAAAGGCACAGATGGCAAAATGGATTAAAAAAGAAAACCAAACTACCATGATCCACCTCTGCAATCTACTAAAGACAGAAATAGATGAGAGCAAAAGGATGAAAAAAGATATACTGTGTAGTAATTCAAAGAGAGTTTGAGTAGCCATTCAATATTAAACAAAATAGGCTTTAAGAAACAAAGTTATCACTATAGGCAAAGGACAATTTTTTTTTTTTTTTTTTTTTTTTTTTTTTTAGGCAAAGGACATTTTTTAATGATAAAGGGTGTGATTCATCAGGGAGATACAACAATATATATATATGGCTAATGTGCTAAGTGTCCCTCCTATCATCTGACCAGTTACTATGATGTGACTGACCACTACAAAACTGGTGACACTGACACAATTAAAAAAAAATCTAAATGCAGGAGCTGCCATGATGCACACTTGCCATTTACAAAGAAATGGCCCCATGGACCTGGCGCCAACAACCCAACACTTGGCTTTCCCCAAGTGGGACACAGGCCCTGCCACCACCCCGGAGTGACACCCCACCAAATCACACCCAATGCTGCCAAGACCCCATAGTGCAAAATGCAGCCCAGCCCAGAAATGGTTGCTATGGGCGCCAGGTAATGGTGTCATGCAGCAATGACTGGCTTCCTCTCCCTAGAGACTAGCCTCCTTGGTGGGGTGTCACTCTGGTACAATATAAGACTGTGTAACGTGTTGTCTATTGATTTTACCCAAGTACCAAATGCAGCTGTTAAATACACTAAGTTGAGGAACCTGAAGGTCCTGTTAAATCCCTATTCAGAGAAAGTGATTCCTAGGCGTCAGACTAAAGGATTTTAAGACTGGGAGGCCCTTGGATGCTGCCATCCCTCGGCCTACAGGACTCGGCCTACAGGACTCGGAGATCAGGCAGCGAGGGTCAAGTTCCCTTCTTGAGCCTCCCGAAAGGAGCCTTTACAACTCCAACTGGGCAGAGAGCAGTCAGCGATTTATTCCCTAGAAGCCTCAGCAACAGCAACGACCCGAAAGCGGTCACTGGGAGTAAGGGAAATTTTGAAGATTGCTCTCCTAGGCCCCTGGAGCGAAGGAGAACCAGAGGACATTGCTGAGTTGGGCAGGGCGCTTTCTAGCTCGGTACAGTTGACGCCAGGGTTTCGTTTCCAAGTCGACCCTATAAGTCGACGGACCGACATCCGGTGGAAGTAGAGGAGCTTCATTTCCTGGCTGACCGTGGGCTCTGCGCCTCCTTCCGGCGCTGTAGAGGCGCGCTGGCAGCCGGCGTGCAGGGCTGCATGGATCCCGGCGGCCGGTGGCGGGGCTTGCCCAGCGGGCCCAGCCTCAGGCACTTGACGGATCCCTCGTACGGGGTCCCGCGGGAGCAGCAGAAGCCGGCGCTGCAGGAGCTGACGCAGGCGCACGTGGAGTCCTTCAACTACGCGGTGCGCGAGGGGCTCAGCCACGCGGTTCAGGTGAGTGCGGCTCCGCCAGGCTCCCTGCGGCTCGGCGCTCTCTGGCGCTGCTAGATCGGGTGGAGGAGAAGGGCCACGTGGGGCTGGAGGCGGGCGGCGGGTGGGAGACGGGGATGGGGAGACCCACGAGGCGGGGTGAGTGGGGCACTGGCGGGGGACCGGGTCCCAGACAGATGAGATGGCTGGAGGTCACAGTATAATCCCAAATAGTTGTGCTTCTTGATCGTGCCAGCCGCAGCACGGGGCTTGAGCTCAAGTCGACAAGGGGAAGATGTGTTTGTCGTTCCTGGATTTTTGTGGGATTGGGAACCGTAGTGCTTTGTAGGACAGTAGGTGCTGTGAGAGGGAGGGAGTGGCCCTCGTGGGCTGAGCTTCCCAACTGGAACATAGTGTTCACAGTTAACACGAGGAGAGCTCAGTGGAACAGCGGAGTTTTTCCCGGGGGAGAAGGAGGGCACAGAAAAGCAAATGCTGTGGAGGGGAGGGGCGGAGGAAGGAGGAACCTGGTGGTACCCCCTTTCCCTTGACAAGTGTGAGACCACGTGGAACGAAATGTACAAATATCAGCCTAAAGGATGACATTAGAATGTCCGGTCCTGAATCAGGAGATGCTTCCATAACTTTGCTCTGTTAGCAGTCCATCAGTCTTACTACCCATGTGGAAGCTACAAAGTAAGAAGAGAGAAGGCAGGCTCCTGATTCAGAGGACAGCTTTGTTCTGTGCACAGTGGTCACCTCAGAGCCTGCTGCAGGAGCTGACACATGGTAGACATTCAGATGTCCGAGTGAATGCCTTGTAGTTTTTGGTACATAGTAATGGTGTGAGTAGACTGGATGTATAGCTGTAACTGTCTTTTTAAGGCCACATTAGCATAGGCATTGATGTTTGTAGAAAATTCACGGGCTCTGGAAGAGTCTTAGTGAAGAAGTACCTTGGACATGCAGGCAATTGATACTGTGAATTGTATTTCAGGCAATACCTCCCTTTGAATTTGCTTTCAAAGATGAGCGGATCTCTCTTACTATTGTGGATGCTGTCATCAGCTCCCCCACAGTTCCCAAAGGGAGCATCTGCAAAGAGTTCAGTGTCTATCCTGCAGAATGCCGGGGCCGGAGGAGCACCTACCGGGGAAAGCTGACAGTGAG
Source organism: Pipistrellus kuhlii (assembly GCF_014108245.1). Taxonomy (NCBI): domain Eukaryota; kingdom Metazoa; phylum Chordata; class Mammalia; order Chiroptera; family Vespertilionidae; genus Pipistrellus; species Pipistrellus kuhlii. Next base: position 48,879,891 of record NW_023425438.1, on the reverse strand, counting down.
TACAGTGACAGTATGCCACTCAGACACTGGACATGTCTGAGAATATTGGTGTCCAATAAAATTTAACCAGGATTCTGCTTATTACTGTCACCCAAGAGATCTCATCTTTTGAATCTGAAGCATAAAAATCATCTAGTATATGGCCTTTTTCCTCTTTTAAAATACTCATTTGTTCTTGTAGTTCCAGATACTTCGTTTTTTTGTAACTATTTTTTTCATGTAGGCTGATATCAGCTGGGCTGTAAATGGAGTCACTAAAGGAACCATTAAGCAGGTTCTTGGCTATGTTCCCATCATGGTGAAGTCCAAGCTGTGCAACTTATACAACCTTCCTCCCAAAGCCCTCATCGAGCACCATGAGGAACCAGAGGTAAGGTCAGAGGTGCGGGCACTGAATGGGCAGGTGACAATAGAAAGGGCCTTAGTTGGGAGTGAGGAGATTGGAAGCTTGTCAGCGGGAGTCAGCATTTCTCTGCCTCTCATTTTGGATAGATAACATGGAGCATTGATCTCTGGTCTGCCTTCTGCATGGCTCATAATGAGTCTCAAGTGAAACAATGTATGAAAAACTGGCTGTGCAATTAGAGGATATTATTATTATGGAGAAATAATTGGTGGGTTTTTCCCTAATTTTTCTGAATGGTATATATTTAGAAATATTTCTGTTTTTAAAGCCATCTCAAATCACAAAACTACTTTCTAAGATGTCTGCTTTACCGAACAACATGATTCTGTGAGGATGTGAAGTGCTTTATATGCTTTCCCTTTGGCATTTCTTTTTAGCTGTGTCAGGTGGCTTTGCAGCATTGAGTTGAAGTAATCATGATTACAGACGGTCTGTAATAGAGACTGCTACCTGATGGAACAAGGGTTTGGTGTCAGATTTGGGTTTGACATTTAGCTGCTGTACTTATGTTAGTTGTATGGCTCTGGGAAGTTTAATCTCCCTGAATCTGTTTCCTCTGCTAAAAATAGGCACAATAGCTCCCTTACCCATTGTTATGAGGTAGGATAATGTTAGGATAACATAGAGCACTTGGTATGATATGTCCGCTTCATAGTAGCTCTTTATTACAGAAATGTGATATTGACTGGAGCAATTAAAATAATTTTCCTATTTTAATGTCTGTTTTAAAAGATTTCATATGGTCATCAGTTGTCTTTTTAATGTATTGGGGAAATCATTCTTGTCTGGAGGCAGAATGGTTGCTATTTTCATTTGCAGACTCTTCTTTGAAATAAGGTGTTTGTTTGATTAATGTCATTTGAAGACTGAGGTCATTTAGGGGGGACAGAAAGGCAAATTAGATCAGACCTGTCTGGTAGAGAAAGTACCCGGATTTCCTTCCATACTTCCAGGTCCCTAAACCTTTTTCATGTACTTGAAGAGACTTTCACACTGACAGCTTCCTGGGATCCATGGCCCCCTTCACCTGCATGTTCCTCTCTTCTGCACTTTGCACAAGGTCTGTTAGGAGGTTGATTTTTGCAGTTAGTCAGTTTCATATTCATAGTTACTTATCTTTGTTTAACAAATTATAATTCATCTCTTTGGCAGGAAATGGGAGGCTATTTCATAATCAATGGTATTGAAAAAGTCATCCGAATGCTGATTATGCCTCGGAGAAATTTCCCTATTGCAATGATAAGGCCAAAATGGAAAGCTAGAGGGCCTGGCTACACTCAGTATGGTAAGTTCTAAGTACATGTGTCTAAATAGAGTCTTTGTCTTTTTTCTCTCATATGTATACATAATTTTGTTTTTCTGTTAAACATTTCTGTATTAAGATTTTATAGTACTTTCTGATATTTTTCAAACTGAAAGAACTCATGTATATATGTTAGTGCAGTGGTCGACAAACTCATTAGTCAACAGAACCAAATATCAACAGTACAACGATTGAAATTTCTTTTGAGAGCCAAATTTTTTAAATTTAAACTTCTAATGCCACTTCTTCAAAGTAGACTCGCCCGGGCCATGGTATTTTGTGGAAGGGCCACACTCAAGGGGCCAAAGAGCTGCATGTGGTTTGCGAACTGCAGTTTGCCTACCACTGTGTTAGTGCGCCTGAGGCTGGCAGCCGGCCTGACTTTGCCAGAGGTGGGTGTGAGTCCCAGAAGTCTTCTGGTTCAGGTGTCTTGGCACTCGGGGTCTCGGGCTAGCAGCCACCTGGCCTTTTTGCACCTTGGGGGAAATTTGACAAGGTCTAGAGACATTTTTGGTTGCCAGTCTCGGCTAAACTTAGTGATTTGGCTCTTAATTATTTCTAAGAAGGTAAAAATAATTCAGAATGAAGTGATGGAGGCAGTTATAATGTTACTGAGTTTTGACTTTTTGTTCTGTTTCGACAGGAGTGTCCATGCACTGTGTGAGGGAAGAACACTCTGCTGTCAATATGAACCTTCACTACTTGGAAAATGGCACCATTATGTTGAACTTTATTTACCAGAAAGAACTGTTTTTTCTTCCTTTAGGATTCGCACTTAAGGTGTGACTTGCTGAATATAATACATTTCTTTTGTTATGAAGAGAGTGATTGGAAGCATGTCGGATGCAGAGTGAATAGTTCTCCTTATCAGCGTTCATGCTGTATTAGTTACCTCCTGCTCCATAACACATTACCTCAGAAAGCAGTGGCTTAAAACACATGAGTGAACATTTCTCCCTCACAGGTTCTGTGGGCAGGTCTTTGCAGAGCGATGTCGCAGGGGCTGCAGCTGTGCAGAAGGCTTGGCCAGGGCTGGAGGATCCCTTCCAAGGTGGTTCCTTCCGGGCTGGCAAGTCAGTGCAGGCTGTCGGAAGGAGGTCTCAGTTCCTCTCCAGTGGCCTCTGTAGGCTGCTTGGGCAGCCGTCTTCCCCAGAGAGTTAGCCAGGTGAAGGGAGGGAGGCTGCAGCCTAGCCTTGAGAGTTGGGTGTCAGCTTTTTCGCCATATTCTCTTGATCCCACAGGCTCCGATTTGGTGTGGGAGAGGTTATGCATGCTTGTGAATTCCAGGAGGCAAGGATCGTTGGGGCCATCTTGGTGTTGTCTTCCAAGCAATGCCCTTACTTTGGAATTCACTTCAGTTTAACAATAGTGGAATGCTAGTTTTCTCGGGTAGTAAGTGAAAAGAGACACTGTTACTGAGTGAATGGGATGGCTTAGTTATTACAGCCAATGACAAAAATCTTTTCTCTTCCAGGCACTTGTCAGCTTTTCCGATTACCAGATTTTTCAGGAGCTCATCAAAGGAAAAGAGGACAACTCTTTCTTTAGGAACGCAGTTACTCAGATGTTAAGGATAGTGATGGAAGAAGGTTGTTCCACACAGAAGCAGGTCCTAAACTACCTCGGCGAACGCTTCAGAGTGAAGCTCAGTCTCCCTGACTGGTATTCAAATGAGCAAGCGGCAGAGTTTCTGTTTAAGTATGCACGCTTTTACCCACACTACTTACTGGGGTTGGGGGCGTCGCCGGTTCTTTGTGTTGATGTAGTTGGGGGTGGTAAGACGTGCGGGTTGAGTTTTGGTCTGGCGAAGCGGGCTAGCTTTGTGTCTGGCCATCTTCATAACTGACTTTCGATAGTATCGTTTTATTCTAATGTACTTTGTAACTTTTAGTTTGAAATAACTTCAAACTTCCATAATTGCTGCAAAAATAGTACATTGGACACTCATGTTGACTGTTAGCACTTTTACTGTATTTGCTTTACTTGTCTGCACATGGTAAATGTTTTTCTTTCTGACCATTTGAAAGCTGGAGGCATCATGTCCCTTTATGTTCCCAAGACAAGGGCTCTGTCTTTGGTGACCTGCTGGAGGCCAGCGTGGTCCAGTACACAGCTGTGGGCCATGTGGAGTGCTTGAGTGGCCAGTGTAACTGAGAAACTGAACCTGCATTTTATTCCACTTTAATTAATATTTAAAATAGTCCTTGTGGCTTGTCACTACCATGTTGGCCAACACCGCTGTAGACCTTGTTTGAGACTATATTCTGTTCTTTTGCTGATATTGCTGCTGATATTGCTGTAAGATAAAAAGGAATTTTCTGAATATGAGTAAGGACTTTTAAGGAAACGTGAATTTAGGGCTTTGGTTAGTAGAATGGCAAGTAGTAGTAGCAGCTGGATCATTTTAAGCTTTTTCTTTCTATTTTGACAGCCAGTGCATCTGTATCCACTTGAAATCTAACACTGAGAAGTTTTACATACTTTGTCTCATGACCCGGAAGCTGTTTGCTTTGGCCAAAGGAGAGTGCATGGAGGAGAATCCTGATAGTTTAGTGAATCAGGAAGTGCTCACACCCGGGCAGCTCTTCCTCATGTTTCTGAAGGTGGGTGCACATTGCTTTCACTGGGCCCCCTTGTATCTCTGTGGATGGAGGTGATGACACCCCAAGATATTGCTCTGTGCATGTTCATAAGGTCTTGTTTTGGCAGTGTACATCATCTCTTTTTCTATTTGTTACTTGTTTGCCTAGCAGAAAGGTACAGAATCAAACATCCTAACTTGTACCAGGTTTAGAAATGTCTGATATTTTCATGTAAGCTGAGTAAAGACAACATGAAATCTTGGTCAGACCTTGGTGATAAAGTGTAAGAGGCCTGTGTGCAAAGGAGTGAACCGTCAGCCCTCCTCTGCAGAGTTCCTGTTACAACTCACTTCCTCACTGAGGTTTACTTGTAAGCCCAGTGTCAGTGCTCACAGCTTTCCTGGTCCTTTCCACATGTGCTCGGAGGGTTGGTAAGTGAGGTGTCCTGATGCCCACGCTCCCAGCTGAGGTCTAAGTGATGTTCTGCCTTGCTTCACCTCATACTGTGAGCAAGAGTCTTTATTTAGTACCATGTTTTTCATATTTTTGTGTTTTTGTTGTTTAAAAATGGCCCACAAGCATAGTGCTGAAGTGCTGTGTGAGTTTGTTGAGCACAAGAAGGCTTGGATGTGCCTTACAAGAACATACGAGCATTAGATGAGCTTTGTCAGTCACGAGTGACAGTTCTGTTGGCTGTGAGGTCGATAGTAGTACATCAGCAACATAAACAAGGTATCTTTCAACGGAAACACACAAAGCCAGCTTACGTATCTGTCAGTTGGCGAAAATGCTGTGACTTGAGACTTGGATAGGAGCAATGGCTTAGTACCTGCTAATTCAGTGCTCACAGCAACATTAAACAGCATAGTTACTGCCAGTAATGAGAGCTGTGTGTGTGGAGAGAGTGTTGGCATAGCACAGATCATTTCATAAGTAAGTTGATGTGGTATTTCATATTTTGAATATTATTCATAAAATGACTTAATCTAATATATAACATAGTGGGATGAAAGATGTAGACTAAAGTAAAAATTTCCTAATTCCTCATTTAGTCAGTAATTCTTGTTTAAATCCTTACTGAAAGGTAAAAACTTGTTTCTGTCTTCTCTAGCCATGAAATTAGATTGGAAATTTTCAGCAGCCTAGAATTGCCCTGATAAAAATGAATGTCAGGCAGAAGTTTTCTGTTATTGGTAATTTTTTTTTTTTAAATCAATCTTTATTGTTCATATTGTTACAAAGGTTCCTCATTTCTTCCCCCCTCCACCAGGTTCCCACCCCACCCTCCGCCCCCTCCCCATCCCCCATTGTCCTCATCCATAGGCGCAGTTTATGTTCAGTCTCTTCCTCCCTCCCTTTCCCCGATAGTAAATCCCTTTTCAGATAGTAAATCAGTTACTTAGCATTTTCTTATATCAATAATACCACCACATGCCCAATGATACATTTCACACAAAAGACATTTCCAAATAGGTCAACCAGCCTCATCCAGGCCCCACCCAAGGCACTCACAGATCAACACCCCAGCCCTATACTAACTCAACACATCCAGATCTAAGCCTTCATCTCTTGATTCAGCAGACCCTCAAGTTCCCACAAAAGTTTCCAGTCATGTCTGAGAGGCAGCCGTGGAGGAGGGGCGGGCGAGGAGCGAGCTGTTCCGGGTATGGCTGCTCCGGACCTGGCCTCTGTTGCTCTGGTTCGTTCCACAACCAGCTGCTCTGGGTCTGGTCACCGCCGCTCCCGACCTAGTTGCTCTGGACCTGGCTGCTGCTGCTCCGGGCTTGGCGGCACCCGACCCGGCTGCTCTGGGCCCGGCTGCTCCGGGCCTGGCCGCTCCCAGCCTGGCAGCTGCTGCTCTGGGCCTGGCCGCACCATTCCTGGCTGCTCCAGGCCTGGCTGCTCCCAGCCTGGCAACCACTGCTCTGGGCCTGGCCGCACCCGACCCGGCTGCTCCGGGCCTGGCCGCTCCCAGCCTGGCAGCCGCTGCTCCGGGCCTGGCCACACCAGAACCGTGTTATTGGTAATTTTAATATAGCTTTTCAAGTAAACATACAATTTAAATTTTTTCATTTCAGGAAAAAATGGAAGTGTGGTTGGTATCTGTTAAAATAGGTTTAGACAAGAAGGCTCAGAAGACCAATATGTCTATAAACAGTGAAAATTTGATGAAGATTTTAAGTCTGGGAATGGACCTTACAAAACCATTTGAGTATCTTCTTGCTACAGGGAATCTACGTTCCAAAACAGGTGAAATTAAATTGATAGGCTTCAAAAAAATAGTCTTCATTTCAGTTCTGTTTTTCACATTATTTGCTTAATGGAGATTTAAATCATTAAGAGAGGTTCTGTTTAAAATGAACTTTTCGCTTTCACTAAAGACATTTCATATTATAAGTTTGACAAGTATCTTTTTGCCTTGAGGGCTTTTGTCAAGGTGCTGAATGGCTTAAATCTAATTCTGATGATCATGTATTTCCTGTGCCTCCTATAAAACTAAAGATGTCTGAGGAGAGTCACATGGACAGTGGCCTGAGAGGGTCCTTGCATGGGCCCAGCCTTAAACCACTTGCACCAGAATGACCTAGAAAACTCAACTGCTGCAGTTGGGGCCCAGAAACTGCATATTTTAAATAGATGCTATTACTGATGCAGACTTTTTTAGAACTAACAACTGCTTGTATATTAATCAGCCTGTCTGATAAATCCCATTTAATTACTTGCTATTTTGTTTTCTATTTATGGTTTCCTCACAGTGAAGGATGTGGAGGAAATAGGGAACCAGTCAAGGCTGATACAGTTTGTGAAATCTGGAGACTTATCCTACCTTTTGTAAAGTATTCCTGCTCATCTGAGCTAGTGAACTTTGTAATCACCCACTTCAAGACTCATAGCGTGCTCTGAGGCTTTTCATCAGAGCCTCAAATAAAAAAAAAAAAAAAAAAAAAAAAAAAAATGTATTTATGTATATATATATATATATATATATATATATATTTTTTTTTTTCTTTTTAAGTTGAGCCTATTTTTGAATGACTTTTGTTTTATTAAGGTCTTGGCTTCCTCCAAAATTCTGGACTTTGTGTCGTGGCTGATAAGCTGAACTTTGTCCGCTACCTCTCCCATTTCCGCTGTGTGCACAGAGGGGCTGACTTTGCCAAGATGAGGACCACCACGGTGCGCAGGCTGCTGCCCGAGTCGTGGGGTTTCCTTTGTCCCGTGCACACTCCCGACGGGGAGCCCTGCGGCCTGATGAACCACCTAACTGCCATATGTGAGGTGGTCACGCAGTTTGTGTACACAGCATCTATTCCAGCTCTGCTCTGCAACCTGGGTACGTGACAGGGTAGCATTCTCATTGTGCGTGCGTTTTCACAGGTATGCTGCCTTCGGGGCTGAGCAGAGAATTCCTGCAGGAATGGATTTTACTCATCTGTGCAGGAGTTGGGCTGGTTTCAAACAGCATTTAATATGGGAAGTAACCTTTGGGTCATTCTCCCTGCACCTGTTGGGTCGGCCACTGCTCTAAGCTGGAAGCAGTGTCACTTTGCAGGAAGACAGTTAAAAAAGAGGTTGTCCACTCTGTTCCTGGGAGCCTGGTGGCTGCTGGAAGGCTGTCTTGCGTGCTGTTCTTTCCGTGTAGTGCTGGTTTCGGGTTTACCTTCACACATAATGATGCCCTTTCTTTGGGCATTCTTCACTCTTTGGGGACCTGGAGACAGAGTTTTCTGTGTCTTTGCTGGTCTGTGAGTGGGGTCTCCACTGGAACCCAGTTCATAGGATTCAGGTGGTAGGCATTTCAAAGCAACCAGAAAGGCAGTGAGTCAGGAGCCAGGAAATTTCTGCTTGAAAGTATTCCTGCCAGTCAGAGCGCAGCCTTTCAGAAGGGAGTCCTCCTAGTTCAGAATTACTCCAGACTCAGAGGTCATAATCAGTGTAAAATGCAGGTCCTTTGTCCCCGAGAAAAAAATCATTTTGTTTGCCACCAGTGATTAAAATGTCAGAGAGCAGAAAGGGTGGAAAGAAGGAAAACCTGCGGGGGGTGTGTCCCAAGCAGAGGAGATGGGAAGGGCTCTGGCTCTGGGGAAATGCCTAACACCAACCGGGTAACCTGCGAACTTGGTAAGACACTTGCTGTCTTCAGCAGGTGAATTATGGATTTGGAAGAGAATTCTTTTTTACTTAACTACAGTTCTTGATGTTTGTGGCATTCTGTTCCACAAAGTCACCTAACTCCGAATTGAGGGCAGAGCCACTGCTCCCAGGGGCACCTCATTTAACGTTGTGATTCACTACCATCGAGGTCTCAGCCAGCAGCACACTGGCCAGCTCTGCATCCAGGGCCGACTAAGCAGTGAAACCACCAACAGAAGGCGCAAGGATGCAGTGCGCGTGGCACTGAGCAGGCCGGAGGACGCTTGTTGACAGTCTGAGCTAAAACAGGAAGGCAGGGTGACCATAGCTGGGAGCCTGTGCGCAGGTGCTGCAGATTTCTCACCGAGTGGCCCTCAAAGCGCCTTGAGTTGTTGATGCTGGAGATACAAATAATCTTAGCAAGTACGCAGATGTGCAGACCGGGAATCTGTGACTAATGGCGATCAAGTATAACTAGATTTTTGGGAAAGGTTATATTTACATGGCTCAGAATGAAAATAGGAAAGGTGCACAGTGAAAGCCTCCTTGCACTCCTGTCCCTGCTGCTCTCCCACAGGCCAGGTCACTAGTTCTTGTGTGTCCTTGCTGAAATGATTTGGAAACTTAAGAAGTGAAAAACATTCTGATTTGGAGAGAAGATAACTAGATACCTAAATGATGGAACAGCTGTAGACCTGTCTGGTGGGAATTTTTTAAGTTGGAAAAGCCATCCTGATGTGATGACTCTGTTCCTTCCCCAGGGGTTACGCCAATTGATGGAACGCCTCACCGACCATACTCCGAGTGCTACCCTGTCCTGCTGGACGGTGTCATGGTTGGCTGGGTGGATAAGGAGCTTGCTGCTAGTGTTGCAGCTTCTCTCCGGCATTTTAAGGTGACTGTGAGCCTCTGTGAATTGCTCTATCCCTGGATCTTGGGTTTCAGTCCTTTTCTAGTTGATGAGGTAGTCCCAGGCAGTCCAGAGTGCTCCTAGGCCTGAGGTCAGAAGCTCATTCCGGGAGTACCTGACATCCCTGCTACTGACCGCATAGCCTCAGGGGTTGGGGTCAGTGATAGATATTTCACTCATACATTTTTTTTTTTTTAAGTAGTTTCACTGAGGCCCTAACCTGCTAACCTAACAGATTTTAACTTTTCTTTGGAAATTCTAGTGGCATGTATGGGACATCAAAATATGAACTTTGTGTTTCAGGTAATGTTAAAGATATGCAAGATATATAAGTCATATATGTACTTGTTGCTGTTTGGGTCTTGAAAATACATTTTTATTTATTTTTTTTAAATCAAAGAGAAGGACATTCTTTGGAATTTCCTCCTAACAAGAGTCTTTGGCACAGAGAACTCCCATATGCCCATCACCCAGATCCACCAATTATCATTTGTGTGCTCTATATAAATACATGTTGTTGTTTTTTTCTTCTGAACCATTTGAGGGTAGCATGCAGACATGTCTCCATTTCCATAAGAATTTCAGTGTGTTTTTTCTAACTTTTTCTCTTTAATAGCTACAGTACACTTACCAAATTCAGGGAGGATCAGTTTGCTAGGTTCACAGTTGACACTCAGATGACACCAGTTGCCTCAATAATGGCCTTTATAGCTATTTTTTCTTCCTGGTATGGGACCCACTCCAGAATCATGTGTTACATGTAATTTCATGTCTCTATTCTTTCTTATTGTGGAACAGTTCCCAGCCTTTCATGTCTTGACTTTTTTTAAGAGTACAGTCCAGTAGTCAGAGAAAGACAAATATCACTTATATGTGGAATTTAATGAACAAAATAGGTCCAGAGGCCTGGATGCATGGAACAGACTGACAGATCTGGGAGGGAAGGTGGGAACAGGAAGAGGTTAACCAAAGAACTTATATGTATAGCTCATGGATACAGACAATAGTGTGATGATGGTCTGGAGTGGGACAGATGTTGGAGAAGAGGGGACATCTGTAATACTGTCAACAATAAAAAATAAACTTAAAAAAAAGAGTAAAGGCCAGCTATTGTGTACACTGACCCTTAATTATGGTCACGTGTCACTTGCTCGTGGCGAGATTCACAATACCACTTTCAGGAGGCATGTGATGTTGGCTTGTCCCATAACCAGTGATGTTTATGTCGATCACTTCAAAGCTGTGTTTTTTAGGTTAATCTACTGTAGTGTTACAAATTTTCTCTTATCGCTAATTTGTGGAGAAGAACTTGGAAGCACTTTTCCTCATCAAATTTTCACCCACAATCTATATTATATTCTCTGCAGAACTATTACTATTCCATTGATGAGTCTTTGCTGTGTTAATTATTACTGTTATGGTTGCCAAGTAGTTGTTTTCTATCCCTATCACTTGTTCTGTTAGTTAGTTGCCATTCTGTAAGGGAGAGCTTTCCTTTCTCCATTTATTTATTTGTTCATTTATTTAGATCAGCAGATTTTTATATTCATACTAGAGGCCCGATGCACAGATTTGTGCACCAATGGGGTCCCTCAGCATGGCCTGTGGGGATTGGGCCGAAACCAGCAGTCCGACATCCTTCGAGGGATGTAGTAGTGTGCGAAGTGGCTGGGGCCAGGCACTGCACCGCTCCTGCTCATGCTGGCCCCACTGCGCCTGCCACCACTGCTACCACTCAGGAGAGGCTCATGCCGCTGCAACTGTGCTCATCAGTGTGAGCCCAGTATCTGGTGCCAGTTGGTCAGCTGAGTGGGGCTCCCACTGTGGGAACACACTGAACACCAGGGTGTAGCTCCTGGTTGAGGTCTGCCCCCTGGTGATCAGTACACATCATAGTGACCGATGGTTTGGTCATTTGGTTGCTTAGGCTTTTATATATATATATTGTATCAGGTTTGACCCCCTGGTCCCTATAGGGTTGGGTTTGTCTTGTTTGGTTTTTATAAATATACATAAAATTTAACCTTTTTCAGTGGCATTGAGTACATTCATGTTGTTGGGCAACCATCACCCTATCCATCTTCCAAACTTTTGCATGGTCCAAAACTGAAACTTTGTGCCCATTCAGCAATAACTTGCCATCTGCTCTTTCCCAGCTCCTGGTAACCACATTGTGTTTATCCATCATAAACACTTGGGTTACCTCCACCTTTTGGCTATTGTGAATCATGCTGCAATGAACACAAGTGTGCAAAGTTCTGTTTGAATCTACTTTCAATTCTTTGGAGTATATACCTGAAAGTGGAATTGCTGGATCATATGGGATTCTGTTTAATTTTTGGCAGCTTTGAAAAAAATTATAAGATTTTTCCCCTTAAGACAGATTAGGTGTATTGTATTAATTCATTCCCTAATAATGATCATTCTCTAATAATAGCAATGAATACTGAGTCTTAAATTCCTGGAATAAATCTCACTTGGTCCCTGTGTTATTATTATTTTTTTAATCTTTATTGTTAAAAGCATTACATATGTCCCTCTTTTTCCCCATTGATCCTTTCTAGCCTGTCCCCATTCCCCCTAGGCACTCACCACCATTCTATTGTCTGTATTATTTTCTCTATTTAAGAAGTTCTGATACTTTCTCAAATGTCAATAATTTATTAAGGTTCTTTAAATCAACAATTGTAAAGAGTGCTCTGGGGCAGTGTGGGAACATTGGGCCACCTGGCTGCAAGTCTGCGAGAATTCCCATGAGATCATTTGGTTATGGTACTTTGCTTTGAGGGTGCTTTCTTGACATCTTTATTTCTTTAATCATCTAAGGATATTCTTCCCATTGCTTTTCAGAGAGCGAGGGAGGGAAAGTGGGGGGCGGGGAGGGAGAGAAACATCGATGTGAGAGAGATACATGGACTGGTTGCTTCCTGCATATGCCCTGACCAGGAGCTGCTGCAACCCAGGTACGTGCCCTTAATGTGGAATCAGACCCAGGGCCTTTTGGTGCTCAGGTCAACACAAACCACTGAGCAACACTGGTCAGGGCTTGACATCTTTATTTCTAATGTAGAAATCAGTCTTTAAGCTTTCTAACTCTATTGAGGTTTCTTAACTTTGATTTATGAATTTAATTAGTTTTTGTTCACTCATTTTTTATTGGTAATGTGTGTGTGAATCCCCACAAATTCTGATACTAGTATATAGGTCTTATTATATTTTATCTTATATATTATATCTTATATATTATATCTTATTATATTTTTTCAAATTTCCTATAACTTTGGTTTGTATTTTTCCTTTCACCCAGGAGTTAATAAATAGAAGTTTGTTGTTTTGTTTCTTAATTTCCAGGTAGAAGGGCATTGTCATTAAGTACATTTTTTAAATAAAATCAGCCCTGGCCGGAGAGGCTGAGTCCCCAAGAAAGCAGAGCTTTTGCTAACTCTGGGTGTGGGGTGAATGGTATCTTTGAGAAGATGAGACCTGCAGAACGAATGTAAATTCTTAAGATACTACTTTTCATATTTGACCTCCTTCCCCATTCTGTCTGTTTCCTGGGTATCGGGATAGATGTAAAACATATTAGTTGTTCTGGTTTGAACTTTCTTTTTGTTGAAACAGGTATTGAGAGAAAAAAGAATTCCTCCCTGGATGGAGGTGGCCCTTGTCCCCATGACAGGAAAACCAAGTCTGTACCCAGGACTGTTCCTTTTCACCACTCCCTGTAGGCTGGTTCGGCCTGTGCAAAACTTGGAATTAGGCAAAGAAGAGCTGATTGGAACTATGGAGCAGGTAGGTGGACTGTGCGTTTGGTAGTATATGTGATTGTGTCATATACAACTTCCACAGACTTCACTGTTGATAATTTTGGTGATTGTTAATCCTCACCCAAGGCTATTTTTTTCCATTAGTTTTTAGAGAGCGTTGAAAAGACAAGGAGAGACAGAGAGAGAAACATTGATGTGAGAGACACATCTATTGGTTGCCTCATGAATGCACCCTGACTGGGGCCTGGGATTGAGCCTGCAACCCAGGTACATGCCCTTGACCAGAATCGAACCTGTGACCCTTCACTCAACACCAGTGAGAAAAACTGGCTAGGGCAACTGTTGCTTTCTTTAAGTGTTATTATTTAATAACAATTTGGCATCTGAAAGAAAGCCAGAACTACTTCTGCTTCCTCTGTGCCCAGCAGGAAGCAGTTTTCATGTGTCCCCTCACTCTGTCCACACATTGAGCCTGAGAAGATTGGTGTCTCGTTACCTGTATCCTGCATCCCAAGCTCCTTCGGATGCTGAGACTGAACCATTCCTTTAGACTCACTCACAGTCTTTCCCTACATCTTTGCAGTTGCAAAGCTATGTGCTTTGTACTACTTTAAAAATGTCTTTCTTTACCTAGCTGGTTTGGCTCCGTGGATGGGGCACCAGCCCACGGACTGAAGGGTCCCAGGTTTGATTCTGGTCAACAGCAGATGCCTGGGTTTCAGGCTCAGTCCCAGGAGGGGGCGTGCAGGAGGCAGCACATCAGTGATTCTTACCTATCATTGATGTTTCTTCCCTCCCTCCCTTCCTCCTTCCCTCCCTCCCTTTCTGAAATCAATAAAAGAATATGTATTTAAAAAATAAAAATTTAAAAATTTCTTTCTTCTAATGCCTCTACAAAGTTGGTCTAGGGTAGATTTATAATGAAGTATGAAGGGCAAGTGGAGTTCTGACCGAGGCTTCCTGTGGGTCCTTTCAGTGTTCACTGTGCCAGGTGGGGAAGGTTCCTTTTAAGTCTGTGAGTACTGAGCTCAGAGAAGGAGCTAATGTGTTAGCATTCATCCTTCCTCTCCAGCTCTTCTTGAATATTGCCATCTTCGAGGACGAGGTTTTTGCTGGAGTGACCACCCACCAGGAACTCTTCCCTCACAGCCTGCTGAGTGTGATTGCCAACTTTATCCCTTTCTCTGATCACAACCAGAGTCCAAGGAACATGTACCAGTGCCAGATGGGTAAGGTGGCATGGGGGTGGTAGCAATCACACATAAGAGACATGTTTGTTACTTATTTTACTGTGAAATAATTTCATACTCAGAAAAGTTGTGAGACTGGTACAGAGAACACCCATAAATCATTTAACTACATTTTGTTAATATTTTGGTCTGTTTGTACTGTTTTCCATTTGAAAGTAAGTTGCAGGCTTGATGCCCCTTAACCCTAAATATTTCAGTATCTATATCTAAATAAGGATGTTCACTTATATGAACAAAGACAATTAAAGTCAGAAAACTTAACATTGGTATTTCACTTTTTAAAAATATATATATATTTTTATTAATTTCAGAGAGGGAGGGAGGAGAGAGAGAGAGAGAGAGAGAGAGAGAAACATCAATGATAACAGAGAATCATTGATTGACTGCCTCCTGCACACCCTGGGGATCAGGTCTGCAACCTGGGTATGTGCCTTTGACTGGAATTGAACCCAGGATCCTTCACAATGCAGGTCAACACTCTATCCAAATCATCTAGGGCTTATCATTCTACTTTATGGGTCTGATTCAGACTTTGACAAGTTGTACCAAAAATAGGAGGTTTTGTTTGTTTTGTTTTTATATATTTTTATAGATTTCAGAGAGAAAGGGAGAGGGAAAGAGAGATAGAAACATTAATGATGAGAGAGTCATTTATCAGCTGTCTCCTGTGCACTTCCTCCTGGGGATCAAGCCTGCCACCTGGGCGTGTGCCCTGACTGGGAGTCAAATTGTGACCTTCTGGTTTATAAGGCAACTAGAGGCCCAATGCACGAAGATTCATTCAAGAACAGGCCTTCCTTCCTCTGGCTGCCGGCATGCCTTCACTCTGGCCAGAGCTGCCTTCCACCTCTCACCTTGTCGCATCAATTTTTTATTATGATTATTTTTTAAAATAAATCTTTATTATTCATATTATTACAAAAGTTTCTCATTTTTTTCCCCTCCACCAGGTTCCCACTGTTCTCATCCAGAGGTGCACAGTTTTTGTTCAGTCTCTTCCTGCACCTCCCAGTCCCCTTTTCCCCAAGAACCGTCAGTCCACTCCCCTTCCATACCTCTGATTCTATTATATTCACCAGTTAATATTGTTCATCAGGTTTTTTAATTCCCTTGGTTTTTAGATTCACTTGTTGATTGTTACATATTTGTTGTTCATAATTTTTATCTTTATTATCTTCCTCTTCTAAAGAACCCCCTTCAGTAATCATATAATTCTGGTTTGGCGGTGATGAACTCCTTTAGCTTTTGTTTATTTGTGAAGTTCTTTATCTGGCCTTCGATTCTGAGTGATAGCTTTGCTGGGTAGAGTATTTTTGGCTGTAGGTTCTTACTATTCATCACCTTGAATATTTCTTGCCATTCCTGTCTGAGAAATCAGCTGACAATCGTATGGGTGCTCCTTTATAGGTAACTACCTTCTTTGCTCTTGCTGCTTTTAATATTCTCTCTTTGTCTTTTGCTCTTGGAATTTTAATTATGATGTGTCTTGGTGTGGTCCTCTTTGGATTCCTTTTGTTTGGGTTTCTGTGTGCTTCCTGGACTTGTAAGTCTATTTCTTTCACCAGGTAGGGGAAGTTTTCTGTCACTATTTCTTTCAATATGTTTTTGATATCTTGCTCTCTCTCTTCTTCTGGGACCCCCATAATTCTGATGTTGGTTCGCTTGAAGTTGTCCCAGAGGTTTCTTACATTATCTTCAACTTTCTGGATTCTCTTGTCTTCTTGCTTCTGCGGAGGAGTGTCCTCTGGCTCTCTGTGTTCCAAATCTTTGACTTGATTCTTGCTATCTTCCATTCTGTTTTTAGGACTCTGTATAATATTTTTTATTTCCGACAATGTATTCTTTATTTCTAGTTGATCCCTTTTCATATTCTCATAGGTCTTATTTATTTTATCGACCTTCTCTAGGAAATTCTTGAAAAACCTTATAAGCATGGTTTTGAACTCTATATCCAGTCGCTTTTTGTCCTCCATTTCTTTCGTTTGTGATCTGTTTCCTTATCTTGGCATTTTCGCTGCTTCCCTGAGTTGGTAGGGTAGCTTTGTGTGCTAAGGTGTCCTTTACGGTTCAGTGGGTCAGTCTCCCAGTTACCTGAGGTAGACACTCTTGGTGCACCCCTTTGTGGACTGTGTGTACAACCTTTTGTAGTTAAGTCTTAATTGTTGGTATCACTGGGAGGAACTGACCTCCAGGCCAATTGGCTGTGAGGATCAGCTGTGTCTATGCTGGGAGACAGCCTTATTCAAAAGCCTCTGTGCTCAGCTTGGATGGGGTGGAGTTTCAGGGTGGTGCCTACAGCCTTGGCTTCCTGTCAGCCCTGCCCTATGAGGTTCCTGAGTCTCAGTGTTACTCAGTGTCCTTTGGTACTTGCTGCTTTGGTACTCGCTGCAAGCACCTCTGAGAGAAAGGCGTCCTCGAGTTTCGCCCTCAACCAGACAGTCTAGTCTCTCCCCCAATGAGCCCAGAACTGGGGTTCAGTGCAGTCCGGAGCTTTTGTCTCCTTCCTGCTAGGGCAATCCAGCAGCACAGTCAGCAGTCTGTCCTCTGCGCGCAATGTGCGTGACTCTGGGGCTCTGCTTTTCTCCGCTCCCCTGAGTTTCCGCCTTACAACTTAGAATTCCTCTGTATGAGCCTGGGTCCCCAAGGACTCACCCAGAACTGGGGTTCAGTGCAGTCGGAACTGGGGCTCAGAGCTTTTATCTCCTTCCCGCTAGGGAACGCCAGCCAGGCACTCGGCCGCCCCTCCTCTCCGGCTCCGTCCTCTCCCCACGCACGCACCATGTCTCCGTACCTTAGGCTTTTACAGCTCCTCTGATTTTCCTTCTGGTTTTCTCTTCTCGTTGTAGAATTTCCAGTCAGTCAACTTTCCTGTAGTTCTGGATGATGTCCACTTTATATTTTAGATGTATTTTTTGAAATAGTTGTGTGAGGCTGCAGTTAGGCGTTTACCTATGCCGCCATCTTGGTTTCTCTCCCTTATTATCCTTGTCGCATCAATTTAATATTCCCTCCTTACTGGCTTTGGCCGCTGCCATCTTTGTCATGGAGGTATAGTCAGTTTGCATATTCCATCTTTATTAAATAGCATGCTCAACCTCTGAATCACACTGGCTGGCCATAAATAGGGTTTCTGGCAATTTTTTCTGTATAGCACCTAGTTCAAAGTCACACATTGCATTCCATTGTTTTCTTTTAGAACATAACTTTAGTCTTTCTTTGTCTTTCTTGTTATTGACACTGTTGAAGAAAAAGGTAATTTTGTAAAATGTTCAATGACTTGGGTTTGTTTGAGATCTTGAGATTCCATTTTTGACAACTTCAGGCTGGCCACATCATTATCTCTCCAGTGCTGTTCATTTCTGCCTGATATCACCATACTGTTTTGTAGTGCTTATTCAGACTTGATTAATTATATCAAAAACATGATTTCATTTTCCTGGAGTATAATTTCCCTTAGATCTGAAAACTTTCTTTAGCATTTGTCACTATTGCCAGTTGCTAGCTACAAATTTTCTCAGTTTTTATTTCTTTGAAATATCTTTATATCCTCTTCCCTTGAAGGAACTAGGTATACAATTCTGATTTGACAGGATTTTTTTCTGGCACATGAAATATTGTTTGAGCTGTGTACTCTTTTTTTTTTTTTTTTTTTTTTTAATTAATATATTTTACTGATTTTTTACAGAGAGGAAGGGAGAGAGATAGAGAGTTAGAAGCATCAATGAGAGAGAGTCATCGATCAGTTGCCTCTGCACTGGGGATATGCCCGCAACCAAGGTACATGCCCCTGACCGGAATCAAACCTGGGATCCTTCAGTCCGCAGGCCAATGCTCTATCCACTGAGCCAAACCGGTTTCGGCTGTGTACTCTTTTTTAATCCTCACAGAAGGATGGATGTTTTTATGTAGAGAGAAACATCGATAGGCAGCCTCCTGTATTCACCTTGACCAGAGATTAAACTCGCAACCTAGGTATGTGCTCTGTTAGGAAATCAAACTTGCAATCTTTGGTGTAGAGACTCCAATCAACTGAGCTATCAAGACAGGACTAGCTGTCTAATCTTGTTCTCTCATTTCTAATTAGAAGTTGTCAGTTACAGGCTGTTTCCCTGTTTTTAAGTTTTGTTTTTCTTCTGTCCTTAAGATTTTCTCCTTATTTTTTGGTTTCTAGCAGAATGACTATGGTATGCCTACATATAATAATGTTCCTTGTGTTTGTCTTGTTTTGTATTTGCTGGTCTTCTTAAATCTGTTTGTTTTAATGTTTTAAATTTGTCTCCTGAGATTTAGGTTATGCACCTTGTATGTTAATTATTGCTGTCCCATCAACCATTTGTTCTTTTCTCTTTTTTCTCTTCACATTGAATCATTTTTATTGTTCTATCATCATATTCAGACTTCGTATTCTATTTCAGAGTTCATAGTGCTAACCATTACACCATGGAACCACTGCATTATTTCAGATATTTCATTTTCAAACCTAAAATTTCCATTTGTTTCTTTTTGTAATTTTAATTTTCTCTGGAATTCCATCTTCATCGTGAACATATTTTCTTTTACATCTTTGAGCAGTTATACAACCCGTGTTTTAAAATAATTGTCTGTTAATTCCAGCGTCTGGGTCATCTTGGGATGTTTCCATTCACTGCATTTTTTTCTTGAGTATGGGTAATGATTCCCTATGTCTTTTATATCTAGTAATATTAGATCATATCATGGACATTGAGAACGAATGATTTGTTTTGAAGACCATGGATTCTGTTACGTTCCTTTGAAGAGGATTGGTTTTTAGACTTAACTGGTAGATAACTTAGATGAACACAGCAGCTAAAGTCACCTTTGAAGGCTGCCTGGAAATGTTCCTTCCGTGCTTGTGTAACTCAGGACTCCACCAGAGATCTGGGATTGGCTCATACGCAGAATTTAAGGCTTTCCCTGTGTGGTTCTCTCCTTTCTGAAATCTCTCCCACCCCCAGTTTTTAGTTGCTATAGTGCTGTGAACTCTTAAGTTTCTTGGTTCTTAAAGCCAGTCAGACTGGGTTTTTATCTAAGTTTTAGTCACTACACTGGGCCATTAGGCAAAAAAACAAACCAACCACAGAGCAAAACCTGACCTGGAAATTCACCCATTGCAGTTTCTTTTGCCTGAATGTAAATTCCTCTAGTTTCTGACTGATTTTGGTTACTTTACAATACTTTCACATGGTGTGTATATTTGTTTGTGGTTACTTTTCTTTTTTCTTTTTGGGTTTTATGGTTCCTTTATAGAAGGAACCCTCTACAAGTAGAAGCTGGAAGTCTCCTTTTCTATATTTTAAAGAATTCCACTATGCTTGTATATTTAATTTATTTTTTACAATCATTTTGTTTGAGCCTTGGCTGGTGTGGCTTAGTTGGTTGAGTGTTGTCCCATTAAACCAAAAATTGCCAGTTCATTTCCCAGCCAGGTCATATGCCCAGGCTGTGGGCTCAATCCACAGTAGCTGGTGTGCAAGAGGCAGTCGATAGATGTCTTGCTCTTATGTCGATGTTTCTCTCACTCCCTCCCAGTGCTTTCCTCTCTCTCTAAAGATCAACTTAAGGCCCCTTAGTTCTCAGAGGCGCTCCCAACCTATCTGTTCTCTCCACTTGTTTTTTTTAAATGGTTGATAATATTACAAATGTCTCCACTCCCCAGACTCTTTGCTCCCCTTCACCCTGCCCCCGCCCTACACCAGGCCTTCACCACACTGTGGTCTGTGTCCATGGGTTATGCATCTATGCATATAAATTCTTTGGTTAATCCCTTCCCGATCCCCCACCCCTGATCTGTCTCTTTCCACTCTTGCCTGGTGTCTGTTTCACGGTTCCAGCTTCCCGCCGCAAAAATAAATAAATGAATAAATAAAATAAAGGTCAATTAAAAAATCTTTTTTTTAAAAAGTCGTTTGTGTTGAATTGATTCTCTATACTGTGAAGTGGTATAAAAAAGACTCTTACCTACCCGCCGTATGCCAATACCCAGAATTAAATAGTGACATTTTGTTTTGTGTGTAAGAAAGTAATTAGAGCCCCAGCCAGTTTGGCTCAGTGGATAGAGCATTGGCCTGTGGACTGAAGGGTCTGGGTTGCATTCCAGTCAAGGGCATATGCCTGGGTTGTGGGCTCAATCCTCATTGTGGGGCGTGCAGGAGACAGCCATTCAATTATGTTTCATAATTGACATTTCTCTCTCCCTCTCCTTACCTCTCAGATAAAAAAAAAAAATACATTATTTAAAAATGTTATTAGATAATACTCTCCCCTTACATCCTTACTCTTCCCCAGTAACATCCCCCTTTTATTATATATGTGTCCATAAACTAGGTATAGAATTATTTGGAGTGCGTTATATAGATATATGTAAATGGTATCATATTAAATGAGTTTCTTTCCATTTTCCTCTCAGCACTGTTTTGATGGTCTGGTTGTGATACATGCAGGTCTGTTCATCTTCACACTATAAGCATAACAACCATGACTGATTTGTTCATTCCTCAATGGTGAATATTAGTTTTCCCCAGTTTTATCATCTTTATAATCAAGAGAAAAACAAAAGGCTAAGGTGTTTTTCCCTATGTAGGTAAACAAACTATGGGCTTCCCACTTCTCACTTATCAAGACCGATCCGACAATAAGCTGTATCGTCTTCAGACCCCACAAAGCCCTGTAGTGAGGCCGTGCATGTATGATCACTATGACATGGACAACTATCCAATTGGGACCAATGCCATCGTCGCTGTTATTTCTTACACTGGCTACGATATGGAAGATGCCATGGTAAGTTTTACCTAAAGTAGTTCATTCTAATATTTAATTTTAATATTTAACTTTACTGTGAGGTCACTATCCTCCAGTGCCTCGTATTTGGTGAGTGAGTGTTGTGTTAAATGGTCAGACCCTATTCTGAGTGAAAAGTGTTCATAACTTGAGGGTTATGAACTATTCAGATATGCATATTGCCTATGTAGTTGAATAAATGTTGAGTGAAGGTAAAGTAGTGTTGGATATTTCTACCTTTTGTGTTTGTGCATAATTGGGTTTTGGACTACTTAATTGTAAATTATTTGTAAATTAAGTGTCTGGGTTTTAGTAGTAGTTAGTGTAGGTGACTGAGAAAATGTGGATAGTTTTTCAATCAAATGGCAGGTAACCTAAACCAAGTATAATTATGACCAATTTTATTTTGAAAAATCCTCATTTTTCTTCACTCCCTTGATTCTTTGACTTCAGATTCTGAATAAAGCTTCTTGGGAACGAGGTTTTGCCCATGGAAGTGTCTACAAGTCTGAGTTCATAGATCTCTCTGAAAAAATTAAACAAGGAGATGATAGTCTGGTGTTTGGAGTCAAACCTGGTGACCCCCGCACTGCGCAGAAGTTAGATGAGGATGGATTGCCGTTTATTGGAGCACAGCTGCAGTATGGAGATCCCTATTATAGCTATGTAAACCTCAACACTGGCGAGAGCTCTGTGATGTTCTACAAGTAAGTTGCAGTGCCAGGTGCTAATTTTAAAGACCATTATTAGTGAATTGCTGGGGGCTGTTGAAAGTAATTTTTTAACAGGAGAATTTTTGGAGAAAATAGAAGTGGTAGTTATTGACTCAGTCGTAATTGAATTGGCACTTACAAAATGAGACAAAGTTTGCTGTTGTACTGCCTTTGCTTTTTTTCTACTTGACAGAGTTCTCCTGGCTTATTTTAAAAGTATATTATTCAGACTTGATCATCTCATGCATGTTAGGAATATTTCCCAGTTAAAATGTTATTATGCATCCTGTTAAAATAAATTTTTAACTTATTTTACATCTGTAAGAGTGGATTCAACAGTAGGTCTTCATAATTTATAATAATAAAAGCATAATATGCAAATTGACCAAACAGCCAAACAGCAGTCTGGACAACCTGAATGTAGCCACAGCTATGTGGGCCGAGAAAGCTGCTGGGGCTGTGAGGGCCTACTCTTGCACACATTTTGTGCATCAGGCCTCTAGTCTCTCTCTCTCTCTCTCTCTCTCTCTCTCTCTCTATATATATATATATATATATATAAGCCTAAGCAACTGAAAGACCAATTGCCATGGTATACACTGACGCTCAATGCGGGAACTGCCCCCGGTGGTTAGTGTGCTCCTACTCAGCTAACCAACCCATCCCAGCGACCCACCAGCCCGGCAGCAGCTACTCATTCCCTCAGAAGCCCTGCTGGTCCCAACTCTGGAGAATGGGCCAGGCACCAATGGACTGGTGCCACTGGCCTCCTGGAAGTCAGCTTTGGGCACTGTGGCTGCTTCCTCCCCCTCGATGCTCCACAAAGAAGAAATGATATAAAAGCAGCTGCCAGGTGACTCCCAACAACTGGTGTGAACATCAGAGGAACGGATCTGAATCCTGGGCTGGCAAGGGCATCCCACCATCACCCAGAGGCTCATTCGTGTCTCAGCCCCCCACCCGTCTTGGGATGGGCACCAGTTGCAGGGCTTAACCGCTGACAAGTGCTGCTACTGTGGTGCCAGCCTCTCCCAGTTGGGACTGACCGGGTGCGAGCCTGCGGCAGGCACAACAGGGTTGGGATGAGCGGGAGCAGCAGGCAGGAGCGACCAGCAGCATTGGACTGCCTGTTTCAGTCCGATCCCTGCAGGCCACCCCGAGGGACCCCACCTGTGCATGAATTCATGTACCAGTCCTCTAGTAGTTTCATAATAGTTGTTCGGAGGAACAGAGTTCTGTTAATATAACTAGCAGCCCTAGTCATACTTTCAGGGAAAAGAAAGGTAAGACTTTTTTGAATTCTTGATAAAGCAGTAACTATATATATAAAACTTACATACCTCTATAGGCTTAAAAGAAATAGTTTGACTTTTGTGTGATTTAATTTTTCCTAGGAGTAAAGAAAATTGTATTGTGGACAACATCAAAGTGTGTAGTAATGACACTGGAAGTGGAAAATTTAAGTGTGTTTGCATCACGATGAGAATCCCTCGGAACCCAACCATTGGAGACAAGTTTGCCAGCCGGCATGGGCAGAAGGGCATCCTGAGCAGGCTGTGGCCAACCGAGGACATGCCCTTCACCGAAAGTGGGATGGTCCCAGACATCCTGTTCAATCCTCACGGGTTCCCGTCCCGAATGACTATTGGCATGTTAATTGAGAGCATGGCAGGCAAATCTGCAGCTCTGCATGGCCTCTGCCATGATGCCACACCCTTCACTTTTTCAGAGGAGAACTCGGCCTTGGAATACTTTGGTGAGATGTTGAAGGCTGCTGGCTACAACTTCTATGGCACTGAGAGGCTGTACAGTGGCATCAGTGGGATAGAACTGGAAGCAGATATTTTCATAGGCGTGGTTTATTACCAGCGGTTACGCCACATGGTCTCAGACAAATTCCAGGTCAGAACCACGGGAGCCAGAGACAGAGTCACTAACCAGCCCGTTGGGGGGAGAAATATCCAGGGTGGGATCCGTTTTGGGGAAATGGAGAGGGATGCTCTTTTAGCTCATGGAACTTCTTTTCTCCTCCATGACCGCCTCTTTAACTGTTCGGACCGGTCGGTAGCCCATGTGTGCGTCAGGTGTGGCAGTTTGCTCTCTCCGCTGCTGGAGAAGCCACCCCCTTCGTGGTCAGCCATGCGCAATAGAAAGTACAACTGTACCGTGTGTAACCGCAGTGACACCATCGACACTGTTTCTGTGCCTTATGTTTTCCGGTATTTTGTAGCTGAGCTGGCAGCGATGAACATCAAAGTAAAACTGGATGTCATTTAATGGATGTGGCCTTTTGGGTTAGGCGATCAGATTAAAGCAAAATGTAACTTCAGGAAAGATATTACCCTGACTTTTTTTTCAAGGTTGTTCCAGCCCTCAACTAAGACCTGGCAGCTACGAATTCAAGCTTCTGAGTCTTTCTGATATAACCATTGAAATTGATTTTCAATGTATTTGTTCAAAAATGTCACATTGTTCAAAAAAAAAAAAAAACATGATACATTGATGAATAAGATATACAGGGAAGTTCCCAACCCCAGTATGCTGCTTTCAGCAGATGATGACTATCACTCATTGTCCCTCTAGAGCAGGGGTGGGGAACATTTTCTCTGCCAAAGGCCATGTGGATATTTATAACATAATTTTCAGGCCATACAAATTATCAACTTAAAAATTGCCCCGCTATATTTGGTCAAACAATTAACTCACCCCTAATGCCTTGGGAGGGCCAGACCAAACAACTTTGAGGGCCTGAGGGCCCAGTGTTCCCCACCCCCGCTCCAGGGCAGTGGACCACGGACCAGTGGTGGTCCATGAGGTGTGGAAGGTTGGTAACCGCTGCTCTGGAGCATTGTCCATCTAGAGTAGGGGTGTCGAACTCATTCAGAGAAGGGGCCAAAATCTAAAATCCAGCCTAAATCGCGGGCCAAATGGTTTACTGAACAGTCATAAACTGTCACTGTGATGGAAACGCAGCGGAGTGCAGTGATGACAGCGCGGTGCGGGCCACATTGCAAGGCCTGGCGGGACGGATTTGGCCCGAGGGCCTTGTGTTTGACACATGTGATCTAGAGTCCAAACACGATGCAGGCCATGTGTGTGGTTTTGTATTTTCTAATGCCCATGTTAAAGTGGGAAAAGGTAGAAATATTTTTAACAGCTTCATTAAAATATAATTATACAAAATCCAGGTTGCAGGTTTTATCCTCAGTTGGGGTGTGTGCAGGAGGCAACTGATTGATGTTTCTCTCCCTCTCTAAAAAAAATACTTAAAAAAACAAACACGGTACATTTTTACTGTATATAGTTCACCATTCAGGGTAATAAACATCACCTCTAAAAGTTTCCTGTGCCCCTTTGGGTTGCTTTTATTTATTTATTACCAGAGGCCCAGGGCACAACATTGGTGCATGGATGGGAAGGGACCACAGCCACTGCCACACACATATAAGTTCCCCATCCCAGCCCAGGACCCAAAGGCCCTGGTGGGGTCAGGAGAGGAGGCAATAGTGGCTGGGCCAGAAGGAATGCATGCCATCGGCGCCCCACCACCAGTCTGTGCCACCCCATGGCTCCCCTCCTTCCCTCAGCACTGCACTACCACAGCAGCAGGCAGGTAGGCAGCCCCGAAGCCCCCAGGAAAGGGAGAGAACGGGAGATAAACCCTTGTGTTGAGGGCTGACTTTCAATAGATGGGAGTGAGGGAGCTGCTCTGCTACATATGAAACCCCAACCCAGAAGCAGGTTGTCTACGAATGGTTTAGCACCAGGAGCTGATGGGGGCCAGCCATGGGAAGGGACCATAGGCAGTTGACTGGCCAAAGGAGATTGGCTGTGAAAGCACAGTGACCACCAGGGGGCAGACGCTAAACACAAGATCAGGCCAGCCAAGGCCCAGGAGGCACCTGTCCTTCCTTCTCCCCCACCACCACTCTGGCAGCCACCCCCACTCCTTCCATCACCTCACTGGTTACCCCACAGAGGGGGCTGGCCAGTAAAAGGGCCGTGGTGAGGGCAGGACCCACGAGTGGGCAGTGCCAGGCCTGCCAAGGCAAGTGCTAGTAGGGGTCCCTCAATTACGATGCTGGTTTGCCCCACAGATCACCAGTAGGGATGAATTTCGTGCATCAGGCCTCTAGTGTTATATAAATAGAAGCACAGTTTGTGACTTGAGATTGGTGTTTTCCACTCAATGTAATTGCCTTGAGATGCTTTGAAGCTGTTGCATTGTATCAGTTGTTCATTCCTTTTTGCTGCTGTGTGGCTGTGCCAGTGTTCAACAGTTACCTGTAGCAGCACATTTTGGTTGTTGCCAGTTTTTGGTGTTTACAAATAAAGCTGCTCTTACAGTTTTTTGTGAACATACATTTAATTTATCTGGGACAAATGTTTAAGAATGAAATGCCATGTGGAGGTGGTGTGTTGTCTTAAAAGAAACTGCCAAACTGTTTTCCAAAATGGCCGGACCATTTTACATTCCCATCAGCAATGAAGGTGATCGACAGTTTCTTCCACATCCTGATAGGCACTTGGTAGTGCACCTGTGTTTTATCAGGCTGTTCTGACAGGTGTGTGAATGATGTCTCTGATGGTTGACGATATTTAACATCTTTTCATGGGCTTTTCTGCATTTACTTCTACTCAGTGAAATGTCTGTTTTTTTGCTCATTTTCTTTCCTTTTTTTTTTTTTTTTTAAATATTTTTGTTGCTTTCAGAGAGGAAGGGAGAGGGAGAGATAGAAACATAAATGATGAGAGAGAATCATTGATCAGCTGCCTCCTGGAGGCCCACTACTGGGGATTGAGCCCACAACCTGGGCTTGTGCCCTGACCTAGAATAAACCATGACTTTCTGGTTCATAGGTCAACATTCAAGCACTGAGCCACACTGGCAGGGCATATGCCATTTTATTTTTATATGTGATGAACCCCATAATACATTATTACCTTTGCTCTAAGCAGTCAATTATCTTTTCAAGAGATTTATAAAATAAGTTACTTAATAGCGTCACATTTACCATGTTTGATGATTTTTATATACTGGACTTCTACTTAATGGCATTTTCCTTCAACCTCCAGGGCTTACTTCAGTGTTTCCAGTAGCATTCTTAAGCTTTCTTAGGTGGGATGGGGGCAGCCCTCAGGCCTAATTGTCAGCTGTGCTTCTGACCAACTAGCTATAGATTGAACACCTCCTTGGGTTTGATTGATTTGCTAGAATGGCTTACAAAACTCAGAAACGTTTTATACACTAGAGCACCAGTTTACTATAAATATATATATACAATAATTTAGGGTCCTGCTGCAGAGCTCTGTTGGTTAGAGCATTGTCCCGATTATGCCAAGGTTTCAGATTCTATCCAGTCAGGGCACATATAAGAATCAAGCAATGAATGTATAAACAAGTGGAACAACAAATCAATGTTTCTCCCCCTTCCTCTCTAAAATAAATAATTTTTTAAAAAAGCAACCAATGAATGCATAAATAAGTAGAATGGCAAATTAATGTTTCTCTAAAATCAAAAAATATAAAAGGCCCTGACCAAGTGTGCTTGCTCAGTGGTTTGACTGTCGGCCCAAGTAGCAGCAGGGATACATGTGTGAGACAAACCAGTAGATGTTCTCTCTGGCATCAACATCTCTCTCTCTGTCTCTCTCCTGCTACCCCTTTCCACTCTGAAAAGCAATGAATAAAAATATCCTCAGGTCAGGATTAACAACAAAAAGATGTAGAATATGACTCAGGAAGAAATACTCAGGGCAAGGTCTGGGGATAGCGCTTGGAGCTGCCATGCTCAGAGTGTGGCTCAGAGTGCCATGCTCCCCAGATCTCCACGTGTTCACCAACCCAGAAGCTCTACACACCTACTTGGGTTTCTATGGAGGCTTCTTTACCTAGGTGGGGTTAATTACACCACTTCCAGCCCCTCTCCCTGATGCCAGGGGGTGAGACTGAAAGTTCCAACCCACTAGTCACAAGGCTACTTCCGGAGACCAGTCCCTATGCTCAGTGAGGTCCAAAGGTCACCTCAATGACAACAAAAGCCACCTCTGTTGCTCTCATCACATGTGAAATTTTAAGGACTTCAGGAGACTTGTGCCAGGGCCAGAGGGTGAAGACCAAATATATGTTTATTGTGAATCACATCACACCTCTGGTCACTGTCCCAACACTTCTCATTCCCTTCCCAGAATGATCACTCTCCTAGTGAATGATCATCACTCGCGTGTCTTTCCTATTTATTTTGGTGGTTGTCTGTCCCTCCACTAGAATGTTCAGCTCCAGGGTGATATTTCTTTCTAGTGCCAAGACAGCAAACCAAAACTCAGATCACTTTGGTGTCCCTGTTGCTCTGCTTGACCCCCCAAAAAATGTGTCTAGCCCCAAATGCCAAGCCCAAACAAGGTTGGCAGTATGGCCCCAGTATACATTTTTTACTGCTTTATTCTATGCTGTTTCCCTAGCAGTTAAAACAGCTCCTGGCACATATGTGGCACTTAGTAAATACCATAAGAGGGGATGCCTGAGTGTCATCTTATCCTTAGAGCAAACCTGTGCGAATTTAGTCCACTATTTCTCTGCCTGCCCCAGACTGGGTGGGGACCCACCAGTAACCAGTACAAGGCTCAGATCTGCTTCACCCCAAACCCCGAAACCCTACGTGTCCCTTACACTCGATCTCCAGAGAGCCACAGCCCAAAAGGCAGCCAGAAGTCTGGGGGCTCAAGTGTCACCCTCTCCCAAGGCAGTTCCCCTGCTGGCTCTTCTGAGAACCTGCTTACAAGCCCAGCCTTATGCCTTCCATAGGGCGCACGTGACCTGGACTTCTGGATGAGATTCAGGCACAGGACGTGGGGACATCTGAGGACTCGGTGCACATTTGAGGTCCCAGAGAAGAGTCTGTGTTCCTCCCCCTACCCTCCCACGAAAGGCCACCTGGAAGGTTTTGCGGGAAAGAGAACGTGGGGGCGGGTGAAAGGTTTGCCTTGGGTGCGTTGGCTCCAAAGCTGTGTCACGGGGCCGGCTCAGGTGTCGGCTCGGGAACAGCTCCTGCAAGGCGCAGGCTACGCCCGTGGGGAAGTGTCACTGTCATTCCTCAGTTTCAGAGACAGCGTGTCGAGGCTCCGGCTGTCTGACTCACAGGCAGCCTGTCTCTGAAACGCATGTGTTCCTGTGGCCAGAGCCGGGGGCTTTCTGCGTGCTGCCGGCGGGCCGGCGCCCCACTGGACACAGGCTCGTCCCCACCTCGCTCCCCGGAAGCCTCCCCGCACCGGAGGGATCGCAGAGGAGCCGGTGGGAACTCCCGTGCGCTCCGCTGCAGCAGCGCTCACGCCCGCAGGTAACGCAGACCCGACCCGGCTTCGGGGCGACGCCCCTTTCCGTCGGCTACGCCACCGGCGCCCGAGCCCGCGCTCCGAGAGGACCGACGGCGTAAGGCCACGGCCGGCAGCACACGGCACCCGCCGGGCCGCGGGGACCTGAGTTGAGGGTCGACAGCGAAGGGCAGGCGCGGGACACTCTCTACGGGGATTCGCACCGCTGAGCGCTACTCTTCCCTAGGTGCCGGGTTGCCGCCATGCTTCCCTTTATTTACTTCCGGTGCAGACTGGAGGTCGCCTGGGAAAACCGGAAATAGGGCTGTGGCCTCCGAGCGGGCCGGAATCGGAAGTGGCTAGCAGAGCGCCGCCATGGCAGGCCAGGCAGGAAGCATAGGCAGAGCGCCGCCATGGCAGGTCGGGGCGGAAGCAGAGGCAGGGTGCCGCCATGGCAGGTCGGGGCGGAAGCAGAGGCAGGGTGCCGCCATGGCAGGTCCGGGCGGAAGCAGAGATAGGGCCCTGCTTTGACGGACTGGCGCAAAAAGCAATAGGGCCGCTTGGCCGCTGTGTGAACAGAATAAACGAGGCGGGGAGGGCGCCGCCATGACAACCTGACACCGGAAAAGGCGGGGCGCTCCTCCGGACTGGTTCTCCTGACACCTGCCTTGACATGTGAGTAGCAGGAGCACCTTCCCTTTACCTACCGTACGCACCTTCTCCTGGAGGCTGGGTGGCCTCTGTTCCTTGAACCCCCGACCCTCCGGACTCCGCGCCGTCACCCTTCCCCGCACGTCCAAGCCCCGCTCCCCTTCTCCTGGGACCGAGGACTCTCACAGCCAGGCAGGCAGCTAGCAGGACTCCAGGTCCGGCTTGGCCTTGGAGCCCCACGTTCCGCCCCCGGGTCACCCCACCTTCTCTCTTGAGTCCTACGCATCTACCCCGGAGCCCAGACCTTTAGGCCGGCGGACTCCTTCCGGACCCTGCCCCGCTCTCCGGACCTGTCTCTAGAGCTCACCTGTATATAGAACCCCTTCCCCCAGACGAACCCGGGCCGCCGCCCTACTTGG
Source organism: Pipistrellus kuhlii (assembly GCF_014108245.1). NCBI lineage: Eukaryota > Metazoa > Chordata > Mammalia > Chiroptera > Vespertilionidae > Pipistrellus > Pipistrellus kuhlii. The sequence continues at coordinate 48,849,647 of NW_023425438.1, read as the reverse complement.
CGCTTCATGCCCCGAGGACCCTAAGACCCATGAGGGCCTCCAGTGCCCTATCCTCAGGCCTCCGCTCAGAGACAATGGGACCCAACCCCACACCCACCTGTTGGCTCCCATCCCCCCCGCCCCCTGAGTGAGCTCTGGGTCCTACTTCTAAGGCCCCATAGCTGGGTGGTTGAGCTCCAGGACCCTCTGCCCGGACCCTAACCGCTATTAGAGTGACCAGATCTGTTCAAGGACCCTCACCATCAATCCCGAAGCCCCTGGCCAGCTCCATAGCCCGGCACCGCACCCCGCGGCCCCCGGGGCTGGATCGTCAGACTCAGGGGCCCACCTCACACTCTTCACCCCTACCCTCGTGTCCCGTAGGCAGGCGGCACTGGAGGTTACTGCCCGCCACTGCGGCCGGGAGCTGGACCAGTATGGCCAGTGTGTGGCCGCCAAGCCTGAGTCCTGGCAACGGGACTGTCACCACCTCAAAATGAACATCGCTCGATGCACTTCTAACCAGTGAGTGCGGGACAGTCCTGGACTAGGCAGTTCGGAGGGGGCTAGGAGTGCAGGAGGGGCAGGCAGCACGGGGGTGGGCAGTGGGGGAGCCAGTGCAGGAGTGGGTAATTCGGGGGACAAGGCAGTACCAGAGGTGGGGCATTGGGTGGGGGTGGACAGTGGGGTGGGTAGTGCTAGGAAAGTCGAGCTTGCAGTGCCTCCCTGCAGCCCAGTCATCCGCCAGATCCGCCAGGCCTGTGCGGAGCCCTTCGAGGCCTTTGAGGCGTGTCTTCGGCAGAACGAGGCGGCCACAGGCAACTGTGCGGGGCAGATGCGCCGCTTCCTGCAGTGCGCTGAGCAGGTGCAGCCGGCCAGCCCGCCTGCCACTGTGCAGGTAAGACCTGAGTCACCCTCAGCCCACCCTCCCAGCACCGGCCTTCACATGCATCCAGAATCCACAACACTCTCGCCTCTTGCCCCCTCCATAGCCCCTGCTTTAGTCCAGTCACCTGTCCTCCAGGACACCTGTCCCATGGTCCCCCTGGCCTCTGTGAACCCTCACAGTACCTGCCTCCACACAGTGGCAGAGAGCACGTGAGAACTGAGAACTGGTCACATTACTCCTTCGATGTTGTTCCTCAATAGTTTCCTGTTCACACTAAGGAACAAAACTCCAGGTTTGGGCAGCTTCTGGCTTCCCCAGGCTAACTGTTCAATCTCCTTCACCCTGCCCCTCAGCTGTCCTGGCAGGTGTGAGATTGGGGTAAAAGATTCTTACTGTTTGTTTGTTTTGGGTCTTAGTCTTTTTAATGTATATGGTAATTGAACAGATAAAGTATTTCTATGGTATTACAGTTTCATGGGTGGGCCTGGGAAGTGTGGGCTCAGTGGTTGAGCATCAACTCATGAACCAAGAGGTCAAGGTTCAATTCCCAGGTTGCAGGCTCAATCCCCAGTAGGGGCTGTGCAGAAGGCAGCTGATCAATGATTCTCCTTGATTTAAAAAAAATATATATTTTATTGATTTTGTACAGAGAAGAAGGGAGAGAGATAGTTAGAAATATCAATGAGAGAGAGTCATCAATCAGCTGCCTCTTGCACACCCCCTACTGGGGATATGCCCACAACCAAGGTACATGCCCTTGACCGGAATCGAACCCGGGACCTTTCAGTCCCAAGCCGACGCTCTATCCATTGAGCCAAACCGGTTTCGGCCTTATTGATGTTTTTATTTATCTTTCCCCCTACCTTCTTTATTTAAATACATATATTTAAATAAAATAAAATTTTCATTGATGGGCACAATCCTATATAATAAAAGCCTAATATGCAAATCAACTGAACAGCAGAACGACTGATCGGCCCTGATCATTGGTCAGGCCTCAGGACCCTACCCATACACGAATTTTGTGCACCAGGCCTCTGGTTTAAAATAAATGTCTAAAAAAGACTCCTTAGGGGGGAAATTTTGAAAAAAGGTTGAGAAACTCAGTTTAGATGTTTAAGAGACTGTGAACTCCAAAGGCAAAGATCACCTCTTCACCAGCCCTTCTGGTACTCTCATCTGCCCCTCTCTGCAGCCCTGTCTTCCCTTCTTGCTCCCAGGGGAGCAGCTTTCTCTTGGCCTCCATGCTTCTTTGTCCTTCCAAACCATTCATTTTCTGGGATGGTCTTTGAGTGTTACGAGCCAGTCAGACGGGGTTCTGATTTACTAAAACCCTTTTCATAGACCAGGTCTCAACTTGGTGCTGCCTACGGGCCCTCCCCCTTCCTTCAGTCCTGTGGTTCCAGATCCAAGGAATGGGAACTTACTTGACCTCATGTCTGTCCTGCTGCCATGTTTTTATCTAGCTGTTTTTTCCACCTGGACTGCCACCTAGTCCTGCTCACCTCCCTCAGAAAACCTCTGTGGCTGAAACCGGTTTGGCTCAGTGGATAGAGCTTTGGCCTGTGGACTGAAGGGTCCCAGGTTGGATTCTGGTCAAGGGCATGTACCTGGGTTGCAGGCACATCCCCAGTGAGGGATGTGCAGGAGGCAGCTGGTCGATGTTTCTCTCTCACTGATGTTTCTAGCTCTCTATCACTCTTCCTTCCTCTTTGTAAAAAATCAATAAAATATATTAAAAAAGAAAGAAAGAAAGAAAACCTCTATGATGGCCCCTCCCTATGCCGGGCTCCCACAGTCCCTGACTCCCTAATTACGGCTTATATGCCACTGCTTTGTAACCACTGCCCTCCCATCGCTTATTTCAGAGAAGTTCTTGCTGAAACTGGGGCAGAAGCCCTGTCACCTGGACCTGTCTTGTGTTTTCATGAGGCAGAATAAGCGAACGGTTCAGGCCCCAAGAACTCTCAGTAGAAAGGACTTTTAATTCTTCTCAGGAGCCGAAACCGGTTTGGCTCAGTGGATAGAGTAGGGGTGTCGAACTCAATCAGAGAAGGGGCCAAAATCTAAAATCCAGCCTAAATCGCGGGCCGAATGGTTTACTGAATAGTCATAAACTGTCATTGTGATGGAAACGCAGCGGAGTGCAGTGATGACAGCGCGGTGCGGGCCACATTGCAAGGCCTGGCGGGACGGATTTGGCCCGCGGGCCTTGTGTTTGACACATGTGGGATAGAGCATCAGTCTGTGGACTGAAGGGTCCCGGGTTCGATTCCGGTCAAGGCATGTACCTTGGTTGTGGGCACATCCCCAGTAGGGGGTGTGCAGGAGGCTACTGATCGATGATCTCTCTCATCAATGTTTCTCTCTATCCCTCTCCCTTCCTCTTTGTACAAAATCAAGAAAATATATTTTAAAAAAAAATTCTTCTCAGGAAATATTCTTGACAAGTTCATGCTGTTCACACTAGTTTCTTAGTCATATGTTGGTGATGTTTTTCCCCAAGGTTTTAGGGCATCTGAATAATAAAAACCCCACCTTCCCGTCCCCATCTCATAAAGTATGCTGAACAGTTTGAAGGGCCACTTACATCTCCCCCACACACTTCTCTACCCTGACTTAGTTTTCTCGGTAGATATTCAGTCAGAATATTTTTGTCCACTTGTCTATCCCTCGTGAGTCGGAGACTTGTGCCTGCCTGGGTCCAGTCTGGGTCCCCAGAACCTGTAGCAGTGCCAGGCACACAATAGGTGCTCAGTGCCTGCAGCAAAGCTGCCTTCCTTGCTCCCAGTGACAGTTCACTATGTCCCATGTTCATGGGCTCAACAGGCACCCTCTGCTTTATCTACACAATCTCCCCAGGGCCGGGCACTGGGGAGATGGAAATGATGATGTTTTTCCACAGGCACAGCCACTTCCTGCCTCCTGAGGACTCTGGACTATGTGAAAACTGGACAGGAGTGACTGGCCACTTACTGCCCCCAGCCCTGAAGAGTGACTGACAGGTGCTATTCTGGGGGCCCTGGATATGGCCCCAGTCACTGGACATCGGGACTCAATAAATAAAGACTGTGTACACCAGGCTTTGATTCCTGCCTTCAGCACTTGAGGGCCCTAGACTCCCTGGGACTTCCAGAAGACGGCACAGGACATCCCTCACTCTCCAAGGGGCAACTCAGCCTGCACTGTGGGGTTGAGCGGCTCCTGCCATCAGAAGAGTCCTGAGCAGCACTCAGCACACAGGAGGGGGACCCCAGAGTGCTAAGCTCTGCATGCCTGTACCCAGATTTACCATTCAGACCTGTTGCTCCCCTGGAGGTGACTCCAAATCTTTAGAAATTGGAAGTGACTTGCCAGTGCTGACTAGACTGGCCATTTGAAGCCTGAGGCTTGTGCCCTGGCTTGGGAAAAATAAGCTAGATTGTGTCCTGGGATATGATCTTTAAGACAAAGGCAATTGGCCTGGGAGCTAAGGTGTAAGTCCAAGTGGTCAGGGTGGAGGAAGCAATGCAGTCCCTGAAGGGCTGTGAGATCTGGTGGCTTTTGTTTCCAGCTCCAGTTTCCTTGGGTTGTCTACTGATCCCTCCAGTTTCTGTGCATGTTTTTGGCCAACTTCACTTCGCCTAAGTGGGTTCTGCTCCATGTAACTGAGAAGTGTGATAACAGACAAGACAAGATCGAGACTACATTTCAGGATATCTTCAAGTAGGCTAGATCAGCTCCCCACGTGGTGACCTCAGGGGTTCAGGGGAACCAAATGGAAGCCTTAAACCTGTACCACACACCATTGGTCAAAGCAAGCCCTGAGACAGGAGTGACGGGGGGTGGAGGGGACAGCACCTCTCAATGGCATTTAGCTTGAAAGACTTCTTTCCTGTGTTTAAACTACCATAAAAACTTCATAGTTTCCATTCCTGGGTATTGGTGAACTATTTTTATAAGAGTTTTTCACTTGATAGGAATTTTCAAATTGCTATAAATTTGTTAAAAATATCATAACTCTTGTTTTAAGGTCTACAGAATCTAGTGAAAGCCCCATTTTCCTTTCTGAAGTTGGTTATTGTACCTTTTTTTTTTTTTCCCGTCATCTTGACAGGACTTTCAATTTTATTAACCTTTTCACAGAATCGGGTTTTGGCTTTGTTGATGTCTCTATTTTTTATATATATTAAATTTTCTTCTCTTTATTTCCTCCTTTTGGGATTTAATGTTATGTTTTTGGGGAGTAGTTGTTTTTATTTTGTTTGTTTGTTTTTTGCCTTTTTGACGTGATTGTTTAGCTCACTGATTTTCAGTCTTTTTCTAATACATGCACTTAAATTTCTCACACAGCATGACTTTCTATTTTGCTTTTTTAAATTTATCTCAGATACAGAAATTTAAAATTGTGTTCCTTAATTTCTAAACATGTGGAAATTTTTCTAATCATCTTGCATTTGGGATGGAAACATGTTTTACATGATTTCCATTTTTTTTGAAACATGGGGAGACTTTATGGCTGGGAACACGGTCATTTGTGAATAATCCTTGGTTCACGTTACACTGTCTAACTTGGATTCTCCCAGAACCAGACGGGGACAAGGATTTGAGAGATTCCACCAAACTGCATTAGAGGGCAGTGGGCAGTGACAGAGGCCAGGAAAGCAGCACCTCGGGCACATGGTCAAGCAGTTATCACTGGGCAGCAGCATTACCCTCTGGGACAGTTGAGAACACACTTCCCACTCCAGGTGCAGGCTCTTTATACACTAAACCCCATCATTCACCTTGTCGAGGCTACTTTGGAGGCTGGAGTTTCAAGTCCTTGCTACTTCCTGGGATTATATCAATGGTGGCCCCATTGTGGTCATTCACTTTGATGGCCACTACCTATTGCCATAGCTACCATTGCCTAAGCCTGTTATGGCTGCCTCATCAGCATTTCTGATTGTCACTCCTCCCTTGCTCCAAGAGGGGCCACAGCTGCTCACCTTTTCCTTTTTTTGAGGTTGATCGGATTCCCCTGGAAGACAGCCAAAGTCCATCAGAAAGAACCCCTTGGCCAGGACCCATTGTGAGAAACAGGGAAAGACAAGACTAGAACCCAGGCCAGGCTCTGGGCTCCACAGGACGGGGACATGGATCACTATGATGGGAAAGATGCCCCAGGTCCCAGGGGAGACTGTGCTGAGACCTCAGGATTCAACATGGGGACTCTTTGTCCTCAAAGGCCAATCCTGGTCACCCCAGCTCAGGCCCACAAGTCACCCACGTCCAGATAATCCTCTATCCTAGTCTAGTGTCCAGTATCTTCAGGAGAAGTCAGAAATTTGCCAAGGAAGGGAATACACTGGGCAAATAGGGTGAGGGTGGGCTAAGTCCCTGCTTTCAGGTGCCCACAGACCCTCCCGTGAAAACCTCCCACCTTCAACCTCCTGAAGGGTTCTCATGTGGAGCAGCCCAGGTGCCTGAGGGCCTCCACTCAATTGCCTCCTCCCTCACTCTCTGGGAACCCCTCTTGAACACCTCTCAGGACCTCCTTTGGGCAAATCACAGGGTCAGTGGTCCCAGGCCAGCCCCACTCCCATATCCATCCTGCACCCAGCTCCCCCAGGCCCTCCTCTTGGTCATTTCTAAGGGAGGGCTTCAGGTTCTGTGGGCACAGGAGGTGGGGCTGGAGCCCTTTTGTTACCCTGGCCTGTGGCAATCCTCATCCTTGGGGCAGGCAGAAGGGAGTCCCGGTGGAGGTGTGAAGACAGACGGAGCAGCAGAGCCCTGGGTCCTGAGGACAGGCTGGGCCTGTTTGGTGGGGAGGGGAAGGAGGCAGGGAAGGATGAGAAGCCCAGCACTGGCACTGCATCGCCACAGGCTGCCAGGACCTTAGCCGCCTGCGAGGCAGGTGTGCCCACTCAGTCACACGGCACATCTGACAGGAGTGGAGAAACGTGCCTCAGAGCAGTGCACCTGAAGGAGAAGAAATGAGACTTATCTGGCCCCTTCCTGCCCTATTCCTAGGGATCAAACTTTGCCCCCTGTATCCTCAGGCCAGGGAAATGTGTGGGTCTTTTGGTTTTAGGGAAATGACCACAGAGAAAGGCAGGCCACTCATGAGTGACTCTGTCTTACTGTGTTTGGGCTACTCTGACAAAAATACCATAAACTGCATGGCTTATTAGCAACAATTTCTTTCTCATAGTTCTGCAGGCTGGGAAGTCCAAGATCATGGTGCTGGTAGTTTCAGTGTCTGCTCAGGGCCTGTTTTCTGGCTCATTGACAGCCCTCCCTTCACTGGGTCCTCGCTTTGTGGAAGGGGCACTAATGCCAGTCATGAATGCTCCACTCTCATGCCCTCAGCACCTCCTGAAGGGCCACCTCCAAACACCAGCACATGCAGCACATGGTTTCAACATCGGAATGGGAGGGGGAGGGGGGCCAAGCCCACAAGTATTCAGTCCTCTCAGCAAGCTCCTTCTTGGAATGAAGTCTTCTGAGAAGTGGCATTGGAGTCAAACCCTGAGGGTTGGCATTCCAAATAAAGAAATGAGGATGTACCCAGATAGCAAGACCACGAAGTGCAAGGAATGTTTGGGGACTCTCAGGAGATCATCTTAGTGCAGATATAAAGTTTCAGCCAATTTTATTTTTCTGAATAAAGAATTTGAACTTTAGCCCTAACTGGTTTGGCTCAGTGGATAGAGCATCGGCCTTTGGACTCAAGGGTCCCAGGTTCGATTCCTGTCAAGGGCATGTACCTTGGTTGTGGGCACATCCCCAGTAGGAGGTGTGCAGGAGGCAGCTGATCGATGTTTCTCTCTCATTGGTTTCTGACTCTCTCCCTCTCTGTAAAAAAATCAATATATTAAAAAAAAAAGAATTCAAACTTTATTTCTTAGGCCATAAGTTGTCTATTGAATATACAGTGGATATGTTTACTGATTTGAGAGAGGAAGGAAGACAGAGAGAGAGAGAGGAAAAAAAAAACCCCAACACATCGATGGGAGAATCCTCAATCAATTGCCTCCTGCATGCCGCCTTACCTGGGATCAAACTGCAACCTAGGTATGTACCCTGATTGGAAATCAAACTCACCTTTTTTGGTGTACAGGACGCTCAACCAATTGAACAATGGGTTGGGGCTCCATTGATATTTTTAACCTAGAGATACCACACAATGGTAAAGTAGAGCTCAAGACCGTTTTCTAGTTTCCATCAATGTGATATTGTAGTTAAATCCACGAAGGGGACCGGGACAGGGTAAATCTGGGTTTCTTAATCCAGGTCTAGGGATCGCCTGGGGGTGTGTGTCTGTGAAGCTCAGAAATTGCACTCAATGTTTCTGTGAGGGCATCCATGTCTTTCCTCAACTTTTCCAAGGGTCTGGCCTACAGGGTAAAGATCACTAGCAAAGAGAGAAAATCAGCATGCCCCTCACTTCCCCAATCCCACTGGGGAGTGAGCAAAACCGTCCTGAAAGGTGGTAGTTCACAATCAGGAGGCAGTTCAGGCCCATAGTGACGGGACCTGGAGAAGATGTAGAGGCCAGGAAGGTCCTGTCACAACACAGACTCCGCTGACTGGGTCCTGCTTCTGGGCTCTGCGCTGGGGAAGGAGGTGAAAATGGCCCCCTCCTCCCCCTCCGCCCCCCACTCTTCCCCGCGGGCCGGGCGGACGCCGGGACTCGGGCTGCTGCACCTCCCGCGAGACCTTCAAGTCCCGCCCCCGGGCCCGGCGCAAAGCAGGACGGGACACCAAGACGGCACCTCCGTTTGATTTCAGAGCGGGGAGCTAACGCAGGAGCTCCTTATCTGCTGCTCTCTCTCCCTCTGGAGCTGGGGACGGAGTCCCCGTGACCGACTCTGCTGTTGCCCCGGGGGCGCAGCCGGGCCGCCGCGCCTGCCGCGTCCCGAGTCCCTCAGGTGGGGAGAGGGGCCGGCGGGCGGCAGTGCCGGTCGCCGCGTGTCCCTGACCCCGCACCCGACCGCAGCGGGCGGCGCGGGGCCGGAGGGCGGCCCGGAGCCCGGGCGGCGTGGCCTGGGGGCCGGGCTCTTTGGCGCCCCTTCTCTCCGCGCCGCCCCTCGGCCCCCTTCCCAGCGGGCGCTGTGTCCGCCCCTGGGCCGGGCTGTGTGAGGCCCAGGCTCCGCCTGCGGGCCTCCCCCTCCCCCCCTTCGCCCCCCTTGGGGCCCTGAAGCGGCCCTTTTGCGCAGACTCAGACCTGGCTCCTCTATGCATTCGGGTTCCTCCTGCTGCCCTGTGAAGTCCCATGTGGTTCAGGTTCAGGGTTCGGGCTCTGGAAGAGGGGCCACGCAAATGAGACAAGACAAATAACTTGGAAATACTGGGAGACCAGGTGGGAGCCCAGCTCAATAGGAAGGACTCCACTTGAGCAATGGCCTTGCCAAGTTTTTATTCAATTTGGGATACACCCTTAGCCCTTATGCAAGTTCCAGTAACCAGCAGACTATCTTATCAGTAAGGATTTACATAACTGTCTGGTCAGGAAGTTTCTTCAGCGCCCATTGTCTGTTCCAAACAGTGGGTGTACAGCCCTGACCTTTGCCAGAACTCAAGGGTCACCAGCCTTCTGGGTTCCTTGCCCACACCTCTCTGCTAATGAATACAATGGGTGGCTTCCCCTGTACTCCCACAGGCACTATCTCAGTCATGTCTCATGTTTAAGTGTTCTCAAAACTGACTTAGCAGAAGGGTACAGGTTAAGATTTGGTAATTTTTATCAAAGCTAAAAATAATTGTTTTGGGTCGAACCCTGGGTTCAAAATAAGACCACTGGAAGCTGATGATTTATTTAAAAAAAAACAGGCAAGAATTTATTGAACTGGCCAGGGCAGCCACAAGAGCACCACACGCAGGCAGACTCCAAACGAGGATTTAGGGGCAGGTAGTTATTTTTAAAGGTTCTGAGAGGGAAAACCCTCATTCTACAACAAACTTGTTTGGAATTTTCTGCTGTTCTTCCTAGATAAAATGTTGCTTTCTAGTTTGCTTTAGCCCGTTTGAAGGATGATGAAGATAAACTTAGCTGTCTGGCCTTGCAGGCCAAAGACCAGATATGCCCATAATCTCAATACCATGCCAGGTGCGTTTTTTTTTTTTTAATTGGATAGAACAGCATTGTTTTCAAGGCCAGCATCGAGATAATCGCTAAGTGTACATAGGGCTGGCTTTTGAATGAAAAAGAAAGTTCTACCTGTAACCTTGCTTAGAAATTGAACTCATCCTCCCTAAGCCCAACGTGCAATGAACAAAGGAAGTCTCTCCAAATTTTCCCCCTGCAGGATCTGACTGCTGGGAAACTGAAACAGTTCAAACCACAGAAATTTTCCTTTGTTCTAAATTCTAAATCCTAAAGACAGGTCAGCCCTCAGGTCAGCCCTCAGGGTCGTTCCCAGTCACATCCTGCTGGACATTGGAATGTGGCCCTATCGTGCAGAAACGTGCAGAAACAGAACTCAGTGGTTAATCTCCAAAAGTTATGGCCCCAGGCATAGCAAAATTGCTTTAGCAGGTTTAAAATTCCAACAGCCATTTTTACCAAAGTATGGTTGCCACTATATTTCAATAATGACCTTATTGTATTATAGTTTCATGGCTGTTTATTTAGTCATATAACTCAGGAATTTATAATGAGAATCACTATGATTATAGTCCATTTAAAACCTCTTTCTTCACTTAGTATGTGGGAACCAGATTCATGTTATTTGATGGTTAGATAGTAGAGTTGGTAATAGTCCCAGATGCCAAAAACTTAGTTTCTATAGGAGAAAAGAAATGCCACATAAGTAGATAAGGTACTAGTTTTTAAATAGGGTAATGAGAAGTAAGTGCATGTTAAACAGTCAATCTTTCTCATCTTAATTCCATTTCTGTATCCTTATTGGGATACCAAAATTTCCGGAAGTGGAAGTCTATGTAGTTAGGAATCTAAACCTTTCTCTACCCTGTCCATTTTGACAGTTGGGACAAGGGCAGGAAGGTGAATGTATATACAGTTTGAAGTACAGAAATCTGCATGGTGGGTAAGCTCCCCCAGTGACCCATGTGCACTTCACTGCCGCCTCTGAATCACCCCCCTCCCAATATACTTTAGTCTCCCAAGAATGTTGGTTTAATTTTTGGATATATAGGTAAGATCTAATTTTTGTTTATATTTTTGGCATTATAAAATGGTCATGTAATAATAAAACACTTAATATAGAGAATTCTTGAGTAAATTCTCATTTTTGAAATCCTATTAGATATGGTATAATACATACACTCACATCCCTCTCCTCTGTTAATCAGTGACACTAAATCTAAGAGTTGGATTTGAACTGAGTCTTACTCCACAGACAGAGAGTAGGAGACTTGTATTTGGATTGCTGTTCAATTTTAATTAATAAACCTTGCTCCATACTCTTGCAAAAGAAATAAAAATAGTACTTAAACATGTCTTACATAGGTAAATTTTTAAGGAAAGCTGGCAGTTAAGGAGAGGCGGAAGTAAAATTGGAGAAGTGGATTATGATGAGGAACTCTTATGTGGCTGGAAATATGGTGATCTGGAGCAAAGGAAGGAAAAGCCAGGCATTGGCTGTTTACAAGGCCTTTACAGTGACAGTCCTGTTCAACAGGTGAGTTTATTTGAATTTTAGTATCTGATTGACTATTGAATAATTTTTTAACATATTTTATTGATTTTCTACAGAAAGGAAGAGAGAGGGATAGAGAGTTAGAAACATTGATGAGAGAGAGTCACCAATCAGTTGCCTCCTGCACACCCCTGACTGGGGATGTGCCTGCAACCAAGGTACATGCCCTTGACTGGAATCGAATCTGAGACCCTTCAGTTCGCAGGCCGACGCTCCATCCACTGAGCCAAACCAGCCAGGGCTCGAATAATATTTTTTTAAAAAGCTTTTATCTTAAAATTTAATAGAAATAATAATAGAAAAAAGTATAATGATCCCAGTAGTTAGGTATTTGTTTTAACGTGTAATGAAGATAATGGTAGGGAAATAAACATTTAATTTATTTTCTATATCATCACTTTTTTACACTGTCCTTTGTCAATTTAATGGTAATGTTTAAACATTTGAGCAATTCAATTAGTTATTGTCAAAAAAATTTTTTTTTAAATATACTTTTATTGATTTTTACAGAGAGGATGGGAGAGAGATAGAGAGCTAGAAACGTCGATGAAAAAGAAACACCGACCAGCTGCCGACCAGGGGCAACCAACGTACATGCCCCTGACCAAAATCGAACCTGGGACCCTTCAGTCCGAAGACTGAAGCTCCACCACTGAGTCAAACCACTTTCGGCGTCAAAAATTTTTTATAAGACTTATATTCAAGGGTATCCTCTATAATAAAAGGGTAATATGCAAACTAACTGAGGAACAACCAAGAACCATTGGTCACTATGACACTCCCTGGCCACCAGGGGCAGATGCTCAACATCTGCCACCTGGTGGTCAGTATACTTTCTTGGGGAGCACTGCGCAGCCGGAAGCCAGCTCATGGCTGACCAGCACAGCAGCAGGGACTGGAGCCTCTCGCCTCCGTGGCAGCGCTAACGATGTCCGACTAATGGCTTAGGGGAGTGGGCCTAAGCTGGCCGGTGGACATCCCCCAAGGCGAACCCGGACTGCAAGAGGGAGTAGGCTGTGTTGAGGACCCCCCTCCCCCCAATGCATGAATTTTCATGCACCAGGCCTTTAATAAGAATTAACACATGATTACATTTGGTTGCATTTGAATAAGTAAAAATTAGGTTCATAGTAAAAATACTCGGAGAAAAAGAGAAAGGGGGAAAAAAACAAAACAATTTGCTATCATTGCACATGCTCAGGTTGCTGGCTTGATCCCCAGTAGGGGGCATGCAGGAGGCAGCCAATCAAAGTTTCTCACCGATGTTTCTACCTATTCTTCTCTGAAGTCAATAAAAAATGTATTTATACTAGAGGCCTGGTGCATGAAATTTGTGCACTGGAGGAAGGGGGTCCCTCAGCCTGGCCTGCACCCTCTTGCAGTCTGGGGCCCTTCGCTCCTTACTACCCACCTGCTCAGTGCTCTTTACTGCTTGGTTCTCTGCTCCTGAGCACTAAATGTGGGGGTGGGAGAGGCTCCCACCACCACTGCTGTGCTCACCATCTGTGAGCCCGGCTTCTAGCTGAGAGGCATCCCCCTTGTGGGAGCGCAGTGACCACTGGGGGCAGCTCCAGTGTTGAGCGTCTGCCCCCTGGTGGTCAGTGAGCATCATAGTGACCAGTGTTCTGGTTGTTCTGCCGTAATGGTCGTTTAGGCTTTTATTATATAGACTAGAAGCCCAATGCATGAAATTCATGCACAGATAGGGTCCCTAGGCCTGGCCGATGATCAGGGACGATCTGTAGGGCGACTGGCAGGGCAATCCAGAGGGGTGAAAAAGGGCCCTTCACTGGCACCCGTCTTGGCTGGCCTGGGGCCTGCAGGTTTGGGGGCAGCTCCTGCATTGAGTGTCTGCCCCCCTGGTGGTCAGTGTGCATCATAGCAACCAGTCGTTCCAATGGTTGTTCCACCGTTCAGTCGTTCCAATGGTTGTTCCACCGTTCAGTCGATTTATATAGATACATATTATATTTCATAAATTTATATATAAATTTATATCTATATTTATTTATATATAAAAACTATATATATTTCTAACTGATTAAAGAAAAAGAATAAAAATTAGTAATAAAGTATTTGCCTTGCCTTTTTAGGAGCTTTCTGGTTCATCTCCAGTTAATAAAGGAAAACCTTTATTTAAAGAAGAATATCAGCTAATAGTTTCTCTAAAGATTTTTTTCTGAAGTGAGTCTAGGAATGTCTAAGAATGATAAGATCATTAAGAAATATGTAGATTATGAATAGTTCATCTGATATTCTTTAGTTTTATATAGGACATAGGGTCAATATAGGTTGAGCCTCTGTTTGAGGTCACTTTTGTGGCAAGACTTCTATCTAGTAGTTTTTAAAATTTTTGTCTATTCAACATAAAATTTATTTGCACACATAGTTTATCTCCTTATAATATTTATCATTAATTTGTCTAATTTTACTTTACCTTGCTTTTTTTGTTCCCTTTGTGCATGTGTTGAGCTGGTGAGGAGATTTTGTGTGTGTGTTTATTTATTTTTAAAATATTTCCTTTTGAAAATATTATAATATCCCCTCTTTTTTATTGTCCCCTTCTAGCTCACCATAATTCTTATTTAGATACTACCCTGTTTCCCCGAAAATAAGACAGTGTCTTATATTAATTTTTTCTCCCAAAGTTGCGCTAGGTCTTATTTTCAGGGGCTGTCTTATCTTTCCATGCGCTAGGTCTTATTTTTCGCAGGATGTCTTATTTTCAGGGAAACACGGTATTTGTTAATAGGCTATTATTTAGCTGCAATTTTCTTAGATAAGCATTTTGTTTTAATTTTAGACATTTATTATATGACAGGATAAGTCTGAAAAAGCCTACAATAAGTTTCTTTTGGGAATTTTATTCAATTTTTAAATTCTAAAAGTATACCTCTTTTTTTGTTGTTCAAAATAAGGAGCCATGAATAATGGTGGTTTTGCCTAAGCATTTTTATATTATTCATTAGTCACACATCTGGAGAAGGTGTTGTGGAGACTGTGGGAATGACAACAGAGGATTTAGAATATCACTGAATTCATGTAGGTATTTTGATATTCCTTTCATTTTTCAGCATCGTGATTAATTTTTAAAATGTTTTTTATTGATTTCAGGGACAGGAAGGGAGAAAAAGAGAGAGAGAAACATTGTTGATAAGAGATAATCATCTGTTGGCTGCCTCCTGCACACTTACTCCTGGGGAAAAAACCAGAAACCTGGGCATGTGCTCTGGTCAGGAATTGAACCATAACTTCTTGGTTCATGGGTTGATGCTCAACCACTCAGCCACACCTGCTGGGCCAGCATTGTGATTTTTTTCTATATTCTTAGATCCACTTAATGTGAAAATGGAACTTGAATTGTTTTGATTGATTTTTTTATTGTTTAAAGTATTACATATGTCTCCTTTTCCCCCCATCGACCCCTCCCCGATCACTCTCACCCCCCTAATTACAAGGAGGCATGCTTTAAAAATCAATACCTGTTCCTTCTTCTCGGGATTGGGAGTATTTTCTGAATTCAGACTACCACCAGAAGGTTGAGCCTCACCTTTTGAACAGATCTTTATGTCTGAGTCCTTTGGAAGTTTCTCAGATAAAGGATGAGGACTTGTCACAGAATTTCAGTCTGGATTCTTCTACACTTCTCATCTCTCACATACCTTCAATGTTTTTTCTTCTTCACCAGGTCTTTGAGGAGCCTACATTGAATACTCTGATGGGAGAAGGAATTCATTCACTTGTTGACCTCTTAGTTCAGTTGGCAAGGTAAATACTGTGTGTAGAGTGAAAACTTCCAGGAGTGCTCAAGTGACTCAGAAATTGGCCTTCTTAAGAACCCAGAGCATTTTTTGTAAAACAGAATTGTTTGAAGATATTGGTTGTGTAAGGGTCTGTGAGTAATCTTTGTCCTAAGATCAGCAGGAAGTCAGGAAACATGTTAAACCCTGGGGGTGATCCACAGAGCATTTCATGTTGACAAGCTGACTGGCTGCACTGAGGAGGAAGTTCTATAACAATACATTTCTGCTGTAACAATACCTACCTTCTGTAGGTGCTTACAGTTCAGAGAATTGCAGTTTGGCTAAGTAAGTTGTCAACATGGTCAGGGAGTCATGATCCCCATTTAGTGATGAGAAAACCTGTCTGACTGTATTTCCAAGACCAGGACGCTTGGCTAGCTGTGGGCTCTCTGCTGCGCTGTGCTGTCACCTTTTGTGTCTTTTCAGGCTCCTAGTGGATCCACATTTAGATGGTTCTAACTCTGCACTTTTACAGCCTTGCCAACACTCTGTTTGGCACTGAATTCTAAAGATCACACATTTGAGTGTTGTAACCCTTGATGATAAAGAGAATTAAATGGAATGAAAATGTCAACATCTGAGTTAAGATTACAGCACATTTTAAAATTTTTGTTATCTTCCTTGAGATACTGAAGTTGAATTCTGAGACATGGCAGTTTTAATGTTTTGATTTCTCTTAGGACAAGTTATTACTATCATGAAAATTATTTTGTGATGAAATGATTTCCAACCCTAATTGTGGAGTCTGGTATTTTTCACATATCTTATTTAGTTTTAAAACTTCACAATGAATTAACTGGTATTTCCCCATTTTGGGGAAGAAAATATTGAAGTTCTAGAGATGGTTTGCTGAAGATCACATGGCTAATAAGTAACGGAGGAGAACTTAGAGCTCAGTGTGTTTACAGTAGTTTCACCTCCACAAAATGGGTCTAGCGAAAGGAGTTCAGGTTGCACTTACCATATGGGCACTGGAAAGTCCAGAAATAGAATAAAAGTATTCTAGATTTGATTAACTTCTTTTTAACAGGTAAGTTTTTAATTTGGAAAGCTCTATTGATGAATCCCAACTGTTGGGGTAAAACATTGTAACACCTTCCTTGTTATTTCTATTTTATATATTCTTGTTGTTTTAGGGACTTAAAATTGAAGTTTTACAATACTTATGTCATTACTACAGGGATCACACAGTGCTTTTCAGAACTACTGAACACGTATGCACAATTGATCGAGGTAAGCATCTGTGTTGTTAAAGATTTTGTGAACAGTATAGTGACATTTGCTTGTATTTCTCTTAAGTTTAGACTCTATATCATAAACTGGACTCTGAATAGTGCAGAGCACAGGTGAGATGATGGGAAGTCAGGTCCTGTTACTTCTCTCATACTCTCATTCTTGAGGTCCCTTTCTTCCTCTCAGCATCTACTTCACTTTCCCTCTATATGTTAGTCTATGTCTCTCTGTCTGTCTGTGCTATTGACCTGTTATTCTACCTTTAAATTGAGTCAATATCCTTTCCAAACCACATTAGTAAACCTTTATGTTAATATATTGGTGTATATATTTCCAGATTTTATTTCTCAATTTAATAAGTTTATACTTCATTAGTAGAAAAAATTGAATGTTTGACAACTTATTTTAAAAACGTATTATATAGTAAGCATCCTTCCATATCAGCATATATGTGTACATATGTTTGTGTGTTGTGACAACACATATACACAACACACATACATATGTATACATACACACACACACACTCACACATATATGAAATTACGTATATGTACATGAATATAATGGGTCTATACATGTTTTTAACCAACAACTTTATTTCTATTTATTCAAAAGAGTACTTAATTTAATGGATTATAGTCTACATAAATAGCTAGGTACCATTGGACATTATCATTACTTACTATTATAAATATATACTTGGGGTATATTCCTCTTCGTTGTTTAAGATAATCGCCTAGAGCCGAAACAGGTTTATCTCAGTAGTAGAGCATAGGTCTGCTGACAGAAAGGTCCCAGGTTCAATTCCGGTCAAGGGCATGTACATTAGTTGCGGGCACATCCCCGGTAGGGGCTGTGCAGGAGGCGACTGGTTGATGTTTCTCTCTCATCCACATTTCTGGGTCTCTATCTCTCTCCCTTCCGCTCTGTAAAAAATCAATAAAATATATTAAAAAAAAAAAAAAGATAATCACCTAGAATTCTTAGGACAGCACCAGAGAAGGCTTCCATCAATACCAGCAGCTGGCTCCTTAATGGCCTCAGATACTGCCTTAGGCCAGGCAAGGCCAGGGTGGGGCCAATGGCTGGACCAGGCTCTGGCCCCTGAGCAGGCCCTTCCTCTGGCTCTGGAGAGCTCCGGAGCTCCGGTCGTGGACCTGGAGCAGGAGAGAGAGGGAGAGATTTTCTCACACACCTGGCTTTCCAGTGACTTTCCACTGACAGGAAAGATGCCAGTTTATAAAGTAACTTAGGTAGGCATTTTTAATTTAAAAAAAAAAGGCAAAGAAACTTATTCAGTAAAACTTATAGGTTTGATACTTTATTGGTCTGATCCAGAAGCATGGCTTTGTCTTTCTTGAAATTCTATTGCTGTTGAAAAATTTGGCTATATTTAAGAAATATATTGTTTTTGCCTTTCTTACAGGTGAAAACTTTTATAATATTTAATATATACCTATTAATTTTTATTTGATAAGGCTTTCCATGCAATTTCAAGTATATTAGATCTGTTTTAAAAATTTTTCCTATAAGAAGAGAGAATAAATTTCTTGTATTACTCCGGGCCCTTGAAGCTTTCCAAGAATCATCTCTGTTAAGTAAGGCCTTGAAATTTTAACATAGGAAAAGCCATCAAACAAATATCTACATATGATTTAAATATTTTAATACCTGTTATTATTATCTATTATTATTTTAAGATATCAATTAGATTTAGACTAGTTTTTGCATAGAAAATTTTTGGTTGAGATCACAGAATTAATTCTCTTTTTAATTAGATCAATAATAAGAAACTTATTTTGAATTCCTAATTATTAGAGGAAATATAACATTTTATTTTCTTAAAAATAAGTTTTTATGTTTTAAGTATTTAATCACCACAACTCTATAATTTCTCCTATAATTTAATTTGTTCTTTGAGTTTTTAGAGCTGGCACGTTAAATATATTTAGTATCGATAGTTCTTAGATTAATAACACTTTATTTTTCTAAGAAAAATACAAGACATAATCAATTAATAAATTCAATTCTGTCCTCTAGGTTTTTTATGAGGCAAATTTAAACTTTAATTTTTATTTGCCAGTGGCTCTGGGAAACTAGGTTTTGTTTATTCGACTATAAATTATCACATTCTTTAAGATGGCTACTGGCAGGACACTATATTAACTGTGTGCTGGGGGAAGGGCCTTTACCCTTTCCTCCCTCAACAAAGGATGTAGCCAGTTACCTGGACTACTTAGATCTTTATAATTAATATATTATTTATTTATATTTCAATAATCTCTTTGAGATTCTAGAATCAATTATAATTATTTTAAAGTATTTACTTTGGATAAATTCTATGACAGAGACAAATTTATTTATTTTCTTGAAGGCCTTAAAAGTTAACTTTTTAATAAGGTTCACTAGCATTTTGAAAACTATTCTTTATTACGGAAATGCAAATCTTGTTGCTGGAATTAGCTTGAATTTCTTTCAAGAAGATTTTTTCGCTGTTTTTCTCAGGAAAAAGAATCAGTTCTGGGTTTTTCATTTCTGTAGCCCTTGTAAAGAGTTAAGGCTAGTTCAAGACCTATCTAATATCCGAAATTGGATGTGCGCGCATTCTGTCTTATACTAGCTTTCTCTTTACACGTGCACAGATATCCCAGAAGCATTTCTAAATTTTTAAAATTTTTTTTTGGCAAGAAAGGAAACTTTTAATTTAATATACTAGGAGAGCGGGCTTCTATATTGGATCGCCTCATGTCTCTCCCTTCCCCCATATCCTGCTTACTTCAGAAGAAGCATCAGCAACAGATCTGGCTGAATTTCTTTTCATGCTTAAAAGATAGACAGATCTCATTTTTTTTTTTTTTCCTTTTTGGCTTTCTAAAATAATAACTAATACCCAATTTGGCCAAGATTTGCATTTCCCTGCGAGTTCTCTTATAATTTTTTTAAATATATTTTTTATTAAATTATTATTTTTGTACATGTACCAATATCCCCCCTCCCACACATACCCTCCCTCCCCAGAGTTTTGTGTCCATTGGTTGTACTTATATGCATGTATACAAGTCCTTCGGTTGATTTCTTATCTCCCCCAGATCTCCCCAACCTCTCCGCTGTAATTTGACAGTCTGCTTGTTGCTTTACTGTCTCTATATCTAGCTTTTTTTTTTTAAAAAAAATAAATCTTTATTGTTCAGATTATTACAAATGTGATCCTCTTCCCCCCCCTCAATTGCTCCCCTTCACCAGGTTCCCACCCCACCCTCTGTCCTTTCCCCATCCCCCATTGTCCTCATCCATAGGTGCACAGTTTTTGTTCAGTCTCTTCCCGCACCCCCACTCCCCTTTTCCCTGAGAATCGTCAGTCCACTCCCCTTCCATACCTCTGATTCTATTATATTCACCAGATAATATTGTTCATCAGATTTTTTAATTCCCTTGGTTTTTAGATTCACTTGTTGATAGCTACGTATTTGTTGATCATAATTTTTATCTTTATCTTCTTCCTCTTCCTAAATAACCTCCTTCAGCAATTCATATAATTCTGGTTTGGTGGTGATGAACTCTTTTAGTTTTTTTTTTATTTGTGAAGCTCTTTATCTGTCCTTTGATTCTGAGTGATAGCTTTGCTGGGTAGATTATTTTTGGCTGTAGGTTCTTGTTATTCATCACCTTGAATATTTCTTGCCATTCCTGTCTGGCCTGCATGGTTTCTGTTGAGAAATCAGCTGACAATCTTATGGGTGCTCCTTTATAGGTCACTACCTGCTTTTCTCTTGCTGCTTTTAATATTTTCTCTTTGTCTTTTGCTCTTGGAATTTTAATTATGATATGTCTTGGTGTGGTCCTCCTTGGATTCCTTTTGTTTGGGGTTCTGCGGGCTTCCTGGACTTGTAAGTCTATTTCTTTCCCCAGGTGGGGGAAGTTTTCTGTCACTATTTCTTATAGTACTCTTTCGGTATCTTGCTCTCTCTCTTTTGGAATCCCCATAATTCTGATGTTGGTTCGCTTGAAATTGTCCCAGAGGTTTCTTACACTATCTTCAACTTTCTGGATTCTCTTATCTTCTCCCTTCTGCAGAGGAGTGTCCTCTGGCTCTTTGTGTTCTAAATCTTTGTCTTGATTCTTGTGATCTTCCAGTCTGTTTTTAGGACTTTGTATAATATTTTTTATTTCAGACAATGTTTTCTTCATTTCTTGTTGATCCCTTATTATTTCTAGTTGCTCCCTTTTCATATCCTCATAGGTCTCATTTATTTTATCGGCCTTTTTTAGGATATTGTTGAATAACCTTATAACTGTAGTTTTGAACTCAATGTCCAATCTTTTCTTTTCCTCTATCTCCTTCCTTTGTGTCCTTCTTCTTGTCTGCATTTTAGTTGTTTCCCTGATTTGATGGAATAGCTTTGTGTGCTAGGTGTTCTGGTAGAGCCCAGTAGCACAGCCTTCCCAGTTACCTGTGGTGGACAGTCTTGGTGTAGCCCTTTGTGGGCTGTGAGTGCAGTCTTGTTGTTAAGCCTTGCTTATTGTTGGTATCACTGGGAAGCGTTGATCTCCAAGCCAGTTGGCTGTGAGGATCAGCAGTGTCTCAGCTAGGAGGGTTTCCGTACTCTGCTTGAATAGGGCAGGGTCTCGGGGTGGCGCAGACAATCTTTGGTTCCCTGTCAGTCTCGCCTTAGAAAAGTCCTGTTTGTGGAGAGTTTTGGAAGATTGGTTGCAGGCACGCGCACCTCTTTGGTAAAGGCACAGACAAGCTTTGGATTCCTGCAAGTCCCTCCTTAGAGAAAGCCAGCCACTGGGAGAGCTTCTGTGCTCAGCCACAGGTAGGGCGGAGTCTCGGGTTGGTGCAGACAAACTTTGTTTTCCCTTTGGCTCCTCCCCAAGTCCCGCAGTAATGGCCTCTGGCTTCACACATCTTCAAGAGATCTCTGCCCGCTGCCTGACAGTCTGGCCTCTCCCTGTCTGGGGCCGAAGATCAGAGCAATAGGGTGATTCTGTTTTCCTCTCGAACAAGAAAGCCAGCCGCGTTAGCTGTTCGCCCTCTCCGCGCCAGGAGTAAGCCAGTAGTGAACTCAGCCCGGCCCGCCCTCTCTGCATGCAGGGAGTAAGCCAGCAGCAATCTCGGTCCGGCCCTTCCTCTCCACACTGGGATTAAGCCAGCGCCTTTTCGCGCACACAGTTCTCCGTACCTTCACAGTTCCTGAGGTTCAGCGTGCCTTCTCTCTCCTTCCCAGATGGCAGAGCCTCCTCTCAGCCAGCCGTCTGGTGCTTCAGGGCAATGCCTCCCCTGTTTTTCAGTTCTAAATTCAAATTTGTTGTGGTAGGCTGCATTCGGGTGTCTACCCTATGCCGCCATCTTGGTTTCTCCTCTCTTATAATTTCTAAACAAGGTATTAAGTAGTCTTATTGTAAGTAATCTTAATGTGGGAGAGCAGATAGCCCTGCCCTCTCCAGCTGCCTTTGAATTTATCTGTATCAGAGGCAGTTTCAGCAGTGGAGTTCCACTTATTACAGATTTTAAATTCCATACACACACTAAGATTCTAATTTCAACAATAAACAACATTATTTTGTAATCATATAGACTTCAACATTCGCTCTGAAGCGCACTTTTACGTTGTCCCATGCTTTACACAAGCACTGCGGGAAGTTAGCATGCTATTGTATATAGCACTTGTACAAAAAGATCCTAGCTAGAAGCCTGCCCCATTTTTACTCCCGAATTCACTCACCAATTCGCCGCTTTCCACTTACTTTTACTTCTGCCGGCCAGCAACTTTTTTTTAGCAGCGGCCTCCCTAGCCTCTCCTCATATCTTCAGGTCCCTGTTTTGGGCGCCACCTACCGGGTCCAGCCGGTACTGCAGGTCCTGAAGATCAGGCTAGGTGGCTCAGGAAAAGAAAGAAAAGAAAAAAGAGCCGAAACCTGTTTGGCTCAATGAATAGAGTGTCGGCTTGGGGACTGAAAAGTCACGGGTTCGATTCCGGACAAGGGCATGTACCTTGGTTGCAGGCATATCCCCAATAGGGGGTGTGCAAGAGACAGCTGATCGATGACTCTCTCTCATCGATGTTTCTAACACTCTATCTCTCTCCCTTCCTCTCTGTAAAAAATCAATAAAATATATATTAAAAAAGAAAAAAGAAAAAAATGGTATGTCAGGTCCTGACACTTCTCTAATAGTCTCTCCCATTCTTGAGGTCCTTTCCTTCTCTCAGCCTCTCTCTCACTTTCTCTCTGTATGTGTGTCTGTCTGTGCCCCGGAACAAAGAGTCTACACACTTTTCCCCCCCACTTTAGTAAATCTTGGTTTTGGTAAGTTCTCTCCTTTGTTCTAAGAGTCTCTTGGTCTGAGAAGAGATACGGCTTCTTTTACTTCTTCATTATAACTTCTAGACATAACCTGTCAAGTCCCATGAGCATGATAGCTTTCTACCTTGACATTCCTGATACAACCATTCTAGTGTGAAACCATCAAGTTTAGCACCAAGAGTACTAACCCCATTGGGCTCAGTGCCTCTTGATACCGTGTGTTCTCTCTGACTTGTCAACCTCTAGTATCGCTGGGTCCCTAACCTTTCTCTTTTGGCAGCCCAAAGGATCTTTTGAAAATGTAAATGTGATCATGACCCTTATGGAAACATACCATGGCTTCCTATGGCCTTTAGAATTAAGTCCAAAATCCTTAGTGTGTCTGTCCAGGCCCTCCATGATGTGACCTTATCTTCTATCCACTCTTGTCTCCCCCTCACCCCTTTTCTCTAGTCACACTTTTGAGATCCTCATTGGCCTCACACTCACCCAGCCCAGCTGTGTCATTGTCATGCTCCATGTGCCAACGTTTCCCTCTGGAGTCGTTGGAAGACTGGTGTTCTTTCAGGCATATGTGGTCTTTCCTCTGTCCTCCTCTCTGCTTCCATACTGTTTCTTTTTTTCCTTTGTTTTGTTTTGCTTTGCGTGTGTGTGTGTGTGTGTGTGTTTGTGTGTTAGTTTGTTTTTGTGGTTATTTATTTATGTATGTATGTATGTATGTATGTATGTATTTGCTTTAACATGAAATGCTACAGCCTTCTCCATCCTGGGGAGTTTTCAGGATCTCATTCAGTGTGGAAGCTGAGAATTATGAGCAACAGAATACTGATGAAAGTAACAGTAGGGATGTGTTTTTCTCACAAAATAACCAATCCATGGGTAGGTGGATCCAATGTTGAATGCAGCTGCTCAGTGATAGCAGGGCAAGCTGCCAGCAACAAAGTGGCTGCAGCAACAGCTCCCAGGATCCAAGGGAGACAAAAAGTTCTGTCTTTGCTGTTGTGCTTTTTATCAGGGAGGAAAATAGTGTCTCTGAAATCAATTATGAGACCCTTGTGTGAACCCTTGGCCAGAACAGGCCAGACTGCAAGGGACATGGGTTCCTTTAGTAGGAAAGTGCTCCTAAAGGAGGTGCCTCAGCCCAGGAGGAGGAGGAGGATTAGCAGGACAAGGAGGAAGAGGAGGAGCAGGAAGAGGAGAGGGACAGGGCAGTTGGGAAGTGTGTGATAGTGAGCTTCCTGTTTCTGCTGTGAACACTAATGGCCCCATACATTTCTTCTTTGTGGACATGTGGAGGAAAGGTGTCCCGAGATTCAGGGATGACTGTTTTCAAATCTGTTTCCTTGTCTTGAAGTAATCTATCTAATGGGGCCCATATTATCCACATGTACCTTTATAAAAAAAGAAAATCTACGTGTTTATTGATGTCAGAGGGAGGAAGGGAAACAGAAGGGAGAGAAAGGAGGGTGGGGGGAGAGAGTAACACCAATGATGAGAGAGCCTCATTGATCACATAGCCCCTAGACAGCAACCCAGGGATGTGCCCTGACTGGGAATGAAACTGGGACTTCCTGGTTCAGGGTTTGACGCTCAAGCATTGAGCCACAGCAGCATGGCCACCCGTATAACGTTCTAAGTTTAAACTTTCATTAATTCAAATGAAGTAAAGGTTAAAATTCACTTAGACACTTAGGTTTCTCTTGAGCAGTGTTAGCTTTGTGTGTAGACCAGCCGGTTTCCGTGGAAAGCAAGTAGAAACTGAAAGAAAGGAAATGTGTCTATCGTCAGAGCAAGAGTGTTCACGTGAGAACGATGAGCTTTGGATGATTGGGCAATGGCACTGTGTGGATCCCTCTTGCACAGCATGCCTCCTTTGGAAATACTCACCTACTACTCCTTTTTCCTTTTCTGCTTAGAAGTTTTTGACCTAATGGTTTTAATTTTAATTATAGGTTGTTCCAGTGGTGACAGTGAAGCATGGCCCTTCTGGTAGAACCAGGGCTGTGTACCCTGTTTCCGTACCGTCCTGAGCTGGTGGAACCATTGCCTCTTGCTAAGAGGAGTTTGACTGGTGAGTAAAATTCGGGGCTCATTGGGGAAGGAAAATGTTTAACGAACTGTTGAGTGGAGAGAGTTATTTTGAATTATTCCTGTTGCAACCAAAGCAATGCTCTTTCCATCCCCAGTGGTTTTCGATATTGTTAACAGTTATCCTAGTGGTTGTTGCTGCCCAAATGGCAACTTAAGCTACACACCGAGTGAAGTGGAAAGCAGCCGAGTAAGTAATTTTTGCTCCTCATGAGAGCATTTGAAGATATAAATTGGCACACGGGAAAGTTTGGAAAGATATGATTGAGTCTGGCCAGTGTTGCACAGTGGTTGAGGATCCCCCTGTGAACCAGGCAGGCGTTCACGGTTGGTTTGATTCCAGGTCTGGGCACATGCCTGGGTTGCAGACTGGATCATCATTGGGTGTCGTGAAGGAGGCAGCCGAGGAATGATTCTCTCTCAGCATTTTTTTGATCTCTCCTTCGCTCTCCCTGAAATCAATCTAAGTATAGTTTTAAAATATCTATTTAGCCTAGCCCCGGCTGGTGGGGCTCATTTGGGTGGGCATCTCCCCTTGCACTGAAAGGTTTCCGGATCAGTTCCCAGAACGGGGGCCCTTGGCAGGGTTTTGCGGTCAGTTCCTTTCAGGGGTGGGCGGGAGGCAGCTGACCCACTTTTCATCGATGTTTCTCTGCCTCTCCTTTCCTCTCTCCACTCTATATTTATATATTGGATATATGATCCTAGTGTAAAACCAGAAACTATATAAGTAAGAAAAGGAGAAGATACTGTTACTTCTAGTATAGTTTCAATTCCTCCAGTTCACTAGTGTTCACATTTTGATGCATACATTTCCAGATTTCATTTCTCCATTTCATCAATTTATACTTACCAGAAAAAATGGAATGTTTCAAACATTATTTTAAAACTGTAATATGCAGGGAGCATCCTTCCATTTCAACATATATGTGTATGTGTGTGTGTGTACATTTGTGTGTTTGTGTGTGTGTGTGTGTGTTAATCTATATATATGTTATATATATTATGTATATGTACATGAATATATCAAGTCAACACATGTTTTCAATTCACAACTTTATTTCTATTTATTCAAGAAAGTACTTAATATAATGGATTAAAGTCTACATAAATAGCTAGGTACTATTGGACATTATCATTATTTACTATTATAAATATAGAGTTGGGGTTTATTCCTCTTAGTTATTAAAGATAATCGCCTAGAACTGTCATGACAGCAGCAGAGAAGGCTTCCAGCAGAGTCAGCACCTGTCTCCTTAATGGCCTCATGTACTGCCTCAGGCCAGGCCGCGCCATGGTAGTGCGAATGGCCGGACCAGGCTCTGGCTCCTGAGCAGCCCCTTCCTCTGGCTCTGGAGAGCTCCGGAGCTCTGGGTTTAGACCTGGAGTAAGAGAGAGAGGGGGAGAGAGAGGTAGGGAGAGAGAGAGAGGGAGAGAGAGGTAGGGAGAGAGAGATAGGGAGAGAGAGATAGGGAGAGACAGAGAGAGAGAGACAGAGAGAGAGAGACAGAGAGAGACAGAGATATTTTCTCACGCACCTGGCTTTCCCGTTACTTTCCACTGAAAGATGCCAGCGCCTTTAAGGGAAATCCAGCCCATACGCCTGCCCTCCCCAGGTTATGTGCCCAGGTTATCAGTCCCCCTCACCTTCCTGTGTTGCCTCGGTGGGCTCAGTATGCTCCAGCTCTAGATTTTGGGTTTGGCCCAACAGTTGTGATGCAGGGGACTTGATGGGCACCAAGGCCTGCTCTACCTCCAACAAGGCAAGTGGAAGGGGCTGCCCAAAACCCTGGACGTGGTCCAGCCAGGTCCCGACCATCGAAGCAATGACCCTGGGGAGAGGCAGGTGGGCAGTCAAGTCAGAGTTCTGGTGTTTCCTTCTACTCTACCCTCCCATGGCACTCTTGTTTGTGACTGAGCCTCTATGCAGTCCCCCTCATATCCAGGGCACAGCCCCATGCCAAACCCAGCCCCTATGTGGCTGTTCTGTTTGTAGCAGGTGTGGGATCCAGCAGGTTTAACGTGGAGTCTGTGTGAGACTCTTCTCCCCACTGGCAGCTCTCCTGAATGTCCTGTACACTGCCCACCCCAGCCCTCCATGCCCATGGGCATCTGGGCTGAGGACTGAGACAGACTCCTGAGCTGCCTGCTCACCACCATCCTGTTCTGAGCCGTCCACGGTGGTCAGTGGAGGTGGATGGAAAGAGGGGCAGACAGAGGACTATGGGTCTTGGGGGGAAGGAGACTCTGAGGCACAACTCAGCCCAGCGTCCTCTCTGGGACTACAAGAACAGGGACCCCATCCTCTGTCCTCTTTGACTCATGTCCTTCTGGAATAGAAGCCGGCAGAGTTCAGGCCTTTCATGGGAATCAGAAGGTGTATAAGATCAGGGTTCTGCCAGGCAGTTCCCCCAACTCACAGTCCCCACTCTGCTGACACAGGGGGGCCTCCTTCTGGACGCAGAGACCACTCACTTTATGACTTGGTCCTGCGGTGTGTCACTCTGGTCCTTATGAGGAGGTGTGCCTGCAGATGTCGAAAGCACCTTGACGGCATCAGCTCTGATGGACGGCGGACAGGACCTGTGAATGATGGACAGCGTGACTGTGGGACCCACTGCCTAGAACTGAGGCCCAGGGGTTGTGTCTGCTTCATTCCTTGAGTCGGCCTAAGCGTCTCCAAACCTGCTTGCCTGCAGTAGGAGCTTCATACACATTGTTGAGTAAATAAACTCCAACCAGCACCATCCCATCCACCTGAGTGGGCTTGGGGCCCCTGCTACCCGCCCGAGACCCCCCATGTGGCTACACTAAGGCTGAGGACCAGCTAGGTGAAATCTCCAACTGACTGACAGGCTGCTTTCCCTATGTTTTTCCCAACTGTGATGCCACAGGCCGCCGCTGGGTGAGTCAGAGTTCTTTCCAAGGGACACAGTGAAATCATTGCCACAAACCACCGGCACACATCCGGCAACCCTGTCTGAAGAGCCAGGGAGCAGGTAGGACCTTCCTTGGCTTTTCTCCACAGCAGTGCTATGAGGCTTATCCCTCACCACCCCACCTTTCAGAGGAGCACACTTAGACTCAGAAAGATGTGGTGACATTTTCAAGACGCACAGCTTGCAGAGGGCAGAGTCACGAGTGTGAGCTCACCTAGCTAACAGCTCCTCCAGGAACTGTTGGGCTCTGCAGAAGGCCAGAGTGGAGACCCGGGGGACGTTTCCCCCCAGGAGAGCTGGTACCATGGATGTGGCCACTTGCTCTAAGGTGCCTTCACGGAGGTCCTGCATCCAGCAGGACTCAGGTAGGTTACCAGTTACCTCAGCTGCGCCCTGGGAGGGACAAGTGAGGACATCGAGTCAGCGGCGTGACCGAGAATCCCACAAGGATTGAGGACTGGAGCTCATTCGGGAGGTCCCAGCCACACAGGGACGTGTGCAAGAGGAGGGGCAGGAGCGCCCAGGCTGAGGGACGTTCTAGGTCTTCAAAGTGCCACTTAAGTTCTGTGCATGTTCATACAAATGTCACCTTCTAGGCATCTTCCCCCTCCTCCACCCACATGTTCTTTCTTAGCTAAAGAACAGCAAACCTTCCTGTAGGTATAGTCTATATGAAGAGCATGGGCCCTACGAGTCCTCTAGAAACCTCCCCTTATAGAGCTGAGAACACAGAGGCTTAAGGATATCAAAAGTCTGGTGAAGGGCATGCAGATCAGAACTGGGACCTGTCCTACATGACATTCCCTCTCAGGTAATGGACGATTGATTATCTGTTCCTGACTTGGGTGGAAAGTGTGTGGGAGCCTTGTCGCTCCCCAGCGTGGGAACCGTGTACACGGTAGACGTGGCCTATGAAAACCATTGACTTCAAAGGAGAAAGTCATGTTTCATCCTTTTACACTAAAGGGCATTTTTGAGAACCTCATTGTGGAGATCCCAGATTCTGCAAGGTGGCAAATGCTTGAAGACTGCAGACTGGAGCAAGGTGATCACCAGGCAGTAATCTGAGCAGAGGACTCGGGAAGGAGAAAATCTATGTGGTGGCTGACAGGGGAACAGGTGACTCAAAGTAGCCATGAGGCAATTGCCAATGAAGGAACACTGTGATAGAGTTGGACAACCTGGCATCGGACAGGACAGGTGAAAATTTCAATGAGTGAGAAATCCCCGGGCCAGGCTGGGAGCAAGGCAGGGGCAATCATCAGAAACTGCTTTTGTCTATGTCCCTGCTTCAGCCCTTTGGATTTGGAAGCCACCTGCAGCCATGAAAAGTTTCCATGTGCACGTCCTTCTTCCAGCAGTGGGTGTCCATCTCCAGCTGCGGATACTACATGTACTGTGGTCTGAACTGGGTCCCCTAATCCCATGAATTTGCAGCCCCTAGAACTTCACTATGTGGCCGCATTTGAGTGTTCGTCTTCAAGCATGCAGTTAAGGTGAAGTGAACTCAGTGCTGTGGGTCTTAATCTCGTGTGACCTGTGTCCTAGGAAGAGGAGGGGAGGACACATGGCAGTGCAGAGGGGGGTCCATGTGACACACAGGGAGAAGACGGCCATCTGCAAGCTGAGGCAAGACCCCCTCAGGAGAAACCAGCCCTGCTGACAGCCTCCTGTCTCACTCCGAGCTTCCGGAATAGTGAGAAAATGAATGTCTGCTTCTGACACCACCCAGAGTGGTCCTATGTTAAGGCAGCCCGATCAGCCTAACACAGCCCATTCCAACACACTTCAGTGCTCTGGGCAGCAGTGCTGATATGGCAGCCAAACTGAATCAGGCCCATGTCCAACAGCACTGAAGGGCTGCATCTCTGTGGGAAGGACATCTGCTATTGGCCAAGTTCTGCAAGGACTGTGGACTGAGTGGCAGGGGTAGTTTAAACAACAACATCAGCGAAATGCCCACGAGTTGATGGAGTCTACTGTGAAGGCAAACCACATCTCTCTTTCTCTCTCATATTTCTACAAATATGTGAGGAGTGTCTTTCTACCCTCCCATGTAGCTGGTGGGAGGAGTGGGGGTGCGGGTTTCTTTGTCATGGGGCTGTGGGAGAGTCTAGGGAGAGTCCTAGGACGGTCCCTGAGGGGGAGTCCGCAGATTTGAGTGTGTGTCTGGGCACTGCCAGGTCCTCTTGGGGTTGTGGGTGTGGAGACCCTCGAGGCCGGCTCTCACCTCTGACAGGCACTGGACTGTGTCGTCAGCCTGGTGCACCTGCACCCTGACCGCGTAGGCGGTGTAGTCGGGTCCTTGGGCCAGCACCTCAATGATGTCCTCCTGGGAGCTCTGCAAAGACAGAGTGGGTACTGCGACAGGAGGCCTCAGGAACCTCCCTCCCAGTCTGCGGTCCTATGTCATGGCAGACCTCGTCTATCAGGACACAGGGAGGATGTTCCTGGCAGCCCTGCTGAGCTAGCAGCCGTTGATTTGTGTCAAGGTCTAGCAACAGGGAAAGCCTGAATCACTGATGAAAACTGTGCCCCTGTTGGGATGATATGGAGTTGGGTAAGGCCACAGCTCCTGACCTGGCCTCACTGCAATGGTTTGTCGTCCTCTGTGAGGTGATAGGTTGCGGAGAAAAGTATTCAAGACCTCAATCCCTCCTTTACCCACAACCCTCTATTTTTAAAATACACAGCACTATCAAGTGGGAGGATGTTTAAGGCCTGGGAAAGGTCGACAAGGACAGTGGAGCCGGGACCAGTCCACAGGTTACTTGGGGGAAGGGAGTTGATAATGAATTGAAAGGAGCATAAGGAAAAGACAGCAACAAATGCCTCCTCTAGGATCCCAGCAAAACATGAAGAAAGATTGCTTTTCTACCCTCCCAGGGACCTGGTCGGGTGGATTGAAGGTACAGGTTTCTTTGGGAGTGGGTCTGTGACATCTTGGAGGCCCCTAGTTTGAGTCAGACTTCTGGTACCACCCCAGCCACCACAGGATCCTGGGTGTGGGCCAGCCCTCACCTCCGTTTGGCCCTGGACTGTTTTCCCGGCCTGACGCACTTGTCCTTTGTACCCGTTGATGGCATAGGTGAACCCGTCTGCCAGCTCCTCTATGCCGTCCTCATTGGAGCTCTGCAAAGACAGAGCCCACTACCAGAACAGGAGGCACCGGACCAGTGCCAGCTGGACAGAAGCCCGCCACCCGCTCTGCTCCCCAGATCAGGCAGAGAGGGGCATCTGCAAAGTTCTCCAGGCAGGGAGTGAAGTTGAAGACCCCTTGAATATACACACCTCCCCTCCACCAACCTCATACACCATCTTAACAAGCAGGTAGCAGATCTCCAAACACAGCATTCACATGACACACCCTCCAGGCTTCTGACACCAACCCACCTGCTCCTGCACAGGATGTGAGTCCCTCATGCATGCTGTCCCTCACCATCCCCGACACACACACACACACCACACACACACACACAAACACACATACCAGGGATGAGGGGTAAGAGGTATGGGGCTTCCTAGGTGTGACTCCAGCTGGTGCCTGGCCTGGATGGATGTGGCCCCGGCTGCCCTCAGTTACCTGTGGGTGCCTCCTGCCAGAGGGCCTGGGGTATCTGTGGTGGCGCTTGCGCCTGTTTCTACACCAAGAGAAACATCTCTCAGCCTGGGCTTTCTTCTGCCCTGAGCCTCGGAAGAATGGGAAGCAACACAGAGACATCTTGTCTTCTGACCCTCTCCACTCAAGTGAGCTGCAAAGGCAGTTGCTTTCAGAATGTGGGTACCTGGTTACCATGGTTCCAGTTTCTCTCAGCAAGGAAGTGAGGTCACCCCTTCAAGGTTCCACGACCTGTGCCCCTTCCTCCAATCAGAGCCACCCAATGGCCCCATGGGCTCTTGACCCCTCACCCTCCAGGCCCATGTTATCGCCATACCTGGAAACTAATCAGTACCCAGTATCCAACACAGCCCTCTCCCCAGCTCTCTGGGAATGTGTGAGGGACCCCGGCTTGGGAGAGAAAGCTGCGTTCATACCTCCTTTTCCTTACTTGTTCTGTGCCCTGAGGAAGCCTCTGTGCCTCTCAGGGCATCCCCCAGTCTGCAGAGCTGCCCAATGGGGATGATGCTAGACACCATTTCCATAGGAAGTCATCAGGTGTAGATGAGACAAGGCCCCTAACACCTGTGGGCTGGCGTCCCCAAAATCTGATGAACAAACATAGACGTGTATAAGTGTGACAAGAATGAGTAGCACACAGCATGGGACACTGGACAAAACAGGCCTGAGGTGCAGCCTGAGATCTCAGGGAAGTCACTGCTCATGTGGGCCTCATTTTCACGTCTGCACCTTTAAGGTTTGAAATGACAGGAAATTCAGAGCTTGTCACCCAGGGCCTAAAACCTCGCAGTGGTGTCTTTTTACACTTAGCATCAGAGCCAGTGTCTTATGTGGGCCCAGGGGTTAGGGGCCTTCACAGTGGCTGGACTTCATTGAGTCCAGCCTCCTGGTGGGGACATCCTTGTGTGTCCGCTAAGAGCACAGTAACTGGCTTCTGAACAACAAG